>NW_024355990.1:5027493-5104108 GCF_902729225.1 Pteropus medius | reverse complement strand
AATGTCATAGTGCCAAGGTGAGAAACCCTGTTTTAAACCAACTGCTCTGGCCTCCTTTCTCTGTCCCTCCCTCAGCCTCCAGCTGGGCCCTTGCAACCCCTCATCCAGCCCCCAGCCAGGGCAGCTCCCAGCCCTCTCTCAGGTCTGCCCACTTTAGGCTGGCTCTCCATGATGCCCCCAGCACCTCAACCTCTTCCTCTGGCTGGCATCCGTAATTCCTTACATTCCTGCCTCCCTCCCGGGCTGCAGACAATGCTTTCGCAAACCAGCCCAGCCCTTGACTTCCAGGGTTTGTATCTGCACCCCACACTCCTCCTCCTTCCTTTCTTCTCCAAGGCCTTCTGTCCTCCAGACCCTGTGCCCACCACCCCCTCCGGCCTCAGTTACCTTCCCAGTAATTTTTCTTCTCTCTCAATTGATAATTCTTCCAGGTCCACTCCTTCGAACTATCATGGGACAAAGCAGACTTCTTCTAGAGCTAGCCAAGGTCATGCTCAAAGCTATTTCTATTCTTTCTCCCCTTACTTCCGGAACCTGGTGTCTTCTCTTTACAAAACACATACACTTTGATCTCGCTGATGCTGTGGCTCTTGGCAGATGCCGAGCCTGTGTCTTGCAGGGGTTTCTCTGGCTGAGAAACCAGGAAAACCTGCCGTGAGTAACCTCCCCATGGTCCCTGGGGAGAGGGCTCCTTAGTGGGCACAGCCTCCGAGGGCACGGAGAAGCGGTGGCCATCTAAGAGTATGGCACTGCTGGCGCGAGGGAGGCCCTAGCCGAGGGCTGATCCTACTCTCTTGCTGCCCTCTTCTAGCCTGCCCCCTGCACAGGGCCTGTCCTCACCCCTGTCACCCTCCCATAACCCTACCAAGGCTCAGGCAGAGCAGGGGAGGAATCCAGCTGTTTAGACCTGAGATGAAGTGGGCCAGATTGCTCAGAGTGCCCAGCCGTCTTTATTCCTTCCCTCCAGATATCTCTCGCAACCCAGAAAAGCAAGCAGGGCAAGCGACCCCCAGAAGCCCCAGCACGAGCTCCCTGCCTCACTGCCCTCCCAGTGCCTCCAAGCCCGGGCCACACCCACTGGGAAAGGGCCCGCCCCCTCCCCGCCCCTGGACAGGCCGGCAGAGAAGCAGGAGAACCAGGGTTGGGCCTGGGAAGGGGAGCAGGGTTCCTGTGCTGGCCGCCCCTCATTGCAGCCCCACCAGCTCAGTGATGGGAGGGGTCTGCACCATGAACTCCTCATACCGACTGAGGAACAGCCAGAAGCGAGCCAGGTAGGTGTCCTCGTTGTAAGGCAGGTGCTTTTCATGGAGGAACTGGGACACCACGGGCTTCACCTGCCAGAAGATGGGCAAGAAGAGGGGCCGCTGTGAGCCAGGGCTGCAGGCAGGCCCATCCCCCTAGGGGCCCTTCCTCTTCCCAACCCCAGCTGCTGTCTGCCTCGTTCTGTGCTAGTCTGCAGGAGCTGAGGGGCTTGCAGAATCCCTGCCTCTCCCCGTCCCAGCAGGCAAGGAAGAGGGGGCTTTTCCTCAACATCCCCCGCCCCAGGGCCCCCGACTGCATGACAGTCCTGTTCGCTGTGGTGGGTAAAAACCATAGCTCCCTTTTACCAAGCACCCACTGTCTGCCCAACATTCCAGACCCATTTCTTCATTTCATCCTCAAAGCCTGTCAACATACACACTGCTTACTCCCATTCTACAGATAAGGAAGCCAAGGCTTGGGTCAGTTAACTTGCCCAGAGTCACACTGCTAGTAAGAAACCCACACTGATGCTTGCGTACTAGGCTGCCCTTCCTGGGGACCTCTGTCCAGTCCAGTTGGGGGACTCAGGGCTCGGGCGAATCCTGAAGGTTATGCACCCTCTGCCCTCAGGGACTCCCTTCATCCCAGCCCCTCCAGCCCGACCCTCATCTACCTTTAGGCACATGTTGTCAGAGAGCCTGGGGAAGAGGTGGTGCTCCACGTGGCAGCTGATGAGGGAGTGACCGAAGGCCCAGTCCAGAATGGGCAGCCGGGGCAGGTTAAGCACGCCCAGGCTCATCATGTGAATCCGCTGGGGCTTCTTGTCTCGGGAGAACATGGGCAGCCCGATGTGCTGTGACAGACATGTGGGTCATGGCCTGGGCCATTCCCGTACCTCCCCACCCTGCCCCAGGTGTCCTCACCTAGCATTTGGGGACCAGCTTCTGCCCTCCCTCGCTCTCACTCTGGCGGGACCTGGTAGAGGCGAGAGGCGGCTGGGTTCACCTGTCCATGCCCTGAGCTCAGTCTCGTCCATCTCTGGGCCTCTCTCCCCATCTGTACCATGAGGGGCTTGGCCTGGGCACCCCTCAGTTCCTGTGGTACTCTAAAGGTTGTGGCTGCCCACTATCTACTCTCAGGTCCCTATGTCTTTGCTTCATCCTGGAGAGACCCTTCCCTGCTTTGTTTTCACCAATCGAAATCCTGCTCGTCGTTCAAGATCAAGTTTGCGTGTATATTTTCACTCGACAGGTTTGTATACCAGCCTCCTCCACCAGGCACTGTCTTAGGTCTAGTGAGTGTGAAGTGAACAGGAGTGTCTGTTCTAACAAGACAGGCAGATGGGACACAACTATGGCATTCAGTCATTCATGGCAGTTGTGCTAAGCGCTAGGGTGGTGGTGAGCAGGATGCTCTATCCGAGGTCTTCACTGGTTTGAGGAGCAGGGAGGTGTTTGTCCCTATGGAAATGGGCTGGGACCCTGTGCTGCGTCCTGGCCTTGCAAGAAGACCTCTGTCTCCAGCTCCTCCATCGGCCTGCCCGTGGCCTGTGCTGGGGCCTCTGTGATGGCCCTCCATCTACTTCACTTAAGGTTATCCCCGTAAGTGCACTCAGGGCTGGAGCTGGGGGCTAATCACTTGTGTCCCCACAGGGCTTAATCTACCCGATGCACATCACATTGAAGGTTCTTAACGCATCTTCTCTCCACGTGTGAATGGCAGCCAGTGTTGAAGAAAAGCGAACTCCTTACCTTAGACCAAAGCTCTCTGTGATGACCCCCAGAAAGGAGAGGAGAGGGCTGGGTGGGAGGTGGGGGGAGGCTTCCTCAGCTGGAGAATGCTCCCCGTAGCCCCCCAGCGCCCGGGGTGGGGGATACCTCACCTGGAAGATGTTGACGTGGAGGTAAGGGTGGGCCAGCAGAGACCTGGTGACGAGCATGCAGGCCAGGGCCGAGCAGGGGCTCCTGAAGCCAGACACATTCAAGAGCAGCCAGTAGTGAGAATAAAGGCCCAGGGAAACCAAGGCCAGACCCCGCAGAGCCGTCCCGAGCTCCGCCTTACTCAGCCGCTCTGCCAAAAGGGTGAGAAACGCAGTGACGGGGGTGGGCAAGGCTCAGATCCAATGCACGCTGGCTCCCCGGTAGCTCAGTGGTGCCCACCAGGGTGATCTCGGTGTGTTCATCCCCACACAGCCCTGAAAAGTGGGTTCATCCATTTGACGGATGAGGAAATGGAGCAGTAAGCAACTTGACCAAGGTCACTCTGACCTTGTAAGTGGTGGCCTGAGGCTTGAACCCAGGTCTGGCTGCCCCGCAGCCCGTCCTCCTTCCACCACATGTATTGCTCCTGTGATATTAAAAATTATAACATGCACTATAGTGTGAGGCCTTTCCAAAGCATTTGCACATCTGCAACCTCACTGTGCTCTCACACCTCCCCGGAGGAGCCGGTGAGAACCTGAGGCTCAGAGAAGCTAAGTTACCTGCCTGAAGTCACCAAGCAGTAAGTGGCGAAGCCAGACTCGGCCCTGGGTCCAAGGCTCTTTCCACTCTGCCTAGCTGTCTCAGAAAACTTCTGTCCTATCTTGACTCAAGGCCCCTCACCTCCTCCATGAGCGGCCCCCATGAACCAAGGAGGGAAGGAAGGAAAGAGAAGCCCAGGCCTTCACGGGGCACTCCGGACCCAGGCCCTGGCATACTCACCGACAGCCACCAGAGGGGTGATGATGGGGATCAAGAGAGGAGCGAGGAACATGTAAACGTAGCGGTTGAGGAAAGGCAGCCTCCACGTGCTCGAGTCCCCCAGGCCCAGCACGTTGGTGTGTCCGTGGTGCATCTTGACGTGTCCGTACTTGGCATACTCCGCAGGGAAGGCCGTGCACACCTGCAGAAGGGAGCCAGAAAGGGCACCGGGGCCCATGTCAGGCACAGTCAAGCAAAGTAGGACCTTTGGGAGCCTACAGAACAGCCCGCCATCCTTGGACGCTGCATGTCCAGGGCCTTCCCGCCTTACACCCCCGGCTAATCAGCCTTGACCATCAACTAACTCTCAGGTATCTGTGACTACAAAGGGCAGCCAGTCAAAACAACTGCTTTCACTTGGAATGGTGCTGCAAAGTGCTGCGGGGCGTGACGCCAGCCCCTAGACTGCCACTCTGCCACTGACCACCCAGGCAGCCTGCAAGCCTGAGAGGATTGGACACACCGCTTGTCAGGTCGCTGGCATCAGATTACAATTATTTCCTGCATGTTTATCTTGGAAACATCTGTACCTTTCACTAACACTACATCTTGAGCCCACAGCAGGGGGGTGGAGGATGGGCGTGGTCTGGAGGCAAAGGGAGACCTTTCCCTGAACTGTCTACGAGGGTGTCACCAGGGATGAGGTCTGCCCTGGGGGAGGCCGACAGCTAATTTGTCCCTGGGGTGACTCCTCTCTGGCAGGTGAGGGAATCTCCTAAACCGGTCACCAGAAGCAGTTCTCTTATTCTAATAACTGTCAATCTAAGGGCAAAAGAGGCAAAAGAGACACTGAGGCGTTTCTTATGCAGATACATGCAAATGAACATGCAAATGTTCTCTTCCAATATTTCATTCAGGCCAGAAGATTTTGCTAATTTTATTGAAGATGCTGCCTGCCAGCTTCCAGGAAAACATGAAGAGTTTCCCAGTTCCAGTCACCGGGATCCTGGGAAAGACAGCGGAACACCCTCCAATGAGCCCCCAGCATCCCGCGCTCTGCATACGTGACTTGGTAGTCTCCCAAGCCCAGGAGGTCAGCGGCGTTATTATTCACAGTTGACAGAAGCAGAAACTGAGATAGAGAGGCCATGTGCCCATCCCAGGTCACTCAGCTAGGTGGGTAGCGGAGGGCCATCAGGCCCCTGAGATGAGTCACTTCCTGCCGCGGAGGAGGAGCCGAAACCCTATGGAAAGGACGCTGAAGAGCACAGTTAACGATGTCACAACTGAAGGTTTACAACAGACTCGGGAAGATATGGCAAACCAACGCTGAACCGCCCCTTCCGAGGCGAAGGCAGAGGGCAGGAAGGTAAATGCTCATTCAGCAATGGCGTCGCCAACGAAAACAGGACCAGGTGCTTCACTCTCGGATGATGTAAACCCCTAAGGAGCGGGTTTTGCTGTTTTCGTAAACTTTCTTTCGGCGGGACAGAACCTGGGAGAGGCTGCAGAGGGGTGGGCAGGTGACGAGTCAATTAAAGTAATTGACTGTTGGTCTCCAAGACCCATCCCTACTGTATCCCCTTGATTGGTTCAAGTTAGTGGCACAAGCCTGTTGGCAGTGGGCAGAAAGGGGCTGCAGCCAGCGTCTATTGGGATGTCCTGAGGTCGCCTGCCTCTGCCCAAGGCCCGCAAGATTGTGTTTTGAACCTCACGGTTCTGTCCCGTGGAACTGGGAAAAGTTGGCTGTTTTTAACCGCTCCTTCCACACACTTCTGTGCCAAGGGCCGAATCCCATCCGCATGGCTTCTGTCATCAAGAAATGCCAGCTGAATGCATCAGTCTGCTTAGTGGCAAAGTCAATTTCCCTTCTGGCACACGCTCAGCCTCTCCTCGCAGACCAGCAGCGGACCGCGCTTTGAGTAGCAACACCAGAAACGAGCCCGAGCCTCAGGGCCTGGTGGGGTCCTCCGTCAGGTTCTCAGACACGTGCACAGACCCGAGGATGCGGGGGAGACAGGCTTCCTGTGCAGTACGTAACATGTGATCTGTGACTCAGCGCACACTCCCAGAGTCCGTGTTTGATTTGCCTTTTGATACGAATAAGAACAGATTTAAGGCTATTTCTATAACACTGAAATTCTCACTCCCATCTAGATGTTTTTTCGGAGGAGAAGAGAGGCGGATTTGGGTTAGGAGGAGAGACGTCACGCAGCTCACAGCGTGTCCACGTGCGTGTCCACCCATAGACCGAAGCGCGGTGGGAAGTGGTCCCGTGCTGCTGCGGGAGTTAGAGAATGGACTGTCCCACTGCAAAGGATTATTTTAAGGTCTCGCCCGAGAGGATTCCACCTCCAGACTCAGAAAAAGTTCTGGAAGCCTCCAGGTCGGTGCCGCTTCTTGATATCATCGCCCTCTGTACTCCTCAGGAAGACGTAGGAGCTCCAACCTCTGAGCAGTGCTCAGGCTCTTCAAGTGGCCAGACATCAGGGGCAGACGTCGGTATAATTCCCCTTACCGTCTCTCAGCGAAATGCCGGGGCCCCCAATCTCTCATGTGTTCATCCATTCTTTCACTCAGTTGTTTGTTCACTGAAGCATCCTTTGGGGCCTCTGCCAGTGGCCAAAGGTCGTTGTCTAATTTAGTTTTTGACTAGGTAATATGTTCATGTAATTCAGAGTTCAAAAGTGCACAGCGAGGGGCTTCCGCCTGCCCCAGCCCCCAGCTGCCCTGGGAGGCGAGGGAGGCTCTCGGTCTCTTATGCATCCGCTAATATTTTCTTTTTATCTTTTTAAAACAAACAATCCTTTGCAGGATTAGAAACCATCGTTAATAAAATTGTGGCGCGGCCGAAGTTGGGTGTGAAATAGGTCATTCTACTGGATTGAAAGGGAGGGGTGAGGCGAGACAGGTGATGGGCCAGAGGTTGCTGGTCTGGGCCAGCTGAGAGATGGTGAGGTCTCGGGGAAGGCAGGAGTGGGAGGAGGAGGGATCAAGGGCAAGGCCAGATTTCCAGAGTGGGCCTGGGACATGTGGGGCCACTCCAGACGTGGGGACAGGGGTGGAGGGCGGGAGCACGAACAGGATGAGAAAGAGGGGCTGTGTGGCAGCCCAGGGGCAGCGGCCCTCGGGCGGGACAGACCCTGGGCTGGAATCTGCCCGGCTCCCATTCCTCCCTCCGGGTCCTCTCACTGACTCTCGGGCGCTGGGCAGCCCCTTTGCACTGGCTTCAGCACGCTAGGGGCCTCTGGGGCTCCATGGGCCACGGCCATGGGTTTGTAAGACAGAGACTAGGAAGCCCAGATGAATTCAAGTTTCACATAAACGACCCATCGCTTTTGGTAGACGTATACCCAAACAGTGCCTGCATGAATCATTCATCCGAAGTTCAAACTTCACTGGGCGTCCTGTGTTTTATTTGTTACAACTGGCAGCCCTCCGCAGTGAGAATGCGAACTCCTGAGTATGAGTCCTCAGGTGCCAGGCTGGCCCTGCGACAGGCTCCGTGTGGATAAGGTGATATGTCAGCACCTTTGGATGAGAGAGGGACAGCGGTGAGGGCTGAAGCCAGAGGTGTCCCCGAGCACCTCGTCCTGACGGAAGCAGGCTGCTGCGGTCAGTGCTGAGCCCATCATGCGGCTCTGAGAACATTCTCTCCACTTCCAGGCCTTGTCCCCAGGAACCTCTCAGCTCCTCTGCCTGGCACATGGGCCTCCTTGCCCGCCTTTCTCCAGGGTCTCCATTAGATTCTAGCGATCCCAGATTTCTGTGGGTCCCTCACACACTGTGCTGTTTCCCATGTCTGTGCCTCTGTCTACACGTCTGCTCCGTCCGAAACCACCTTCCTGCTCTGAGCCTGGCCAGGCCTCCCCTGTGCTGTCTCCTCTGGACCCTCTCCCCGGGGGTTCTCCGCCTTGACACTCTTGACAGTTGGGGACAGGTCATTCTGTCGCGCGCACTGTAAAATGTTTAGCAGCATCCTCTACCCACTGAACGCCAGTAATACACACACACGCACACGCATCGTGATAGCCAAAAATGTCTGCGGACATCCGGTGCCCCTGCCACGCTCTCCCCTCTGTGCTCACAGCATTCACACCACCTAGTTGACGGCACCGTCAGGTCCTGCCTGCCCTGCTCCCAGCCGCTCCACGTACCAGCTGAGTGGCCTTGGACAAGCAACTTAACCTCCCAAACTAGGGTCTCCTCATCTACAAAGTGAGTGTAACAGGTAATAATAGCTTCAAACACCTAAGGAGGCATGACTATTAAATGAGATAATTCATGGAAGGTACACAATAAGTACCCAATAAGTATCAGCTGATAAAATCAAGATTTTTCTTATTTTTATGTCATTTGTGTTTGTCTGTTTCCCCACCTGACTCTGAGCCCCTGGAGAACTGGAAACTGGTTTCATTCACTGTTGGTCCCTAGCACCCAGCGGGAGTCTTAGCGGGGAGCAGAAGCTCGGTGATGTTGAGTACACCGCTGGGCAGTTGCCCGCTCAGCCTCGACTGACACTCCTTCAGCCCCCAAAGTCCACATCCAACAGACTTCTCTCCCAATTTCTGCTCCCAGCTGGGCAGCCCCTGCCCCCTTGAAAACAACCCCACCATTTCCTCTCCAAGACCTTCCCTCAAGGGCACACTCATCAGACTCAGTGCAGCCATCCATAGACGACCGCCTGGCCTTGATCCAGGGCCCTCTGCCTCTGACGGGCAGAGGGTCCCCTCCACCAGGACCCAGGCTTTACAGACCCACAGGAGTGGGAACTGCCAGGAGGCCCCCTTCCCAGAGACCTCAGGCTTATCTTTGAGGAAGCCACACCAAACCTGGGAGAGGTTGGCGGGGGGGTGCTACCTAAAAGTACATTTCGTAACCTATAAAATGACATAGAACTACACGCACGCATGCACACGCGTATGCACACACACACACACACACACACACACTGTACTAACGACAATTTCCTGGTTTGCTATTGAACGACACATAAGTGCAGCTATTGAGGGAAATCCAGTGAAGGTGACACCAGATCTCTCTGTCCTATTTTTACAACATCATGTGAATCTATAATTATTTAGAAAATAAAAACTTTTTTTTTTTTTACAAAAGTGTATTTTGTACGCAGATCTGAGTTTGCCTCTAAATAAATGTAATTAAATAAAAAATAAATAAAAGCCATCGTTGTTGAGCACACACAGACTAATACACACTCCCTTGGGGTTTGGCGGGGAGTGGGGTGGGGGGGCGGGGACAAGCAGAGGGATGGTCGGAGAGACAGCCCCGAGGACAACGGCCACACTGAACTCCTGGAAGGGGAATGTTCGAGAATCCTGACCAGGCTGGGAGTTCTCTGCTCTGGTTCCTCCACCACATAGGACTCGAATAAAGGTGACTGGCATTCTCTTGGGTGACGCTCCTTAGGGAGACGGGCAGAGCTGGCCTGTGCTCCCCTGTGGACCAGCTGTGACTCCGTCCCCGGCAGCACAGAGACAACTTTGGAAGAAAGGTTTGAAGTTGAGACACCACAGAGCTTAGTAACTGGCAGAGCCTGTTTCGTCCCACTCAGGGGAGCGTCTACATTCTGAATGACAGGCAGGGGGGTCCCTAAAGCCTTCCGATTTCAGGACTTAATCCTTCTCAGGCTTTAGCACTTAAACCATGGGGGCTCTGCCCACCCACCCTGTCTCCCATCTTCCTGTGGCCCTTCACTGGCAGTCCCCAAGGATAAAAGTGACAGTCCCAGTGACATCACCCAGGACAGGGAAGGGCTGGTGCACTTGCGGGGGAAGGCTAGGGCTGGCTGGCAAGAGGGTCTGAAGTATGTCAGTAGGAGGAATGGTGCGTTCTCGCGGAGGCCGGAAGTGGGTCTTCAGAGGGAAGTTCATGCTAGCGTAGGGAGGTATGTATAATTGGGGATAATTTAGCAGAGAAACAACAACAATCTGGAGTGTCACTGCCCCCTCCATCTTGTCCATCTCTCCCCCCGAGAGCCAGCTTGGGAAGAGCACAGGCACCCAAAAAGAGGAGGTGACAACGAGTGTGGCAGAGATCCAAGAAGGTCCTGGGCAGCAAGAGCTTGTCCTTTGTGCAACGCAGGGCCCTGGCCCAGGTGGTGGTCCAGGGCCACCTCATCGCACTCACGTGGACACACACACACAGAGTTTTGTCTGCTTTGCATAACCGCATCAACTTTTCAGTTAAAAACAAATAACACTAACATACAAACAACAACAAAAACTGCCGACCCTTTCCTTGCAGCTGACCGTGTGTTCCCTCCGGAGAAAATGAGCGAAGCTAACAGCTGGCGATCATCGAGGAGTCAGGCCCAGGCCCTGAACCAGGACCCTCGCTGTGTCGTTTGATCCTCACGCTGGATTAAGTGAGTACCACGCTGGCATAGACAATGAGGTTGCCCACATGGTACCAGCAGCCGCCCATCCCCCGCCCCCTCCCAGGCTCACCTCCACAAAGAAAAGTGCCCAGATCCTGCTCCAGCGTTTGGATTCGGTGAGGGCACCGTGAGTGGCCAGGTGGCTGCCCTTGACGGTGAGCGTGTAGTGGCACACACCCAAGACGGTGATGCCCAGGACAAAGACCAGGACGTTCTCAGAGCACAGGCACAGGAACCCTGCAGGGAGGGGGTGGTTAGGATCTTTCTCCAGCTCTTGGAGATCTAGGCCCAGACACTCCCTCCTCCGCACTTGGGAGCCCAGGCCACAGTGGGCCCAGCCCTGAGGCAGCACAGGCAGCAGTGAGGCAGGTCCCATTATGTCCTGAAGGGGGTGGGTTGGTTCTCTCTACAGGATGTGGGACAAAGCAGAGCCCTATTGACTCCCCAAGGACATTGCAGGAGTCTTGATGCTGGCCCCAACCAGAGCAGTGACGGGGTCAGGGCACGGCGGGGGTCCAAACCAGGAGAGGTCCAGGGGGAACACTGCCCTCCCCTCATCTCTGGTGTCCTTGCAGAGAAACCTCCCCCTCCCCAGGTCTCCTCACCCCTCCCCGCCTTTCCGGTGACTTCTGTCAACTTTCTCCTCCGCTGTCCTTCGTGCCATCAGCCTTCTCCCTCCTCCAGCACCCAAGTCCTCTGGGTACATAAGACAGGACACCCCAACCAGACTTTCGGGTTTGGGCTGTGACTCTCCTGGGGTTCTGGTCTCCCCCACTCCACTGCCCTCCAGCCCGCTACATCCCCTTTTCCGCATCACCGCCTCCAGCCCAGCCCCTGGTCAACCTGTCCGCGAGTCTCCGTGTCCCTCACCAGATGGCAAGGCCAGGAGGCTGAGCGCAAGGATGGCGCAATCCACACCGTGGCGCTCCCACCACGAGCTCGCCCTCACCACGTCCTGGACCCGCGCCTCCAGCTCCCCCAGCAGCGCCTCGGCCCCGCCGCTCCCCTGGGGTGCGCCTCGCGCCGGCTCCATCGGGCCCCGGACGACTCCGAGGTCACCAGCGTATCTGCAGCGGCGGACAAGGCTCTGAGCACCAGCGGGGGCGGGCCGGGGCGGAGTCAGGCGCCTGGCTGGGGCCACCCGCCCCCGGTGTCACGGTGCGTGAGGGTCACCGGGTGCCTCTGGACTAGAACCGCCGCAAGAAGAACCGGTGGATGCGCGAAGGTGGGGAGGAGGCTCTGGGTACAGGGGACGCGGGAGTGGGGGACTAGGCGAGTGGGGGACAGGACACGCAAAGACCGTAGTGGAAATCCCCAGGGTCCCTGACCGCCTGACCTTAAGTAACTCGCATTCTCCTTGTCCCCTCGCCCTGCTCGGGTGTGCACAGCATTTTTATTCCACAGCCTGAGCGTTTTTCTCAGTGGCAGTTAGCGGGCGGCCCCCACACGACACAGGCGTGCGTTCCTTGCCTGTCTCCGCCCACAGCCTGGCGGCCGGGGGGATGGCAGCGACTTACCTCGCGCTGCTGCTCAAGCTGTGCCTTCGGTACCTGCCACAATGCCTGGCACACAAAGATTTTTAAATTCATGAGGCAGAACGTTCAAGGGGCATGGGGAAGCGGGGTCCCCTCTGCGTCCGGTTTTAGCAGCGATGACCCATGGGGAGTTTGCTCTCCAGCGCAGTAATTTTGGGAGTGAGAGGAGACAAGGACAGACCTTACCATTCCGAATGAGATCCCTCTGCAATTCCACTCACAGGTGCCCAGGTCTGAACCCAGGACCAAGGCCAAGGCCACGGCAAACTACTTGCCAAGACTTGGGTCCTCCCTAGCCCCTTCCCATAAGCCCAGGACCCCACCCGGTGCTGCTGGAGGCTGGCCTGGGTCCTTGGAACACAAGTCAGGGCCTCTGAGGATCTTTTCTCCCCCTTTGTCTCTGTCTTACTCCCCCCCTAGTCTTACATTGAAGTCCCTTTAAAAATGAGGTCTGGTGTGGTGAGGGCCACAGCACTTTCAGCAAGAGACCTTTGATAAGGAGGAGTGAGACTGGGGGAGGGGGGGGAGAGGAGAGAGATGGAGGAAGAGAAGCCTGGTCAGGGAAGCTAAAGACTTTGATTCCTCCTGTCTTCCCTGGTGTTTTATTTCATGAATTCTTATGAGTTTATTCCTCCAATTCTTTATTAAAAGGCAAGGTTTCTTTACCGGTTGCTATTCTAAGGGGCTTACAGTCTAATAGACCAATTCTCCACCCCACCCCACCCCGCCCCCGACACACACATCTGGCTCTTTGCAGTTACCATTGACTTTCACATACTTACTGGGTTTTGTGTATTTCCCACAGCTGGCGAGGTTGGCATCATCCCTATTTAATCCATGGCGGGCCAGAGAGATGAAGTGATCTGCCCAGCGCCCACCCCCAGTTACTAAATGGCAGAACCAGAACTCAAATCCAGGAAGTTTCTTCCAATTACCTTTTGTTTCTATAGTAGATTCTTAAAACAGGAAGAGGGAGGGGCCCTCTTCCCTCCCTAACCCGCTTTTGAGCCCCTCTCTCTCAGACACACTAGAATCTTCAGGGAGGGGCTACGTACAATTTTAAAAGGCATATTTGATATTAATATTCAATATTAGAATATACTGTATAAGGGTACACGCCCACTGCTTTTATTATATAAACTAGGGGACTTCCTGGTACCAAGAAGCTCCTCTCCAGGACTTGGCTGGCCCCGGACGTCTAAGTGAAGCTGTAAGGAGGCGAGTGCTGAGCTTGGAGGAACCAGGAATCCCCAGGGGGTAAGGCTGGCTGGCAGCCTCCCTGGAGAGAGGCAGATTAGATTTAGTACAAATTGAAACCAGGAGGAGAAGGAAGGGAACAAGGTATTCCGGATTCTCAAGGCGTGGGGCAGGAGTGGAGTTGGGAGACTGTTAGCGAAGGCGGCAAAGAAAGGTCGGGACCAGGTGCCGGAGGTGCCACCAACGAGAGACCAAGAAGTCAGGACTTGCCCTGGCAGACTTGGGGAGCCATGGCAGGCCTCAGAGCCTAGGAGTGACTTGTGTAGTGTGGTGTTTGCAAAGGCTTGTCCGGCACAATGGATTAGCCGCTGCCCTGCAGGAGACCAGTTCGGAGACTGTTTTGGTACCCTAAACACGACAGGGTGCTAAGGGAGTAGCTGGCAGGGGCGGGGTGGGGCCGGGCTGTAGAACAGAAGTCGAAGGAATAAGAAAATAAGCAAGACTCGAATAGACAGTTCACCAGAGGAAATGTGCACATGACCATAAGCGTATGAAAAGACGCTCAACATCATTGCTCTTAAGACACATGCGAATGAAAACCCCAGGGAGCCAGCCCTTCACACCCCGCCCCCACTAGAATGGCTGAAATGAAATGGCCAGGCAACACTAAGCACTGGCCGGAGGAAGTAACGCAACTGACCTCTCATTCATGGCTGACGGCATGTAAAGTGGGACAACCCCTCTGGAGAACAGTTTGGCAGTTGCCTGTAAGGTTAAATATACACTTAAATATGCCCTATAACCCAGCAATCGAGCACCCAGGTACACACCCAACAGGAATGAGAACACGTATCCACGTGGGGGACGGTAATTATATATATATAACCACGTGGGGGACAGTAATTACAGAGAGACACGAGGAGACTTTCTTAGAGGATGAAAATGGTCTGTATCTTGATTGTGCTGTCGCATACGTGTGTCAAACTCATTGACTTGCACACTCAAGAGGAGCGCGTTTTATTATAGTTAATCGTACCTCGATAAAGCCGATTAAAGCAAAACAAAACAGCAAGGCAGACTTACTTGTAAAATGGAACGAGCTTTATTAAAGCTGAACGTGTGTGAACTGGGACAACTCAAATGTCCCCCCACAGTCGAAGAGAGAAATAAAATGTATATGCACGCCCAGACCTAATGCTGAACAAAATAAACCAGACACACAGAGCGCAGACTCTATTTGATTTCATTCAGATAAAGTTCTGGAGCAGGCATGGGACGGCCATTACTACCACCAGAAAGGTAGTCCAGTTTGTAAAAATTCATCCTGCGACGCGGTTATGATACATGCATTTTTCTGTATACATGTTATATTTCAATGAAAACATTTGCTTTATTTTTTTAAATGGTCATAGCTTTTTTTTTTTTAGAGGTATAAATCAGAAGGTGGACATCACCCCTGAGCCCAGCTCAGTGAAACATGGGAAAGCAAGGCAGGGCTGGCATCTGGGTTCCCTTGGCCTTGCGCTTGGCAGCTGAGCGTGTGGGGTGGCAGAGCGCCTGATTTACTAAACTCTTCTCCATTCCTCTCTGCCGGCCTACCCTGACCTCCATCCAGACCCTGGTCCTCCCCTTCCTGCTCACGAAGGTGAGAATGAAGCCTGGGATACGAGGCCCTGGGTGGTTAGCCACGCAGGTCTGCGCCCATTAAGGCTCTCTGCTTGGCTTCCCACAACAGGCACTAGGGGGCAGGCCTGGGCAGGCTCCTTGACCTCTGCCAACATTAGGTCACTGGCCTGCTGCTAAGGCAGAGACAGCCAGGGCTGAGGGCCCGCTCCTCCCAGCCACCTTCCCTTAGATGGGCCTCTGTCCCCACTCTGTCCCTCACCTGTCTGCACAAGACTCAGCGTGTATGAAGAGCACAGCTTTGGAGTCCAGCATGCTTACTGGCCATGTGACCTTAGCTGAGTTACTCAGCCTCTCTAAGCCTTAGTATCTTTATGTACACTAAAAAAAAAAAAAAAAAAAAAAATTCAGAAGTGAGATAAATATCAATGAGAGTTTTAATATTTTCTTCTCGTACCCCAATAGATTGTTGTGCCCACCCCCACGTTGGAAACCCCTGGCCCACAGCGTAAGGTCTAAATTGCTCAACTTGACCTCTGAGGGCCTCCGAGTTCCAGCTTCATCTCTGTTTACTCTGCTGCTTGGGTCAGACTGACCTCTGACCCCGGGACAGATGTTGCCCTTTCTCACTTTTCTGTCTTTATTCCCAGAGTAATTGCTTCTATTCGCACCCCCATCCAAACCCCACCCATCCTCTGGGGCTCTGCTGACGTCAGCCACCCCTGCGAAGCTTTTCCAACGTTCTCATGGATTTCACTCATGCAACCGATTTTACTGAGCAAGGACTGTGTGCCAGATGCTCCAGCTCCGTGTCTCCCCCTTCCTCTGGTCTCGTCGACCAGCTTGCATTAGACGTCCGTTGTCATGCGGTGATCCCTCTTGCGCACCGCAATCCAGCCATAGGATTTAGTGTGCTCGCTATGTCTGTGCCATCTGCCTATATCAGTCAGGACACGTTATACTAGCTGCTGTAACAAATAATCTCAGATGTCTCAGTGGCTAAACGCAGTACGGATTTCTTTCTTGCTCACAGTCTGATATGGGTTGGGTGGTGACTCGGGGATTCAGGCTCCTTCCATCTTGTAATGCCTCCATCTCCAACGCAGGCCACCACCGTAGCCATGGGAGTGAGTGGAAGAGACAACATGGAAAGGCAGCATTAGCTCCAGTTCCGAAGGTGGTGCACGTCACTGCCATCCTCATCCCACCGGCCGGAACCGGAACCCAGGCATCTAACCCAAACCTAACCATAGGCAGTATGTAAATGGTATATAAAATGTAAATGACCATTTAGCCATCTCTGCTCCATAGCCAACTGCACTGTGAGCTTCCTGAAGGCACCAATCTGGGCACATCCTTATGTCTTCCCGAACCTCCTCCATAACTTCCAAGCTTCTTGCCGCCAACACGAACTTACGCACCCATCACACCCAGCATAGTGCCTCGTCTCCATTCAGAGCTCAATATTTACAAGCTGATGGACAGACGAGTACCGAGTACGAGTCAAAGCAGGCTCGCAGAAGGAGAAGGGGATGGGGCTTGGTGGAGAGACTGGTCCTTCCTGTTCTTTGGAGAATACCACATCCCCGGGGCCTCACGAGTGTGTGGCACATAGCAGGTAGTCTGTAAACCATAAATGAATAGATGGATTCACGCAAAGATTGGGAAAACAGGCTCAAGAGAATGGAAAGAAATAAAACGTTTAAAAACAAAACATTGGATGGTGGAGAAGACTCTGGTCCTGAATCAGGTGAGCCCTCCCTCCAGGCCCCAGTGGAAGGGGTCCCCATGGACCTACTCAGACAACAAAGGCGTGGGGGGTGGAGTATTAAATAATGCTGGGTTTGGCCTTCCTGGGGCCTCTGGAGTTCCTCACCCTGGGGCAGTGATGAGTCCTCCCCTCTGCCATTCAGATCTTTATTTGCTGGGGTTCATTGGGGTTAATGACTGCTGTGGTTGAGGTGGGTGGGAAGGAGCCCAACCCCGGCCCCAGAGCCTGGAGGGGGATCCCGAGAGTCAAGGATGGGCTTGGAGACCAGGAGGGCTGGGACTGGGAAGCTGAGGGGCACTTAGGTGGATTAGAAAGGCACCTCCTCCAGCAATGTAACCATTTCCAGGCTCTGAGCCTAAGTGCCTGGGTCTTTAACCCTTTCTTGTCTTCCACATGTTCATACCACTCCCCAAATCATCAAAGCCCAGTGAGGTCGAGCCCCATGAGGCAAGTGGCTTATTCACAGGGGTGGGGCTGAGTGAGCCGGGGGAGAAGTGGCTCAGATCTTGGACAGTTGAGAGTGGGACTGGCACCCCAAGCTTCCCTGGCTCCAGCAGGGCAGGGCCACATCGACGGGGTGTCTCGGCATCAGCCTCAGCTCCAAGGATCCTCCCCCTGGCCTGCTCTAGCTGCCCGCAGCCTCCATCCTGCCTTCCCAGGCTGCCAGCCATTCCGCAGGGGTGAAGCCAGGTTGGTGACGTCCCAGGGGCAGGTTAGGGAGTGAGAGGGGTGAGGGAAAGGGAGCCAGCTGTGAGCTGGTGGGGACGCTGCCAAGGCTCTGAGGGCTGGCAGCCTGTCCCCATCTTACAGGAGAGGAAACTGAGGCCCAGGTTACTTTTCCAAGTTACATAGCAAGTTCGGTTGTTGAAAATCCAAGACTGGAGCTGTTAGTAGCAACCCAGAGTCCCCACCGGTGAGGTTTTTCAAGGGTCACCTGGTCTCTCTCGAGTCAGGTTAGCTCCACAGTCAGTGTGTAAGTGACTCCGGGGCATGGGGTAGCCTGAAGGGTGTGTGCTGGGCCTGGTGGAGCCAGTGCCAGGGCTGGAAGGGTAGCGAGAACCGTGGTTCTTGCATAGAGTGGAGGCCGAGAACAGTGTCCACAGCGTGCCTCTGGAGTCAGACACACCCAGGTTTCCGTCCTGGCTGTGCGACCTTAGGTAAGTCACTTGGCCTCTGTGAGCCTCAGTTTTCTGAGAGGGTGAGGGTGATGGCACTTACCTTATTGGATCTCTGCAGAGAATGTAAGATAATTTCTGTAGTATGGATATCAATGGACCGCCACGGGCAAGTGCTCGTGGTAGATACAGTTATTGCTAATGTTATAATATTGTAATTATAACATTATTGTTATGTTGAATATTGACATGACCTAAATCTAACACATATTGGCATTGACAATAATAGTAAAAAACTAGTTTCTTTTTCTAGCAAGAAAGGGCCTGTTTTCCGCGTGTGCGAGTGTGTGCGCGAGCGTGTGTAGGCGGCTGGGGTTCAGGGGCATGATGACTCCTCCCGCTTCTGCTCTGCCGTGCTTGACCATGCTGAGCAGAAGGTGTGGGGAGCACGGAGAGGGGAGCCTGGGAACCACCCAGCATGTTGGCCCTCTCTGACCCCAGCTCAGGATTGCCCAGGGCTGGCTGATGCCCACTGAGCCCTCCCCATCACCCGATTCCTGAACACCAGGTCCCTGAACTGGTCTTCTACCTACTGGGTGTCGAGGCCTAAGCTGAGACTTTACGTAAAGTTTATCACTGCAACTGGCCTATGATGTGGGGTATAATTCTCCCCACGGACAGCCAGAAACACCAAGGCTGGGAAACGCAAATGAGCCTTCTCAGCAAGTGGCAGAGCCGTGTCTAACCTGGACACTCCGGCCCAAGCCCCTTGTGACCCTGGCTGCTCAGAAAGGCAGATTTGCCTCAGCCCCCTCCCCTGCCTTCTGGGCCATTGGTCTCTCCCTCCGTTGCCTCCTGAACCTAGAGCTCTGACCTCCAACAAGCCAGTCACCCAGAGAGAGGTTGGAGGAAGCTCGGTGGGAATCCCCAGGTCAGGGTGAGGGATGGGGCGAAGGGGCTGCGGTGGCTGGAGCTTCAACTTCCCCGTCTGAAGAAGCTAGGGCCCTATAAATGGATAATGCGTGGGAGGAGGAGTCTAAAACTGGACCGTAGACAGAGTCATGGAGCGTGCACACACACGCTCACACACACGCATGCTCACACACATGCACACACCCCTGTTCTGGGAAGCCTGGAGGCCCTGAAGCAAAGGTAAACGAGCAAAGCCTCAGAGACACACAGGCACCCTCAGCTCACGACAAACACAACCTTCTGGGAAAGCTGTGTCCACTATGCTATCCTACGCCCACAGAGACTAAGATCAGGTCCTCGCCCACATCACACACACACACACACACACACACACACACACACACACACACAGAGCTGTCAGTGGCACATTTAGAGGCTGAGTGGGAGGGCGGTCCACAGGAATGGAGGAAGAAGGGGAGGCAGAGAGGTCAGCCCGTCCCCCATCCCACCTCCCCGGTCCTGCCAGCTGAGCCCCGTTCTGGGTACGTGTTCTGAGAAGGCAGCCATGGAGCAGTGCACGTGGACCACACTAGACATCCGGGCTTCTGCACCTCCTAGCACGTCATTTGCCCCGCTGAACCTCATCCCCACATCTCTAACCCGTGGTTGGTAAACAGCACCCTCCTGCCCTCGCCCACCTGTTCACCTTGCGTGACCTGAAGAGACAGTGCCGCGAGGGGCAGTTTGACTCTGTGGGAGGGCGACAGTCCCCGTGGGGCAGTGATGGCAGGTGTCAAGGGCGAGACCGAGCTGCTGCTGCCCCCACCCTATTTCCACCCAGAGAAAGCATCCTCCCCTGCCCACCAGGGCACCCACCGGCTACTGTCCAGGGCCCCGTGGAGCAGCTCCCCAGGTGTGTGCGTATTCAGAGTGGGGAGAGGGTCCTGCAGCCCCCAGAACACTTGCCCACACAGTCCGACATAGGCCTGGGCGCGTGAGAGTGGAGGTAGGGCCCGTGGGATTTACAGCTTTATGAGGTTTCCTTTCCGGGGTCACCATGCTGGCAGGCCCCCGGGACCTTTCTCTAAAGACCAGGCGTTGGAGGCTCGGAATGGATTTGCCAGAAGTTTCCCCGCCTCGGGCTCCAAACCCCTTCAGACTTAGTCATTCAGCAGTAGAAACCCAGGGAGGGCTCACTGCCCTCATCCTTCTCAAAGGAAACAGGCTGATGAGAGGCAGCCGGTCCCGGAAGCAGCTATGGAGAGTTAGACAGATGACCCCGTCTGTGCTCGTACCGGCTGTGGGGCCTGGGCGAGGACGCAGGTCCCCTGGAGGTGCCTCAGTGGCTGCTGAGGTGTGGGTTGTGGAGTGGGGAAAGGAGGGGGCTTTGGAAGAGAGGCTGGGCTACAGGCTTCCAGTTCAACCCGACAGGGGTGGAGATGGGGCGAGGAACAGGAAGCTCGACCACACATGGAGAGACAGGTGGAGAGATACATAGGGTCCAGAAGGGTCTTGAGGACAGGAGCTTCTGTTCCCATGAAGTTGGGGTGCACAACCTCCAGCACTGGCACGTGTTCACCAACTCAAAAGCTCTCCGAACCCCATACTTCAGGGATTTTTATGGAAGCCTCATCACTAGGCATGATCGATTATTAACTCAGTCTCCAGCCCCTCCTCTCTCCCCTAAGAATGGGGGGTGGGGCTAAAAGTTTCAAGCTTCTAATAATGGCTTGGTCTTTCTGGGGACAATCCTCAACCAAGAGTCTACTCAGAGTCACCTCGTTAGAACAAAAGATGCTCCTATCACCCGAGAAATTCCAAGGGTTTTAGGAGCTCTGTGTCAGGAGCCAGGAGCAGAGACCAACATACATATTTCTTCTTATGTCACCGACACCAAGAGAGAATGAAGCCTAGAGAGACGAGACAGCAGAAAGAGGAGGTGAGGGGAGAGAGACTAATGGGGTGCCCCAGTGTCACAAGGAGAAACAGGACAAAGGGAGACCAAGGGGCAAGAAGACAGAGGGGGAGACAGGCAGACTGAAATGCTTCTGCAGGCCAGCACCCCCGTCTCAGCAGGCTTGAGATGCAAAGCTCTTACCCTCCCAAACCACCCCCCGGAAAGGCTTGTGACTCCATGACCCAACCTGCCCTCGCGCGGCCCAGTCCCCCAAGGCAGGAGAGGGCTGAGCTGTGGGTCAGACCATGTGCTTGTGCTGCTGAAGCTGCCTGCATGCTCCCACTCCCCCTGGGGCTGAGTCAGGGACCTGCCCCGGACCAGGCGAAGGAGACCCAAGATCAAAGACAACCCCCACCAAAGAGCACAGTGCTTGGGAGCCAGCATGGGGCTGTGGTTGGCACGTGGGTTTCGCTGTCACAGAAATCGGTCTTTGAGGCGTGGTTCATCCATCCCTGTGACCTTGGGCAAGTCGTATCACTGCTCTGACCCTCTGTTTTCCCACCTGTAAAATGGGGTTGTGGTTTTATTTTGAGGGTGAAATGTATATAAAGTGCTTAACGTAAGTGTCTGACACCTTATAAGCTCTCAACAATTGATAGTAAAAACTTGAAAGCTTACCTCTGGGAATGGGGGTGGCATAGAGACCCAGATCAGGGAGCCTGAACTTTCCTTAACTTACGGAGACCTCAAGAACATGAGAAAACTCTTCATCTATGATAAAACTTCACCTGGCCTACCTTGCAGGAGTAGGGGAAAGCCTTTGATAAACTACAGTTTTGCTAGTGGCATAAGGGGGATCCTTGCCAGTGAGTCTGTGACTCTCTCTCCAGAAAAGCTGTCCAGCTCCTTGGGCATCTCAGGAGCAGCTCTGGCTTTCCTCTGGCGGTCTCCCGCTGGGTGGCGGCTCACCCTTGGCTAGCTGACCCGCCATTCCTTAGCTCCTGGCTGGGCTGTCATCGCCTCCTGCTGGTCTAATGGAGGTGCCTCCTGTGTAGGCCTCAGGAGCTAGTGTGATGGGACAGGGACTCACTCTCCTATGGGGCTCAGGAAGGCAAGACTGCTCCCTGGGACTGCCTAGGACTCACTTGGGCAACTGGGACCACACAGGCAAGGAGGGTGCCACGGATCTGTCTCAGGCCCCCAGTAAGTGCAATCATTACTAACTGATGAGGACTAAATATTGGGCAGTGCGTTAAGTGCTCCACATACATTATCATTTCACCTGCCTAATGACCTATGGGATTCACACTGTTATTATAATAAATCATAATACCTACTTTACAGATGAGAAAACAGACCCAGAAAGCCTGGGTAACTTAACCAAGGCACACAGCTAGAAAGGGGTGGATACGGCTTTGCTGCCCAGATCTGGCTGTCTCCTGAGTCCTGCCAACTCCAGTGCAAGCCAGGCTTATCTCAGAGACGGTGACACAGGCATCCTGGGGGGACAGGAGTGTCACGCTGTCCAGGACTGATTTAACATGGGGACCATAGGCAGCTGGCACCATGAATGGCATCAGGAGACCTGGTGTACTTTGCACACTTGGCTGCTCTGAGGCCTTCGGCCCGCCCCTTGCCCCTGGCCTCAGTTACCTCATCTGCAAAATGAGAAGTTGTGTTTAATGTCCCCTCAGGCTTCCCGAAGCTGCACCTGCGCCTGCGCCCCAGGCTTCCACCGTCCAGCCACGCTGACCCCTGGAGATACCCGCTCCACGCTTCTGGTTAGTTTAGGCCTCCACGCTGAAGCTCGGATCCACTGTCTTGTTGTCACTGCGAATCCTCGCCCCCATGTCCTTCCCTGGACCGGCGGTGCCAGGCCTGGCGGGTCTTTTGTGAGGTAGGTGCAGTGACCAGGTTGGCCAGTAGGGGTCGCCGGGCAGACGAACCCCGTGGAGTATGGGGGCAGAATCTCGCGTCCTGTTGGCCCCTTTGGCAGCCTGGGAGTGAGGAAGGGAGACCTGTGTCTGGACTTTCCCCTGGGGAGGCTCAGTTTTTCCATCCGTAAAGTGGAGTGAGGTGGCCTAGAACCCCCATATGGCTGCTAGACAACCTTGGGGCACTGTCATCTGTGGACCTTAATGCTAGAGAGAGGGGACTGTCTTGAACTCTCTTTGGCAGAAGCACTTGGCCCGGCATCCTTAGGGAATGGAACAAAATAACTCTGGGCCCTTTCTCAAACTTGACAGAGAAAACAGAGCCTAAGTCTCACAGCTTAAGGAGAAGTCTTACCCTTGGGAGAAAGGAGGGTTCTGAATAGGGCTGCCTCAAGAGCGGCCTGGGGTGGCCAAGGAAATGCAGACCCCCCCCCTCTGGAAATCTCCCAGAAGTGGGCCTGGCTTTGAGATTAGGGATTATGGGGCCCAGGTGATGGATGGCAGCCTGCTGGGGTGTGGCTTCTGCCCCTGTCTGGAGAAGCCCAGACGGACCCCAGTGGGAAGGGAGAAAGCATCATCCTGTCTTCAGCACCTGCAGGCCCTGGGAACAAAACTGGAGCCTGGACCATCCTCCTCGCTCAGCCGCCGGGGGCTGTCCTGTCCCAGTTCTTCTGAACCTTCCCTCTCCATCAGCTCCAAATTCTGGGCCCAGAGAGAACAGGTGAAGGCCCAAGGATGAGGGGAGGCTCATGGCCCAGGTAGGGGGGCTGCCCAATCATCTATCCCAGGACCCCTCCAAGGAATAGGACCACGATCTTGTCAGGCGCAAAAGGAGCCTCTCCCACCCCACCCCCTTGCTCTCTTGACCCCACCCCTCTCCCACCCCTCAACGATTAAAGAACAAGACGTAGGCATGACAATGTTGCAGAATGTACTCTACAAAAGTGATCATGGGCCTGTGGCAGGGGTGCTTCATACGGTGGTGGGAGCCAGGAAGCCCACCCCACCCCAGCACAGGGGGTACAGGGAGGGGCTGAGGCAGTACCACGGGAACAGGAGAGAAAGGGCAGCACCTGGGGCTCTGAGGAAGTCGAGTCGGCACTTGGAGGTGGCCCCAGGCTCAGGCCCCGAGAACAGGGAGAGGACTGGTGGGGGGCTCGGGGCAGCAGTGGCGGGCAGCCAAGCCCTGTCTGTGGGACCGAGCAGCTCAGAGCAGCTCCATCTGACCCCCAGCTCTGGGCATGTGTGTAGATGGGGTCGGGTCTGTGGTGTTCTTTGGGGGTTCTCTTTCCCCGGCCCAGGCCAAGGGGGCCCAGGAAGGAGCTGGGGGGCTGTGGCAGTGCTCCCACAGAAGCTGCTTCCCAAGCTGAAGGTCAGGGATGGGGCATTCACTGTTGACAAAGGAGGAAGGGCACATCTGTGTGGGGGTGCGTACGTGCACACATGTGCGTGCAGGCTCCTGAGCGACTCTCCCACATCTGTGACCTCGATCTGACTGCAGAGCTGTGAGGACACATGTCTGAGGACCTTCTGGTGCTGGCATTTCTCCTGGTCTCACCATCATTACAGAGCAGTGCATGTGCTGAGCTCTCGCTTACTCACTATTCATGCAGGACCATGACAGCCAGGGAAATCCAACAACTGATCCCCAATGCAGGCACACAGAGCCCTGGGGACCTGGGGACAACCAGCAGCTTAGATTATCCACATCCTCAGGCTGCTCCAGGGTCTATATTACAGGACTTGCCCACCCTAGGCTGGATATCTTGCCACGCTCAGTCTCCGCCCTGTCTCAGGCCTGGAAGACTCTGAGGCAGTTGGCAGATGCCTTTCTGCAGCTCAGAGCATGCCCGCTGGGCCTAGGGGCCATAATACTGCAGCCAGTTGCTCTGGCACCTTGCGTCTATTGCCCTGACCCCCTGGAGTCCCGGGGGGTAGGGGGGCGGCAGGCTACGCATCCAAGGAGAGGGAGGTTGGCAGAGGTCAGGGTGGGGAGGGCGGAGTCAGGCTGGGCCCCACCCCAGGGTGAGCTGGGAAGTCACCCCCACACACACACTGCAGCCTGGCACTCCAACTCCCCAGCATGGCCAGTGGGAGCAGGAGAAGGAGGCTGGCCATGCTAGGGGCAGGGGTGGGGACTAAAGTCAGGGCATTTGGCTGAAGAGTCTAGCCGGGACCTCCTTTCTGGGGTACATGGTGGGGAGGGGAGGCAGCCCAAACTCTTCCCTTCACAAAAATGTAGGAAGTGAGAAAGTCTCCAGCCTGAGCACGATGATGGGACCCTCAGAGGAGGGGTTGGGGGAGACAGTGGCCCCTGGGACAGGCCTCGCCCACCCCTTACGCACACACCCCCGCGCAGCTGCGATGGGCACATGGTCTAGTCCCTGAGGCCCCAGTGGCCCCTGTCTTTCCTCTGGCCTTCAGCAAATCCACATGTCCTTTAGGGTCACTCAGATGGGGGTGGCTCAAGGGCTCTGGGACCTTTCTGGGTGCCTCCAGGCCATACCCTCTGCTGTGGAGTGTGGGGAAGCTTTCAAGGGAGACGTCCCGCATGGTCCTTGCCCCTAGAGGCCCAGGGGGCTGCAGGTCTGGCGACTGTGAGGACCTCACGGCCCCACCGTGGGTTGTGGCAACTTGCAATTCATTTTGGTCTGGGGAGAAAAGCCCCCTGTTATCTGCAGAGAAAAAGACAGAAACAGACCTCAGATAAGGGCCTTCAAGACATCACTTGAAACCAAGACCAGCCGTTTTGACAACTCACCTTCTCCAGGAAGGCTGATTGGTCAGGGATGGGGCGTCTTCCCCATCCCCCAGACTCTAAACAGATTGCCTCCCCACAAACGCCCCCTGTGGCCTTTACCCTAAATGCTCAGACATTTAGGGTAAAGGCCACAGATACCGAAAGGGCTTATGGGATGCCATGAGGGAGGGGGCAGGGCAGGGATGGGCCACAGTCCAGCCAGTGTGGCAATAGCCTCAAGCTCCCCATGATGGCTTTTTGAACGTGGTGACTCAGCCCTCCTATGGGAGTCACCTCATCCTTAGGCTTTAGAGCCACACGCACACGAGGGATCGAGCCCAGCTTGTGAGTCTCCACTTGCTTGCCTGGAAAATGGGGGTGATGTGGCCCCTGTGCGTGGCAGTTGGGGAGGGCATCTCCAGCGGCCGTGATTACTATGACCGCTGTGTCTCATCCAGGCTAAGACACCCATTTTTCCACATTTCGATATGTCCAAAATCAAGGTGCATTTTACATTCACTGTGATAAGAAAACCTTGTGTCATCATGAAATGGGCAGCTTCTTTTTGTGAACTGGGATAAAGAAACTAAGTGGGGCCTCTTGTAATTGGTGGTAAATTCGACTTTATGAAATAGGGTATGATCCCCCTCCTTCCTGGAAAGGCAGATCCTCCCTCCTTCCAACGCCTATCTTCCCATGGCCCCAGGGTTAAGGCACTCACAGCTCTGTGTCTTCCAGGGCTGGTGGGCGCTCCAGGGCCTGCCTCCGCCTCCGGACGGCCCCCATGATCTTCTTTCGGGGTCCCAGGGGGACGCTGATACTGCGGAGGTCGAGGTCGGAGCACAGCATCAATGCCTCCAGGTCAATCTTCTCCTGCCGCAGGAGGGAGGTGAAGTCCTCCATGTGCAGGGAGGCCAGGAAGGTCTCCAATGGGCTCGTCTCAGGCTCCAGGTCCTCATCCAGGCCCAAGTCCAGCTCGTCCCAGGGCAGCTCCTCCCCGCAGCTGGGCTCCTGCAGGCTGTTGGCACTGCCCAGGCTGTCATCGTCCAGGCTGGGGGAGCTCTGCAGCCGAGCCCGCGGTGTGCCCGCGCCGTCCAGCGCCGCGTCTTCGCGGCCCAGCCCGTGCAGCCCGCTGCTCAGGTAGTTCCTGCGGAACACCATGGTGCCCAGGCCCGGGCGGGTAAACAGGGAGTCGTGGCCCGAGTCGGTGCTGACCTCCGAGTGGGCAGGCTCAGCCGCCAGTGTGGCACGAGAGACGCTGTCCTCGTCGGAGAGGAACATGTCCCGGAGTGGGGAGCGGCCCCACTCCTTGGGGTTGGCGTAGGTGCCTTGGCGCACGAACATCACGTCGCTGCCCAGCTGCAGGCCCGAGAGCGAGCGCACGCTCTTGCGTCCGTCCTCGGAGATCTTGAAGGTGCCCTCGCCGCCCTGTTTGCGCCGCTCCAGCTTCCGCTGGATCTTGGTCTTGCCCCTGTTGGTGCCGTGCAGCGTGGCTTGCGAGTAGGGCAGGTGGCTGCCCAGTGCCAAGTGCTGCAGCCGGCGGCTCAGGGTGCTGGATGTGAGGCTGGAGAAGCTGAGCGTGTCGGAGCGCTCGGCCATCTCGCGCCGGTAGCGCCGCTCCATGCGCTCATGGTGCTTGCGCTGCATCTTGGCGCACTCGCGGATGCGCCGCTCCGCCTCGCGGAAGGCCTTGTCCTTCAGCTTGCCCACCAGCTTGGGGTTGAGGCTGCTCTGCTTGGCCGCGATGGAGTCCAGGTAGCGCACGCACTCCATGTGGCCCTTCATGGCGGCCATGTCCAGCGGCGTGTGGTAGTCGTTGTCCAGGCACCAGATGTTGGCCCCGAAGGACACCAGGAAGGAGAGGCAGTGCAGGTGGCCATTGGAAGCTGCCAGGTGCAGGGGTGTGTTGCCCCAGATGTCACACTTATCAGGGTCACCCCTGCGAGGAGGACACATGGAGAGGGATGATGAGCCATTGTCAGCTCTGGAAGGCAGTCGGAAATGGCTGCGGGTGTGGAGAGCTCTTAGCCTGGTTCCGGCACACCAGAGGGGCTAAGGACCTGAGATCTCTCCTCTGACCCCAGGGGACACACAGCCCTGAGCTGAGAGAAGGACAGAGTGAGCCTGGACAGGCAGTGGGTGGGGCGACAGAGAAGGCGGGGCCAGGGCGGGGCCTTCCCCACGAGAACTGAGGGCTGGGAATCTCAGGGGATAAATATTTGATGCTCAGAGAGAAAGGAGTGAATTATTCATGGAGCCCAGTGGGGAGCTGGCCCAGAGAGGTGATGGGCCAGGGCCGACCCTGGGTCTACGTAGGCATGATAGTGAGCGTGAATGCGTGTGCAGGAGCGGTGGTAGGAGAGGAAGAGAGGGTGGTGTGCGCTGGGCTTGAGCCCTGGGTGAGTGCTGGAGGGTGCGTACCTGCGTGGTGGCAGGCACGGCTATGTCTGCAGGGAGCGGGGCCAGGCCTGGCAAGCCTGCGTGTGAGAGCAGGTGTCGGGTCTTGGCCTGGGCCAGGAGGGGAGCATGGGGGCAGCCAGGACTAGAGAGGAGGAGGAGAGAAGTCTGCCACCTGGGCCCAGGAGCTCTCCCCTCCCCCGGCTGCCCCACCTTTGGGGGCTCTGTGAGGCAAGCTGGCTTGGGCCTGTCCAGGGGACCCAGCCAGCCCCCCCAACACCCTCCACAACAGACTGTACTCCCCTCAGGCACGCTTCTGCTGGCCCCTCCAAGCTCTGCCCGCCCTCAGAGGCCTAACTCAGCTCCTCTGCCTCAAGCTAATGAGGCCACAAGGCCACCCCGCAGTGCTGGAGAAAGAATCACGCCTTTGTCATTACAGCTCCCTGAACGACCTCCTCCTCACTTCCTCTACTAGTCACCAAGTCCTGAGGGACAATGTGGGGAGGTGCTGCTTGGCATCGGGTCCACACCCCATCAGACACCAACTCTCACCCTCTTTGGGAGTTGTGGCGTTTGCTGAACCAAGGGGGCACCCTCTTCCGCTCCCATGCGTCTCTCTGAGAGAGTGGAGACAGGAGGCAGGGTCGCTGTGTGCCCTCTTGGTGTGGGGAGGGGCCAGTCTTGGCCTCTTGGAACTGGGCTCAGCTGCCTGGCCTTAGGGGCTGCTCCCACTTGCTGCTAGTCCCCAGGAACAGCCACAGAGAGAGGGTGGGGGGGATGTTCCCCCATTCACCACACGCTCAGGCCACAGGCCAGCACCTGGTACCAGGACCAGCTGGACCCCTGCCCCTCCACCATGACCTCCCAGTACCTGAGATGCACCTGTTGAGCCTCTTGGGGCATCTCTCACTCCTTTTCTCTGCCCAGGCCTCCCTGGTGTCCAGTTCAACCTGACTTTTCTTTTTAAACTGCTAGTAGGCGAGGAAGTTGTCCACAGTGTCATTCAGCCCCAGGGAGCCCCCCTACAGTGGCATTGGACCCTGCTACCTTGCTTCCCTGGCCCACCACCTGGACTGCAGCCCACCCTTCCCCTCAGAGGAAGGGAGGAGGAGGGAGCGGTTGGGAGGGGGAGGGGCACAGATGGAGTCTTGGGGTGGCTGAACCGAGTGACATTTGGCATTTGGTACTGCAGCCAGTGCCCACAAATCCCAGCAAGGGGCAGGGAGAGAGCACGTGAGCCCCGGCCTGCGGGGTGTGGGCGCTGCTGGGAGGGCCCTCGGATCCCAGGCCTGGCCAGGTAGTGAGGGGGTGCCCCTTCGTAGCCCCACCCTGACCCACCTGAGGCTTCTGCACTTTGTCTCCCATTCTCACTATGCCCCTCGCTCTTGCTTCCAGGTGCCGCCCACCCAGGAAACCTCTTCCACTTTCCCCCCACTCTGCAGCCTCTCCCACAATCGTGAACCCCCAAATCCTAGTCCTCCTCTCCTAGCCCTATGTCCAGGTCACAAGTGTCACACGCTTCAGCTTATGTCTCTCCTCCCTCCCACGACTGCCAGGTCCCAAGTTCCCACCTTAGGGTCTGTCGCTGGGGAAGGGAGTGGCTCAAGAGAGGGTGCCTGGAGCCTGGGGGAGGGTCTCAGGGGCCTGGGGCTGTGTTGAGACTTGTCTCCCGCCCCTGGCGGGGCTGGGGGTGGGTACTCACCCTCTGCTCACGATGAGGCGCAGCGACTCCAGGTTGCCGTGGTAGGCGGCCCAGAGGGTGGGGGTCATGCCATCCTCGTCGGGGGCGTTCAGCTCCTTCCGAGTGGCCTCCTTGAGGAGTTCCAGGTAGCCGTCCCGGGCCGCCCGGTGATACTGGTCGTTCATGGTGTCCCACTTGGACGCGGCGGGCAGGGGGCACGGCGAAAGGCCCCCCGCGCGGGAGGGCGGAGAGGTTAGGACTGAGGCATGGGGTTGGGGGAGGGGGCCGGGCAGGAGCCGGGGCCGCCAGCCCCGGCTGCCGCAGACGGAGGGTGCGGAGCGCCAGAGCCGCTGCTACCCCGACATCTGAGCCGCTCACCCGGCGGGAGGGGGAGGATCTCCTGCGGCCCCGGGAGCCGCCCCGGGGCTGCCCCTGGGTCCTAAACACCCTGCTCCCGAGAGCAGAGGGGCGCCCTGCGCGAGGCCTTGCCCTCTCTCCCAAAGTGCCCACCCCAGCGCTCCGCCCCGAGAGGACCAGTCTAGGGACAGTCCGAGGTCTGTCCTCACTAAAGCCCCGGCGCTGCGGCTCACGATGTCCCCGCCCGTCAAGGGAACGGGCCGAGGGCTGGGGAGCGGTGTCTGAGGACAGTCCTGACCCCTAGGACAGTGGGCATAAGAGGGGTGTTAGGAGCGACCGCCGGATAATCGGCGAGTGGGACCCGGCGGTCCTAGTCGCCGCCCGTTCCCGCGGCGTCGGCATGCGATGCTCCAGCAGGGGGCGCCGGGAGACCAGGCGCGGACTCCGTGGGGAACTTCGTCCCCACGCCCGACTTCACCGCATCCAGCCGAGCGGGACCGGGGGTAGGGGTAGAGGAAGAGGGATCTTCGACCACTGTGCGGGGGTCGGGGCACGAGGGTCCGGATCTTAGGCCGACAACTGAGGAGCACAAAGGTACAGGGCGCGCTGGGGCTGGGAGGGCGTCGGGGTGTCTGCGGGCCCTTGAGGCGTCTACTGAGAATCAATTCTTGGGGCTCCTCGAGGCCGGGATTGCGGGGTGCCGCAGTGAGGGGAGCCTGGCCCCGCCGAGGTGACGGGGCGGCGGGGGAGGGGGCGCCTTTTAATGGGTAAATGTAAATCTCACCTTATGTGGCTCCTGCGCGCCCTTCCCTAAATTCAGCTTGCAGAAAAGATGGATCATGTGAGCGGGACTGCGAGGTTTATGGAGCTGGGCTCCCGCGGCTGTAAATCGTCCTGCCCTCCCCGCTGTAAAGCGCCCGTGGAGCCCGGCGCGGGAGAGAGGAGACGCTCGCCGCCCTTTGACCCCCCAGTCAGCGCGGGCTCGCGGCCCAGCCAGGTGGGTGCCCCAGGCCACAGGGCCGACGGGTATGGGGAGTGGGGACCTTGGACGGAGTCTGACCCGGCCGCTGCCGCGCGAAACCGTCAGGCGCAGCTTTTCTCTTCCCCATTCTCAGCGCTGCTTCCATCACCCGCAGCCCCCATCCTCCGGGTTAGGGACTCCCCGTCCCCAAAATCTAGGGATCCGACGGGGGAATGAACCTGGGGTCCCGTCCGCTCCTCCCCCACAGTGACCTCTGCAACCTCCTCCAGTCGTCCCTGCCATGTCCGAGGAGCCGGCCTCCGGCCCCAAGGAGAGCCCGCCGGCCCCGCGGACAGGCCCCCGCGAGGCGTGGAAGAAGGGCGGCCGCCTGCTGTCCGTGCTGCTGGCCGTGAACGTGCTGCTCCTCGCGTGCACGCTCATCAGCGGCGGCGCCTTCAACAAGGTGGCGGTGTACGACACCGACGTGTTCGCGCTGCTCACCGCCATGATGCTGCTGGCGACTCTATGGATCCTCTTCTACCTCCTGCGCACCGTGCGCTGCCCCGACGCCGTCCCCTACCGGGACAAGCACGCCGGCCCCATCTGGCTCCGAGGTGCCACGGAGAGTGGGGGCCGCGGTGGGGGAGGTCAGGCGGAGAGCCGGAGGCCGGGGGTCCCCGAGGAACTGTGGCGTCACATCGAGGAAGAGGTAGAAGTTCCCCTGGCAGGACAGGCAGGCTGCAGCGGAAGAGGAGGAAGAGAGAAGGTCCCGGAGGAGGGAGGAGGGATGAGGGCGAACTTCTTTGCCCCGTCTAAAGATAGGGAAAAGGTGGTTATGGGGAAAAGCCTCTGCTGACGAGCAGAAAACGTGACAGCCGCAGCTGAAAGGCCCCATCTAGGGCCCTTTCCCTTATCTATGCAGCCCCAAAGAGATGAGGGCTCGGTGGGACATCTGTCCACTCACTCAATTATACACTCATCCTTCCATCCACCCATTCATCCTTCAGTCCATCTACTCACCTATACACCTATCTATCTATCTCTCCACCTGTCCACCCGTCCATCCATCCATCCATCCATCCATCCGTCCACCCATCCATCCAACCAACCACTCATCTAGCCATCCAGCCTCAGATCTATGAGCCTTCTCCCTGCTTCTCTGACCTACCCCTGCCCCCCATTCCCAGGTGGGCTGGTGCTGTTTGGGATGTGCACTCTGGTCATGGATGTCTTCAAGACCGGCTACTACTCCAGTTTCTTTGAGTGCCAGTCGGCCATCAAGATCCTACACCCTCTCACCCAGGCCGTGTTTGTCATCGTCCAGGTGGGTGGGTGGGAGGAGTGTCCTGAATGTGGTAGAAAGGAGCCAACACCTGGCCTGGGGTCAGGACACCTGAGCTCCACTTCTTTTCTACCCTGAGCAATCACATAAGCTGGCGATAGGTGTGTAGCGGGGACCATACGAGCCCATACATCCGGAAGTACTTGGCAATGACGTAATATCCAAATGTGGGTGCCTACTTAGAGGCCCTGTGATTTCATTTCAACCTGAGCAGTGCCTGGAGTCTGGGGGAGGGTCTAGTTAATATAAGAGGTGTGAGTTGTGGCAGCCACCCCATCTCCTAGAACCTGGCCTGATCTCCTTGGGTGCCCATAGGAGGCATCGGTCTCAGCCCCTGGTCCTTCTGTGGGCATGGCCAGTTTGGCCTCAGCCATGTCCCCTATATTTTGTATTTGCTTAGGAAATAAGGTATTCTGTACCTGAGGTTTTTCAAAAAAGTTCAAATATATGGGGTGGGGGAGAGAAGAGAGAGAGAGAGAGAGAGAGAGAGAGAGAGAGAAAGAGAGAGAGAGAGAGAGATTGCATAAACAGCTCTTTGAAAGATCTTCTGACTGAGCTGAGGCAGGACTGGTCTTACATGGGACCGAAATAGGCCCCACCCTGGATTGTGACCAGAATGACCACATGCGTGGTTCCCTTCCCTTCCTCTGTGGCCGGTTTCCACAATTCAACACATTTATGGGCATTTATATGGTTTTAGTCTTTTACATTTTATGGGTTTGAGGAATACTCAGGTAAAATGAAAATACAGATACCCCCACGTAGCAAGGATTTGTTGGCAGTTAGGTGAGAGGGAGGATTTGCAGGGCAACAGAGGATGAGCATGGGGCAGAGGACGTTGCCAAGGGGAGGTGAGAAGTCACCAGAGATTCTTTCTACCTTGGACAAGACCTAGCCTGAGGCTGGCCTTGCTCCCAGAAACACATAAGCAGACAGTCAAAACTCTACTTGACCTCCATCCTGCAAAACACAAACAGCAAGATCAGAGAGTTTTACAGATGACATTATGCAAATAGGTAAAGAGTAGAGTGCTATTTTATATGGACTGTTCCCTAGAAGAGAGAGAAAGCTCCTGACCTCATTTCACAAAGCTGAAATAAACTTTATAACTCAGTATGAAGGAGCTTGAGGTAGAGGGAACTTAATGCTGGGTGTGGACATGGGCACTCTGGAGTTGATCTGTTTGTCCCGCCCAGAAAATGACCTCATCACTCTCTCAACACAGACTTACTTTCTCTGGGTCTCTGCTAAAGACTGTATTCACATCCACCTGGATCTGACTCGGTGAGTGCCCGGTCCACAGCTCGGTGGCCATGCTGAGGGTGCCAGCACTCACCTTGCATGAGAGATGAGGGTTTTCCAACCTGGGGCCTGAGGCCTCTTTTCGCCCCTCGGGTGGGTTTCAACCAAAGCCCCCTGGCTTTGTCAGCCTGATTTTCATCGCCGTGCACTGTGATGTGTGTGTGTGTGTGTACATGTTCGCTTTGGTGGGATGGGTTGTGTAGTGCACCATACATCCTTTCTTCTAGGAGAAGGAACGGCACTGGCCTGAGTCTCAGGACAGCCCCCGGCCCTCTCTCGGGTGGCATCTCCGCCAGGCTGTGCTCCCTCCAAACTCAGCTTCCTGTTCACACAGGGGCCTGACTGTTTTCTTGTTTCTCGACACCGTCTCCCAGTGTAGCCCGCCAGCCCTCTCTCCACCTCGCCAGAGACCCAGAATGAGCCAAAGACTCTGACCGGCCTCTCTGCTCTCCCTCCCCCAACAGGTGTGGCCTCATGTTCACACTCACCACCAACCTGGCCATCTGGATGGCAGCCGTGGTGGATGAATCCGTGCACCAGGCACACTCCCACAGCAACGCCAGCCACTCCCGCCTCGCTCCTGACCGTGAGTGCCACTTCAGGGAACCCTGGCCCGGGGACTCCCAGGCCTCGGGCTGGGCGCTTCGTGCACTTGTAGAGTCGGTCTCCCGCGTCCTCACAAGAGAGGAGTGCCCCCTCCTGCTCCGGGCTCTGACTCTGGCATATAGGTGTAGGTGACTCAGGAAGGGGAGCATCAGGGGCACCTTCTCATCCTGGGGGGTGCAGCCTTGGCCCCGTTGTCTAGGTCTCAATTCCACTGATGAAGGGTTTTGGGCTCCAGGACAAAAGGCCAAGGGTGATCGGACTGGAGAGAGGGAAAGGGAGGCAGGGAGGCTCAGTGGTGGAACCATGGGGTCAGACAGAGAGCCCGGCAAGAAGCTAAAAATAATAATCACAGTGACGATGGTGACAATCTACTGAGCTCTATATGTCAGACGCTGTGCTAAGTGTCTTAAACCCTCTATCTTACTTAATCCTCACAACTTCCCTGTGGGATGGGTCATATTATTATGCCCATTTTACAGGTGAAGAAATTAAGGCATAGCAAGGTTATGTAGCTTGCCCAAGGTCACAGAGCTTAAGGTTGGAGAATCAGTGTTCAGATCCATTTTTGCTTTTAACCAATAAGCTATACCGAGGAAGAACGGGGTCCCCAGTCCCCTGGTCCTAGTTCTTTGGACTTCTCTGGCGCCCCCTCCTCAGGACCAGACTAGATGACTAAGTCCATCTGAACTTCGCCTGAAGACACATGCACACACCCAGTACGGGAGTGTCTGGGAATGAAAAGCACAGGCCCAGCCCTCCGGGAGACCCCAGCCCAGCAGGACAGACAAAGGGCTACCTTTCACGCACAGAGGGTTCCTGAGGATGGTTAAAACCAACCTGGGCAGGCAGCCAACTGAACCGCAGGGGCTGCGTGGGTGCAGAGAGGCACACTGGAGAGCTACCCATCCCGGGGTTCAGAGTCAGATCGCTTGAGTTAGCTCTGCCATCACAAGCCACTGTACCTCAGGGGGGCCTCAGTTTCTCCATCTGTAAAACCAGCTGGGATAGTTCTGGAGATCAACAGAGATGTTTGCCAGGGCCCAAGACACCCTACGAAGCGCAGTCCGGGCGCCGGACTAGACTCCTCACGGTGCGGTGTGAACAGAAGTAATGGGAGGTTGTGGTCCAGACCCCGGCACAGCGGCTTGCTTTCCGGGCTGAGTCAGATGCTGCGGGGAGCTTAGAGGAAGCTGGAACTTGAGAGGTTCCCGGGAGGGCCACCTATCAGGACCAGAACCTCGCCTATCTCGGGGAGCCGGGGGTCATTGCTGGTGGGGACCGATTGGCAGTGTTTTCCTGAAAGAATAGAATGGGATAAAGTGACAGTTCTGAGGCTCGGTTTTATTATTACTATTCTTATTGTTATTATTGAGCACTGGCTATTGTTTACTGATGTGTCCCACAGTCCCTGGCACACAGTGGGTGCTCAGTAAATACTATGGCAAGAATGAATGTGCCTGTGTAGGCGTGCGGGATACGGTGGTGAATGTGGCAGATGGAGACCCTGCCCTCGCAAAGGTCCCGGTCCCGGGGTGAAGCGCTTGGGAGCGGGCGTGTCCAGGAAGGTGGGGGGGCAGTGTGGCTCTGTGCCCCTCTCCCCACAGCGGAGCGCGTGGCCAGCGGGCTTGGAGGAGACTGCCCCTGCGCCACGGCCATCTGCCAGATCTTCCAGCAGGGTTACTTCTACCTGTACCCCTTCAACATCGAGTACAGCCTCTTCGCCTCCACCATGCTCTACGTCATGTGGAAGAACGTGGGCAGGCTGCTGGCCTCCTCTACCCGTGGCCACGGCCACACTCCATCCCAGGTCGGCCTCTTCCGGGAGACATTCTTTGCCGGCCCGATCCTGGGCCTGATGCTCCTTGTGGTGGGGCTGGCCGTCTTCATCATCTATGAGGTCCAAGTGAGTGGAGAGGGGGGCCACATGCAGCAGGCCCTGGTCATCTACTACAGTTTCAACATTGTGTGTCTGGGGCTCATGACCTTGGTCAGCCTGAGCGGCTCGATCATCTACCGTTTTGACCGCCGGGCCATGGATCACCATAAGAACCCCACGCGAACCCTGGACGTGGCCCTGCTGATGGGTGCCGCCCTGGGCCAGTATGCCATCTCCTACTACTCTATCGTGGCTGTGGTGGTGGGCATGCCCAGGGACCTGCTCGGGGGGCTCAACCTGGCCCATGCTCTGCTCATGATTGCCCAGCACACCTTCCAGAATGTTTTCATTATCGAGAGCCTCCACCGGGGCCCACCGGGGGCTGAGCCTCACAGAAGCCCTCCCAAGGAGCCCAGCCTCACCTTTGCCAACCTGGATGCCCTCCACACCTTGCCCTCCTGTCCGCCTGCCCCTCGGCTGGTTGGACCCAGCCCCGCAGGCCCTCAGGAAGCAGTGGCCATCATCGTGACTTCCAGAGGCCACTGGAGAAGCCGGTGCCTGAAAGATATTTCTCTGTTTCTTCTCTTATGCAACATCATCGTGAGTAACTGGGGGCCTGGGGGTGGGCTGGGCCGAAAAGAAGGCCAGGAGGCTCTTTTGGGTTTTTTCCCTTGGCCTTCTCTGTCTTGTCTCCAGCCTACTGGAGAATCTTACGGCTCTCTAGAGAAAGAGTAGGCTCAGAGAGGATCAGATGCAGCCCCCAGGCAAACAGCATCTCAGGGCACACAGAGACTGAAACCCCAATGTACTGGCATCTCGGCAGCAGCCGGAGCTAAAGGGGTCCCGGGGAAGGCTGACATGGGGGCTGGGCGGAGGTGAGAGGGAGCCGTGAGAACTGATGTGGAGGGCGGGGGCCCTCACCCCCAGCTGGGAGGTGTGACTGCTCCTGGGAACTTGTGACCAGCCTGCTTCTTAGAATAATTGGAGCAGCGTCAGGAAGTAGCAGAGACCAGTGTAAGTGTGAGCGGTTAGCAGAGTACAGTGGTGGGCTGGCCGGGAAGGGGGGCACCCACAACAGCTGCCCCCTCCGCAGTGATTCAGCCAAGCCCCCGGCTAAAAGAACACCTCTGTATAGCAGCAGACTTCACCCAACACAAATATATGCCATGGATGGACATGCTCTTCACGGAGGTGCACCCTAATGGAGAAACGCTCCTAATGTAACCACAACCCAACAGAGAAACGTCCCAGTATAGATATAATCCCCAGGAGGAAATCTGTAATACAGGAACATGTACCCGCGGGAGTACATGCCAGAGAGAGAAAACACCTCCAAAGAAATTTCGCTCGATATAAAACCAGTTCTTTTAGCTATAAGCTCCAATAGAAAAATACTCATACTATAGAAACAGCCTCATGTGGGTATGTATATCTAATACAAAACACATCTCCAAAGAGAATTTCACCCCAGTGTCGTATACATGAAATACACTGACCATCCACCCTGAGGCACTTTGTTGGTGAAGCCCCACTGTACATATTGCCCACCCTACAGGTGGCCTGTAAAAAAAAAAAAAAAAAAGTGATAGCAATCTCTGACCTACCAGTGGAAGCAATAAGGTGCAAAACTTCATATCCTGAGCCAGCTCTACAGCTGGCTCTGCCTTCACCTCCCGCCCACCCTACCCACAGGGTGGAAGTCACCTTTGGGGAGCCTGTTTTTGCTCCACGTACCCTCTCCAAATTCTTTATTGTATGCAGCGGTCCCCAACCTTTTTGGCACCAGGGACCAGTGCTCCTCTGAGACTCTAATGCCCCGTGATCTGAGGCGGAGCTGAGGCGGTGATGCTAGCGCTGGGGAGCGTCTGCAAATAGAGAAGAAGCTTCAAGCTCGCTCGCCTGCCACTCACCTGCTGCTGCGCAGCCCAGTTCCTAACAGGCCATGGATCGGTCTGTGGCCTGGGGGTCGGGGACCCCTGTTGTATAGAACACAAACAGGCTCAGAGAGGAGCTGTGATGTGCCCAGGGATGCAGTTAATTAGGGGCGAGGAGGATGGGGCCGCATACTCCACACCAGAACCTTTTGAATTCACATCCAGAGACGAGCAAGATTCTAGCTTCAACCTCTTCCCAGACCTCATAGCGGGCTGGGGTGGGGTACCCTTCCACTGGGTCCTGAAGCCCCCGCCCTGGGCCTGTGTGATTCTGCCACCACCCTACATATATCTTACGAGGAGAGAGCTGCTGATTTAGCCATTTGTACCAAACTCTCACGTCATCTGTTGAAGCCTAGCGTGCTTTCCCCATCCCACACGCGGGCCGTACGGAGGCTAGAAGATGCGATCACGGGGGTAGCCCTGGCCTGGAGATTGACAAATTCGGTTGGACACATTTCCTGAACTCCTTAGTGAGTGCCAGTCCCTGCCCAAAATGCAGGGGACCCCACTCAGCAACGCCCAGCCCTTGCTGTCCACCAAATTAGAGGGCTGAGACCTGCAGCAAAGCCCAGTCTGCGCCAGGCCCTGATGTGCCCTCTCTCCCGCAGCTGTGGATCATGCCCGCCTTCGGGGCCCGCCCTCACTTCAGCAACAAGGTGGAGGTGGACTTCTACGGCTATTCCCTCTGGGCGGCCATCGTCAACATCTGCCTGCCTTTCGGCATCTTCTACCGCATGCACGCCGTCTCCAGCCTGCTGGAGGTCTACGTGCTGTCCTGAAGCCCCTAAAAGAGATGCGGAGAGGCAGGGGACTCGGCTCATGCACCCACCCAGAGCCCCTTGAGAATGAACCCCAGGCTGGCAGTCAGCGTGCCTCATTCCCACCCTTTTCCTCCTGGCCCCAGAGTGGCATTTTCACAAAAGTTTTATTTTCCGGCATGTGTTTTTAAATCACAATCAGGCCATGCCCATCCACCCCAGGATGACACTGGAGCATGGGGCTATGGGAAAGGGAGGCCACTCCCTGCAGCATTTCTAGGACCAGGCAGGATCTGGAAGTGTCGGTGGCTCCAGCTCCACCCCTAATCCCAGCCCTGTGACCTGGCCGGTGCTGCTGCCTGGGGCTGAGAACCAATAAACCTGCAGTTTGTCCCTGTCCCCCACTTCCTGTCTCAGCCTCACCATCTAAGATGATCACAAAAGAGGATCTCGGGGGTGGCAACTGGAAGGGCCCCTGGAGATTTTCAGGTCTCGAGCTTTTCAGTGGGTGAGCCAAGTCTGAGTTCCAAACCAGTTACAGGCTAATGCCTGGGTGGCTGGGAGGAGCTGGGCAAAGTACCCAAGCTTCCACCTTCCTCTTCCCTTTATCCTCAAGTGACATATACATTTTTTATGTGTTCCATGACACAGGAAAGGTTAGGAAGGGCTGACCTAGTCCAACTACCACTTTACAAAGACAGAAACGGAGGCCCACGGAGGGAAAGTGACGTGCCCGAGTCACACAGCTCAAGAGAGCCAGAGCCTTTCTACTCAGCATAATAATTTTCAAACAGCAGAACCTTTTTTTTTCCCCCCCCGCAAATAAAATATTTCAAGAATCCGAGTTTATAACATAAACGGGGCTGTTCTAGTTTAAGAGGAGTTAGGGATGCAGATCCTCATCCCTTGGGTCTCATCTTCCCCACCACCCGCCGTCCCCGGCGGTCCCTGAGACCCCTCTACAAAAGGTATAGAGATGGACTCAGCAACGAGACTGAAACATCAGATGGAACAGAAGGTGATAGAAAAGGCAGCTCAACAGCTAGAAGAGGCAGAATGGGTGGCGGGCAGAGTCAGGTGAAGGAGAGACAGGCCAGGGTGGGGACTGAGGTGGGGCCGGGGTGGGAGGAGAGCTTGGGAGCAGCAGCACTAGGGCTCCGGGGCTGGCACAATGACATGGGAGGATCTCAGAGACGCAGGAGGAGCCCGGGAGGGCCGAAGGCGGCAGCTGCCCACCCTACCCACTTCCTGCCCTATCTGAATGGGGTCTCTTCTGCCCCAAGTTCACTGTTTGACTTAGAAACTGAGAGGGAGCGGGAACACGCGGGGCAGCCACCGCCCGACCTGGCGCTGAGTGGGGTACAGGAAAAGGCGACCGCAGACCTGAGGCTTCCATTCCCTGCTTGGCTGCCAGAGGAAACTGAGGCCTGAATCTCGCAAGGCCTTCACTTCGTCCGAAGGACACTGCACCCCTTCCCACCTCACCCCGGAGGCGCCGGTCGCTGGTCCCCTGACCCTGAGCTGCGCTCCTGCACCGCCCCCGGCCCCGCCCGCTCGTCTAGCCGCCTCGCAATTGGCTGCTCCGTCCGGGCCGGAGCCCCCGGCAGAGTAATTAAGGAAGGATTAATGAGAGCCCCAAAGTCAACAGAAAAATCGATGGGGCGCGGAGCCGGAGCGGCGGCTGCGCAGTCCTGCGGAGGGAGGGCGTCGGGGACATCGGTCCAGGCGCTGGGGCCTCTCCTCGACCGACGACCGGTGCTGCCCCAGCAGTCGGTTGTCAGCCGACAGCGATGCCCGCCCAGGTCTCAGGTAAGGCTCGCGGCTGCGCCCCCGGACCGCAGGTGGAACATCCGGGTGAGAGCCCACCTTGACGCTTACACCCACTCCACCCTCAAAGCGGGTTTCAGGGACTCGGGGCTGCAGGGATTGGGACGTGAGGGCGGGGTGACTGGGGGAGGCCAGACACTGGCGACCCGAGTGCCGGCTCCTCTCTACCCGCCACCCCAAATCCGGCTCGGCTCCCACCTGCTTTCCGCGGATGGGCGAGCACAGCCGAAAGGGGGCGCCGGGGCCGGGAAGAAGAGAAACACCCCGACGGCTGGAAAAGGGGTGTGGGGTTAGGGCTGCCAGCACGCCGGGTCCGAGGCATACGTGTAGTGGCCGCCCCGGGCCTCGCAGTCCCCCGAGCGGGTTGGAAAGAAATCTCGAAGCTCCTGGCCCGCGCTCAGCTGCGTCCTCCGGATCGGGCCCCGCGCTTCTGGGAGGGCGGGGGAAGGGGGCGCCGCGCCCCGACGGCTCCCAGCCTTTCATCATCTGCCTCTAAACACGACCCACAAACCAGTTGTGCAGGCCTTCCCTTGGACTGGCGTTGCGCCGAAGGGCGTGCCGGGGGACGGCGGGTTCCTTCTCGTCGGTTCGGGAGCCCTCGTCCTCTACCGTGGACCCCGGTGTGCCCCCCACCGCGTCACTCTCCCCCTCGTGGACCGAATCCGACATTTCGAGGGCTCCCTCTAGCGGCCGCTGGAGCGTTGACACCCCCACAGATGGGGGGGCAGTGACTTCAGGGCGAGGATCCTGGACGGAGAGGACCTGGAACCTTATCCTCCAGTGTTCCTTTCGGATTTGCAGTCCAAGCAAAAACCCGACCCTTCCAGTCCCTCCAGGGCTGCGAAAGAGCTGGAAGAAAATGTACAAATAGCTAACACTGAGTGAGAGATTTCTGTGTGCCAGACGCTGACCTACATGTACATAAATTAAATCACTTAACTTTGATAAAACCCCTATGAGGAAGGTATTATGCAATAATTCCTTCATGTATTCGTTCAAGAAATCTCTATTGAACATCTACCGTACACTGGGTACTATTCCATAGCTGTATATCTGCTTTACAGATGAGAAATCCAAGGCACAGAGAGTCTTAGTAGCTTGTCGAGGATCACGCATGTAGTAAGTGTTAGAACCTGAACTCTTAATTATTAGGCTGTCCTACCTTGGGAAAATGAGGGAGAATAATATGGGAAAGGCGAGGCGAAGCAGTCAGAGTTTGGGAGGAAGGGAGCAGGGAGGTGTCCCTGTGAGCCTCAGCTTGCTCAACCTGGGCGGGGGAGCCTAGGAGGAAAGATAAAGATCATCTGGAAAGTCTCCTCTACTGGGCCAGAATGGAACAGTTTCAATGGGAAGGGTCTCTGTCCACAGCTTTGGTGCTGAAAGTTCCCCCGGAAAATGCCAGAGTCAGTCGACAAACACTGATTGATTGTCATGTTGTGCCAGGTTTGGGGTGTCCGAGTTAAGCAGGACCTGGCCTCTGACTTGAAGGGGTGCCTGGTCTTGAAGGGAGCCAGCCACACCCACAGCACCTCACCAGACAGTGCACACCCACTTTCAACAGATGCTTGGGCAGAGGGAGAAGGCTTCCCAGGAGAAGCACTTAAGGTGGGTGGTAAGGATGGGTTAGAGCCACAGTGGAGGGTAGCGGATGAGACAGAAAGAACAGTAGGCTCCAGGGGTGATGGCGAAAGGCAGGAGACCACACGAGAAATGTGGAGCCCTCGAGAAATGCTGGGCCTGGACGCACATGGCGGGGGGCCAAATGCCTGGAGTGTGACAAGGGGAGGGTGCAGAACAGAACAAGAATGACAGGGAGGACTAAGAAATGGAGGGAGAAAATTATTTGTAGACCCTTAAAGAGGACCAAGTTTTATTATTCTATTTGTCCCAGGAGAGAATAGTAGAAGGCATAAATATTGAGCAAATTGCACGTGGGAAAATAGGGGGCTCCGGAGCCTACATTTTAGAGCCAAATGAAATGAGAGTCTAAAACGGTTACATAGTGGGAAAGTCTGAAGCTTCTGAAGTTTGGAAGTCAAAGGGAGAAACAGGTTAAAACAGCATGAGAGGCAATGCTCCGGCAATAAGCATGGATCTTGGTGAGGGTACCAACACGGGGAGCCCAATCCAGCCTTGGCATAGCGCGGTTCAGGGGAAGTCCACTTAGAGGATGTAGGGCTCTTCTGAGTACTAAAGGACAAGCTGCAGTCAGCCAAGGGACAAGGGGTTTGGCATTATGGGCAAAGGGTCAGGTGTGGGCAGATAGGGAGGCGAGCAGAAGCAGAGGCATTCTGGGGACTGCAGCAGGATGGCACAGCCCGTGGACAAGTGGGGTCTCAAGACAGTGCTGGAGATGTAAGTCGAGGACAGACCAGGAAGCAACAGCAGCTGCCCTGCCTTGAGCACTTTCTGCACTCCAAACACATACTGTACACATACTGCCTCGTTTCATTTTAAGAGGTCATGCTAGTCAGTTTGGACTTTGTACTGAGGGCAACTGGTCACCTTTGCAGGGCTCACAGTAGGGGAGAGGCACAGTGGGCAGGGAGATCTGTCCAGGAAGAGAGGAGGGGGCCCTGGACTAAAGGCAAGGAGGATGCTCGTTCCCTGCCAGGCGATGTGGGGATAGAGATGCCACTTGATGAAACAGTAAGCTTAGGAAGCAGGCCTCCTGCAGCCTGGAGAATGGAGAGGGTGAGCACTTAAGAACCTTGAGCCCAGAGCACCAGGGATTCGAGAGCAGCAGCAGGACCAGAGGAGGGCACCTGGGATGGCAGGGGGCAGGGGAGCCACCTGAGTCAGCCTAGGAGAAGTCTCCCCATCAGGAGAGTCCCCAGCACCAGCAAGGTGTCCCCCTCTCTAGTACAGCTCAGTGCCATGAGGAATGAGTACACAAAGACCCGCAGGAGGAGTACGCTGGACTCCAGGCAAAGACCCTGAGCTGCAGGTATGAAGTGACCTAAATGTGGGTCCAAGAGAGGGGTGACAAAGAGGCTGACCTACGTGAAAGCTCAGGAGATGGTGAGGAAGTAGCAGGGGGCATTCAAAGTAGAGAAGGGTCACGGATGGCATTCCCCACGTTGGGCTGGGCATTCATAGGACATCCAGGAGTCAGAGGGAAATGGTGCAGGTGGAAGGCAGTTCTGTCAAAGTCAAGGGCATGGCATCCGTGCTGATCCCAACCTGCCCTATGCTTGTGGCAGGCATTGCAAATTAATCTCAGCACCTTCCCCCATCTTTAAAATTAATTTTAATTGCATATGTAATATGATTTTTAAAGCTAGAGCATTAAACCACTCCCACTCTTAGAGCCCTCCTTCCTCTCCCAGAAGAAATTCCTCTGGAGAGTCTGGCAGTTATCTTCCAGACCCATACGTCCCCACAATCAGCTCTTATTTCCGGTCACAGCATTCTTTCCCAACAGGCCCACACCAGGCAACCATCACCCACCGACCAGAGTCGGAGCAAGGGCGGGCACCTTGGCCTTTCACTCAGGAGTGAGATTCTTCCCCGAAGTCAGCAGAGCACAAACTGCCTTATGGTAGTGATAAGTCACAGCCCTGGAAAGCACGCAGTGGTCAGGAACTATGCAAGTGCCCCTGACTCCCTTGACAGACATTATGACTTCATCTTAGAATCAGGCACTGAGGCAGGAAGCGTGGGGTGCAGGGCAGGTGGTCCCCGAACGAGTGGAAGCGATCTCTGTGTCCACGTGGAGCACAAGGGTTTCCATATCCCCCGCTCTGTTGAAACCTCCGTGGGTGCCATAATGCAGATGCGCGGCTGCCTTTATTTCTGACCAGAGAAGTTGCGTAGTTTGCCTTGGTCACACAGCTGTCGGGGGCAGATGTGGAACTGAACCCAGGACAGCCAACAGCCAACCAGTATCCTTTCTCCCTCCCCAGCCCCTGCTGAGGCTCCACCTGTGGCCTCTCTAGAAGCACAAGGGACTGGAGCAGCCAAGGAGAACCAAGTGGACGTGCGGGCCCAGGACCTGGGCGCCCCCGCCTCGCCCCACCAGAAGTCCTGGCTGGCCCGGCACTTCTCACTGCTGCTGCGGCGGGACCGGCAGGCCCAGAAGGCAGGGCAGCTCTTCTCAGGGCTCCTGGCCCTCAACGTGGTGTTCCTGGGAGGAGCCTTCATCTGCAGCATGATCTTCAACAACGTGGCAGTCACGCTGGGTGACGTGTGGATCCTGCTGGCGGTGCTGAGGGCCCTGTCCCTCCTCTGGCTCCTCTACTACAGGACCGGCACCTCCCGCCGGCCACACGCCGTGCTCTACAGGGACCCTCATGCAGGACCCATCTGGGTGCGGGGTGAGTGTGGGGGCTGGGCGGATGCAGGGTGGTGGGGAGGGAGGGCCATTCCGCCAAGTGCCAATGGCCGCCGGCCCGCCAGGCTCCCTGCTGCTCTTCGGCGTGTTCACCATCTGCCTCAACGGCTTCCGCGTGGGCTACGACTTGAGCCACAGCCACTGCAAGTCGCAGCTGGAGCTCATCTTCCCTGCCGTGGAGATCATCTTCATCGGCGTCCAGGTAACAGGCCTCTCCCTACGCCAGGCCACACGCACTCACGCCCCAGCCTATGCCTGGGAACAGCCCGACAGGCAAATGCCTACGTGGCTCAGAGTTTGTACACATGCCAAAGCCCCCCATAAATGCCTGTCTCTGTTCACCCACGTCCACACTCACCTGCGTATACCTGCACCAGCACACACCATGTCACTGAAATGCAGACACCTATAAATACATCTGCCTGCACCTACTCGCATATATCTAAACCTACATACACCCTTAGATATACAGAGCTGCTCTTAACCATGCACATCCAGCTCCCTCCTGACTGCCTGTTCTGCACCAGGCGTGGAGGTCCATTTACGTCATCTTTTTTATTTCCACGATAAGTGGGCATCCTCTGAGAGGCCGGCATGTCAGTCCCATTTTAGTGCTGAGGAGACTGAGGCTCAGAGATATCTGACCACTGGCCCAGAGCCACACAGCGAGGAAACAGTAGAGCCAGGATTCCAACTCAGGCTTCCTTACTGTCCCTTCCATTGTAAATACACACAAGCAGCTGGGGCGCGCACTCCACGGTCCACCCTCACGCCCCTGCCTCCGGCTCAAGGCCCTGTCCCCTGCAGACTTGGGTGCTCTGGAAACACTGTAAGGACTGTGCTCAGATCCAGACCAACGTCACTAGGTAAGGTGGGGGCGTCTTCCCTCCCTGTAACAACTGCCGGGGCTTCCTGTCCCCTCTGCTGCCTGCCCCCCACAGCTTGCCTGCCCCCCACAGCTTGCCTGGGGCTGCGGCTTAGTCTGGGAATGGTCTCAGGTGGCCCCTAGGTCTACCTAAAGTCCTAATGTGAGATGGGATCTGGTTTGGGGAGAGAGCAGTCACCCCAAAGTCAGTGATAAGCACCCAGGGAGCCGGCTAGGCTGTGTGGGCAGAGCGTGGCATTTTCTCCAGATGTGGCCTGATGCTGACCCTGGCCACCAACCTGCTGGTGTGGGTCCTGGCCGTCACCAACGACTCCATGCACCGCGAGATCGAGACGGAGCTCAGTGCCCTCATGGAGAAGCTGTCAGGTACAGAGGAGACCACGACTCCCACCCCCGAATGCACGCATACACACACACACACACACACACACACACACGCACACGCCGCTCCTTCAAACGAGTGAGCTTCAGTGAGTCTACAGAGCGGGGAGCAAACACTAGAAGCCAGATCATGACTAGACAGAAAACCAACATTTGCCAATAGTACCCACCCTGCCCCCATCCTGTGCCTGCTCCATCAGGTGCTGGCACCCTGCAACCCTGCTCCGGGCATCCATCTAGCTGTCAGCTCATGTCAGCAAGCTAGTCACTAAGCCATTCAGTGATAAATCCAGGTAGGCACCCCACCTCTGGTATTTGCCTTTTACTTGTACTAAAAAGCCTTCAGTACCAAAAGGAATGTCTTCCTAATACAACTGTAGGTGCCTGGACATGTCGGGAGGGATGATTTCTGGTGAGAAAGACCTCCCCGCATTGTTCCATGTGCCCAATCCTCATCTGCATAGCCTGCCCCTTCAAAGTTATGTCCCAAAAACCGACATGGGAACATCGCTGTCATCAGCCACACCTGTATGTATACAGTCCCCCCACCCCAAGCTGGCATCACCATCCTGACCTGTGAACAGCCAAGCCTTTCCAGCACACCCATGCATTTACACACCCACCCCATAAATCATGGCACACCTGTACACGGTGCACATTCTTTATACTCTGGATAGATTTCTCAGAAGAGCTGTGCAAGGAGAATTTTTTTTCGCAAGTGACACCATAGATTGTTTTATTATTTAAAAATTCAGACTATGGTCATGCCACCCTGAACAAGCCTGATCTCAGAAGCTAAGCAGGGTTGGGCCTGGTTAGTCCTTGGATGGGAGACCACCTGGGAAGACTAGGTGCTATAGGTGTAAAAAAATAAAATAAAAAAATAAGGGATTGTAAGCTGACAAGGTCCTTGTAATCTGTGAGGTCAACTAAGGGTTGCATTGCCTAAAAAAAAAAAAAAAAAAAAATTCAAATATATTGATGTGTAAAGAACAAGATTTATCCATCACCCAGATGTAATAATGATTAACATGTTGCCATACCTACTTCAATTTTTTACTGAATTATTTACACTACTGAGATCGTGGCATTCCATCCCAAAACATTTCTGTATACATCTCTTTAAAATAAGTATATTTTGCTACATTACCACAACGCTATTATAATTTCTTACAAAATTTCCTAACATCATTCCCATCCTCTGTACCAATCTATGTTAATTTCCTCCAAGCAGCCCGTAAAATGTCTTTTACGATGGTTTGAACTTTCAATGCATTTGGCTGTTCTGTCTCTTCAGTCTTTTTTTTTTTTCCCCCTAAATGACATTGAGATTTGTCAAGTTGCTTCCTAGTGGTGGCATTTGAATTTCCTCCGTCTCCCCTGCTTTTCCTTGAAACTAGAAGTATGGACCAAAGCCTTGATTAGATTCCAGCTAAACACTTTTGGCACCAGCCTTCCACAAGTGAGTCTGTGTGCCTTGCAGGGCATCTCGTTTTCAAGGTGAGATATCTGATACCCCACAGTGCAGCTGTTACGGGGTCCGGTGTAGCAGCCTGATCCTCCCAATATAACATTAAGGGTTTCCCCCTGTACCCCAAATAATTTGTAGAGGTGACATTAGGCCCCAAAGCATCGTGCATTAAATGCTTTATGTAAGCCGGAATCCCTTTGTAAAGGAATGACCATCCTGTGATTGCTTATTTCTCTCTCCGGGCCTCAGTTTCCATACCTGCGACATAGGTGGCCAGGTCCCTTCCACCTCCGCCATACTCCGGGGGGTGAACGGGACTGATTCGTGCAGCTGGTTCCCTCAGAGCTGGGGTCACCTGAACATCTGTCACCTCTTGCCCTGCCCCCTTCCAGGCAATGACACCAACACCTGCCTGTGTCTCAATGTCACTGTGTGCGAGGCCTTCCGGAAGGGCTACCTGATGCTCTATCCCTTCAGCACCGAGTACTGCCTCATCTGCTGTGCCGTGCTCTTCGTCATGTGGAAGAACGTGGGGCGCCGCCTGGCACCCCATGCGAGCGCCCACCCCGGCACCCCGCCCTTCCACCTGCACGGGGCCGTCTTCGGGCCGCTGCTGGGCCTGCTGGCACTGGTGGCAGGCGTGTGTGTCTTCGTGCTCTTCCAGATCGAGGCCAGCGGCCCCACCATCGCACGCCAGTACTTCACCCTCTACTATGCCTACTACGCGGCCGTGCTGCCTGCCATGAGCCTGGCGTGCCTGGCGGGCACGGCCATCCACGGGCTGGAGGAGCGAGAGCTGGACACGCTCAAGAACCCCACCCGCAGCCTGGACGTGGTGCTGCTGATGGGGGCTGCGCTAGGCCAGATGGGCATTGCTTACTTCTCCACGGTGGCCATTGTGGCCACTCGCCCTCACGAGCTGCTCAACCACCTCATCCTCGCTTACTCCCTGCTGCTCATCCTGCAGCACATGGCCCAGAACCTCTTCATCATCGAGGGCCTGCACCGGCGCCCGCTCTGGGAGGTGGCCCCCGAGGCCCCGGCAGGGAAGCAGGAGGCGGAGGCGCAGCGCAGGGGCTCCCTGCTGGAGCTGGGCCAGGGCCTGCGGCGGGCCTCCCTGGCCTACATGCGCTCCTACAGCCACCTCAACTGGAAGCGGCGGGCGCTCAAGGAGATCTCGCTCTTCCTCATCCTCTGCAATATCACAGTGAGTGACACGCTAGGGGCATAGGGGCAGAGCTGGCCAAGAGGCCCCAGAAGTCCTCGCCAGGATCAGGGCACATGTGCTGCACATTAACTGCCCCAAGGGTGATTGTCCCTTTGATTGTCAAGGACACATGCCTCTTTCCAAATGCTGCTTGAGAGCAGAGAGTGTCTCCCAGCCCCCTGCAAGGTGCCTGGCATGAATGAACGTGACAGGCACATAGCTAAGCACTCTTTACAAACAAACGTGTAAGATTTCTACCCTCGGGAAGTTTCCTGTCTAGTTGGGGTGATACGGGGCGGGGGGTGGGGGACCAGTTAGGGAATTACCAAATAATTCATCATCCACTGAGTTTAGTCAAAGGAAGAGATCAGAACGTGCCTGGTTTCCTAAAGAATCTTCGGTGAGAGGTGTTGACAATGGCTGCTTGATCCCAGGTCCTCACCTGGCAATAGCTCCGCATCTTGTCACAGAATCGTCACAGAAATTCCATGCAATGGGCCCTATTTCACAGATGATCAAGCTGAGGCTTAGGTTGTTTGACCTGCCTGTGGTCCCACAGCCTGTAAGTGGCAGTGCCAGCACAGCTCAGGGTTGTTTGAGCTCATGTGGGTAATGACTGGCTGTAAACACACCCCAGGTGTCAAAAACCTTGGTCCAGGCAGAGCTTAAGTAATATATTCGCCCTAAAGTACAGTAGGAGCTCGGAGAAGCCAAGGAAGGCTTCATAAAGGTTTGAGCTGGGACTTGAGAAATAAGTAGAGTTTGGACAGAGGGCGGGGGACAGGGTGGAGCGGGCAGAGACTAGCAGAAGAATGAAGCTGGAGCAGAAGAAGGTGGTAGAGATGAGGGCTCAAGGAAACCCATCTTGACAGAGTAGAGTGTACCACCGGTGGTGGCTGCGTGGGGTCTCGTGATCCATCTGGGGTTCAGGCTGGCAAGCCGAGGAGGTGGCTGTGGTCTGGGTGAGGCGGGGTTTGGGAGGAGAGGGGCTGGCTCTGAAAGCCCAAGGGTGAGGGATATGCTGAGGCGCTGCGGGTTCTCGGGCCTGCCCCCCCTGTGCCGAGGGCATGGGAGCACCCCTCCCCCACCCAACACCTTCCTCTCCTCCCCAGCTGTGGATGATGCCTGCATTCGGCATACACCCGGAGTTTGAGAACGGACTGGAGAAGAATTTCTATGGCTACCGGACATGGTTCACCATCGTCAACTTCGGCCTGCCCCTGGGGGTCTTCTACCGCATGCACTCTGTTGGGGGGCTGGTGGAGGTCTACTTGGGGGCCTGAGGCTGCCCAAGGAACCCATTCCTGGCAGAACCCCAAAGTGCCAAGGCTGGAAAAAATGTAGTCCAGAGTCTCTGAGCAGATGCGCCATTCCAGGGGGGCCTAGGGCAGCCGGGGTTCCCCCAAAGTTTCCCCTTCCACAGAGCCTCATTAGGCTGGGCGGGGGTGGGGGGGCCACAGTTCACAGCCCAAGACAAAGGGCAAAACCTGGACACTGAGCTTCTGATGCCCACGCCCAGGACCGGGCACATGCCTGCCCCTGCTCACCACCACAGCGATACAGCCCAGAGTGCACCCAGGAAGACCCCACAGCTATTCCGGGAGGGCCATCCCTGAATGACTGAGTCTAGGGACTTTGGAGAGGGGCACTCCTACCCAGCCAGGCCTCTGGGGCCTGCTTCTTGCTGGGGGAAGGGTGCAGGTTTCAAGCGCTGCCCAGGGCATCCTGGAAGCTCACAGCTGGGCAGGCAGCCCTGCCCTTCTCTCCCCCCCCCACCCCCCACAGCCTAATGAGCTCATTAATTAGCTGCCAAGCAGGGTTCAACAGCTCTCTCCTACTGCCATAAACTCTGTTTGTTTGATTGATTACATTCGGGCTTCGTGGCATTTGTCCCCAGGGACAGAACTGCCACTCTGGGTATGGTGGGAAGGGACGCTCCTCCCGGGCAAGGCTGTGGGGCTGGGATGGTTCTGTTTCTGAGCCAGGAGGGGTCTAAACCAGCCCTTGCCTTGTCTGACCCATGGAAGGAGGTGAGAAGAGAGGGGCCAGGGTTCCCGAATCCCCCAGCACCCCATCTCTCCGACACAGAGCCTCAGGTGACTTTCGGGAGCTGGCTCACCACGGAGGCTGTGGCCTCTGGCTGCTGGGTCCCCAGGCCTGCCAGATCCTCTGAGCCATCAGGCGGAAAGGGCAGCCCCTCCATCTTCCTGAGCCCAGTGCAAACAGCGGGCTCGGTCCAGGGTGAGGCCCAGGGTGACACCCAGGGACACTGGCCCGAGCCTGCAGGCAGTCTTTGCATGCCTCCTGGCCCCTCCCCATGAAGCTGGGCACTGGCAAGCACAGGGTCGAGGTGCCAGGGACTCCCCACCCCCGGCCGCACCCCGTGGCTGCCTGGGGCCAGCAGAGCCCCCGGGGGCTGTGCAGAAGGCTGGGAGGTGGGCCTCTCGCCTCTCCTGTGCAGAGTCCGAATCTCCATCCCCTTACCAAGAAAGTGACAAACGCAGGTTCGCAGTTAGGCACTGAGGCAGAGTCCCCAGATCCCCTGATGACAAGAGCCATGGCCGGACACCCCCTTCCAAGCACAAAGAGCCAGGGAGTAGAGAGGGGGATTTATTGTGTACAGAGGCCGATTGTACAGAGCAAAGATTGTACTGACACAGGTGGGGTGAGGGAGAGCCAGAGGCCAGAGCCAGGTGGACGGCGGGGAGGACGGAGGGGTGGCATGCTGGCCCCACCACCTGACCAGTAGTGTGGGTGCGGGCAGAGAGGACCGAACCTTGTCCCCTCCTCGTTCCATTTGCTCCTGTTACCAGAAAAGGGGGAGCCGGGCTCTCTCCACTGACCTGGGAGAACATAGCAGTGGACCTGCGATACCCCACTCCGAGCCCCTAAACATGTGGGGTTCCCCAGCCTGGCTTCTGCAGTCGGCCACCCCTAGCCTCCTCCTCCAGCAGACTGGTCACACACCTTCCTTCCATGGGCCCTGACTGCCATCGACCTAGTTAGGAGGCTTGGACTGGCTCCCCTCACCCTGCCCAGCACTTCGAGGGACAGTCCGTGGCTCTCTCTTGGGCAACCTGTTAGGGCAGAGTGACCTGGTGGCCTCCGGGGGTGGACAGCGCAGGAGTTGAGGGTCAGTCTGGAGAAAGAGCAGAGTGAGGTGGGGGCTCTGGCTCGGGCCTGCAGGCCTGGGGACCGGAGGCTCCTGGAGGCGGGGGAGAGCTCGAGAAAGGTCAGAGCCAGTTCCCACTGTCCTAGCCACAAGGGGCCTCCGAGGCCTGCCACACAGGCCTCGGCCACTCTGCCAGCCCCCAGCCCTGATCACAGTAACTTAAAGCTCAGAACGGACGGACGGTGGGTCGGGGGGAATCTTGGGGGTGGGGACCAGGGCCCCCACCCCCGCTCCCCTGGCAGGCTTCCATCCTCACACCCGCTGGATCTCAAACAGCTTCACGTCGGTGTCATACCACACGGGTGGATCCACGTTCCTGGGGAGGGAGTAGGCTGTCATCGGGTGCTGGGAGGCCCCACAGAAAAGACCAGGGAGACGCCGAGCGGTGGGAAAGCCCAGACCCCTCCCACCTTGGTGTCCCGCCCTGGGCAGTGGATGCCCAGCCTCCACCAGGTCGACTGTCTTGACACTAACCAAACTACGATGGTGGGACCCAGGGCCAAGGCCCACGCTGAACCCCGTCAGACACATCTCCAAGAGGACGCCGGACCCACCAGGCTGGTACCTGCCCTGCCCGCCGCGGGGCCCACCTCAGATAAATGACGCCCCACATGTAGGTGCGGAACCACATGGCCGTGCCCGAGTTGGCCTGGTACTTGCGGATGAGGATGGGGTGGGGCACGGGCAGCAGCCCCACCAGGGTGCCATGCTGCAGGAACCTCAGGATCTCCGACTCATCCGTCAGGCCCCTGCCAGGGAGGGAGGAAGCCCACCATGAAGGTCGAGGGGAGCACGGTGCTCACCGGGGGCCCCCAAGGCTCCCGGCCTCACCTCGCCCGAGCCTGGATGGGCCCCTCCTCAGAGTCCACCCCGCCCCCAGCCTCACTTGTCAATGCAGATCTTCTCCACCTGGGGGACCAGCACCTGGAGCAGCCGCATGATGGTCTGCAGCGGCAACTTCGACTTCCAGGAGAGGACCTGCGGGGAGGAGCCGGGGTGCTGGGGCTGGGAAAGCAGCCCCCGGAGGCTATGGGACAACCTGACCCCTGATGCAGAACTGCAGGCTCTCCAGGAGGGCCTGGCACAGGGCGGTGCCCACGACAGGAATTATTTTTCCTGGCGAGAGCCGCGGCCTCGCCTCGAGCACATACTGTGTGCCAGAAACCACCTCCTCGGAGACTCAGGAAGGCACAGCAGGTAGGGACGATTATTATCCCCATGCAAGTGCCATTTGTGGTGATCTTGGGAGACATGTAAGGGACTAGGCAAGTGATTCAGGGAAGAACTGGAAAGAGTTACTAAGAGCTGTGGACAACTGACGCTTAACTCTGCTGGAGACAGGAAGCGACAGTCAGAGAGGTCACCCGACAAGGACGGACCCCGAGCCTGGCTCCCAGGCCAGTCCTTAGACTTGGACGCATGCCCATCAAGCCTTTACTGAGCTGCTCCTAGGCACCTGGCCTAGCCCCCGCCTGGGTGCCGCCTGCCCAAACCCTCACCCACTCGGACGTTGGGCTCCACTGCCCACTGGCTGACGCGCTGGACAGTCGCCGCTGCTCCCGCCACACCTGGCCAGGCTCCTGGTCCCGGGAAGGAACGGAGTGAGGAATGGAGGGAGTGGGCATGGGGTAGGGGAAGCGGGCAGAGAAGCAGCCCCTCTTCCCAGCCCCTCCCACAGCCCGGAGCCCGGGAGGGCCATGAGGTCTCCCCACTGGCCCATGTGTATGGGGGTGCTCAGTTCAACTGAGGGGACAGCCCAGCCCAGCCCAGCACCCTTTGCCCTGGGCCCCCGGCCCTGCCCGACCCAGCCCAGTCCAGTGACAGATTTAGGGTAAAGGCCAGCCCAGGCTCAGATAAGGCTGATGGATGAGGAGTCTGAAGGCCAAGGGCTTGAGCCTGTGACCAGTAAACAAGGGAAGAGTCCATCAAAGCCTCCTTCCCAGAGAGTCAGCTGGGTGTCTGCCCCTCTGCTGCAGGTGACCCCAGAGTGCCCTGGCCAGGTCAATCCCACAGATGCTGGGGAGAAAGGGAACGCCTGGCTTCACCCCACTCCAGGAGCCCCTGTCCCTCACCTCTTCAGCTGGGCAGCCATCTGCTGAGCTCTGCTGAGACGCAGGCTCCAGAGACCGCAAGGTGCCATCCTCGGACACCTGGGACTTCTCCGTCAGCTTGTCAATGCCTAGGGGGGCCCAGGTGGGTGTGAGGTCACCTGCCCAGGGCTCCTGGAGCTTCCACTTTCCTCCACCCACTTCAGAGATGCAATGCCCCCCACCCCTGTGCCCAGTGCTCCCAGACGCCCTCGAAGCTTCCCTCCTGGGTCCCCTAATACCTCCGCCCCCATCGCCCCCCCATCCCATCTCCTCAGTTTCCCGACTTAGGCCATGCGCCTTCCCAGAGACCCCGCCCATTCCCCAGCCGCGCCAGGACCCACACGCCCCGCCCCACGCCAGCCCCGCCAGACCTGGGGTGGCCACTAAGCTGGTCTTGAGAGTGCCCGGCTCGGCGGGGGCAGCTGGGCGCGAGCCCTCCATGGAGGTGCCTTCCTGCGAGCCGCTGCGGGACAGGGGCTCCGGCGCCCGCCGGCGCCGCTGCAGAGCCTTCTGGATGGCGGGCGGGTCGGCGGGCAGGCTGGCCAGCTGGTGGAAGACGCTGCGCTTCCGGATGATGGCGTACACCAGGCTGGAGTTGCCTGCGGGGAGGGAGAGCCTCGCCTCAGGGAACCTCCCCAACCACCGCCACCACCCCACCTGGGAGGGCGTCAATCCCGGGGGGCAGAGACGCGCCCAAGACAGGCAGCCAAGGCGGGGCGGGCAGCCAGTGGGTATGTGCCAACAACGGTGGCTACACCACGATGTCACCTTTCTGGGAAAGAGCTTCTCAGAGGAGCTTCCCTGTGCCCCTCCCCGACACCTTCCAGACCCCCTCGTAACCAGCACTAAGGGGCACAACACGTTAATGTGCACACGGGACAGCTGCTTTGACTGCTGCCCTGAGCCAGGTCACCTGGGAGGAAGGACATGAAGGCTGTCCCTGTGCTCCCTTGATGCTGAATTTCCTCGGTTCTGGCCAAAGGTGCAGACGCCTGCCAGGCCCTCAGTGCCCAGTCCACCTCTCTGGTCCCTGCTCCTCAGCACACTTTCTGCTTCCGGTTTCAGCATCTCACCCCAGGGCCTTTGCATATATTGTCCCTCCCTGCAATGCTTTTTGACACGCCCCCCACCCTCCAGTCATCCCTCATTCATCAGTGCAAATTTTACTTATTTCGGAAATAATAACGGCTAATACCTAAGTCGCCAGGCACTGTGCACTTTTTGTAGGTCATTTTACTTAATCCTTCCAACACTGTCTGAGACAGGGCCTCTTCATATCTTGCCATCAAGTGGCAAGGTGCTCATTTACACCAGGTAGCCTGGCACCTGTGACACCCCTCAGGGTCACACCACTCAGAACTTCTCTCTCATCAGATTAAGGTGACCTGTTTGGGCGACCACTCGGTTAAAGCCTCCCACCGTGCCTCCGTCCCCAGCTGTGGGCTCCACGGGGCAGGGAGCACTCTGCTTTGTCCCCCACCAGATCCCCTACACCCAGCATGGGGCGTGGTACACAGTAGGTGCTCAATAGATGCACACTGGACAACCTGGGGGGCAGAGGGCTGTGCCCTCTCAGACACGAAGGTGCCCTTTCCACTGCCCGTCCTGGTTCTTGCCCCTGCCCCTCCCCGCCCCCCGTCCAGGCCAGGAGTTTGGGCTGTTGCCTCACCATCGAACTGGTACTGGATGATGTTGTTGAAGACCTCCAGGAGGAAGAAGACCAGGTGGTGGTTCTGGGCGGCAGAGAAGAGGAACCAGGTCGTGGAGAAGGCCTCCAGCAGGTGGAGCAGCTTGTTGGCAGCCACCATGGACAGGCTCTTGAGGTAGGGGGACACTGTGAGGGAAGGCTCGGCTTACTCCTGGGGTCCTACCGGCATCTCTGCACATCCTGGCCTGGCAGGACAAGATGCTCCCCAAGCCCTCCCTGCACCCTGCCCATGAACTCTCTGAAAAGACAGGAAGACCATACTCCAGAGGTCGAGCCACACTGTCCACGCCTTCTGCAGAGCCCCAGGAAATGGTTTAAGCTCCACCCTCACCTCTCCACCATGTGGACAGCTGTACTGTTTACAAAACCAGTCACACACGCCATCTGACCTACACTTCTGAGAGGGAGGGGGGACACAGACGAAACCCATTTTACAGATGAGGAAACAGGCTCAGAGAGGTTCATAAACTTGGCCAAAGTTCCCCAGTTATAAAATGATTGGGCAGGGATACAAACTCAGGGTCTTTAGGTCTTTCTAGACTATCAAACTGATATTCTCCATATAATTAAATACATATTTTTTGCACAGCTCATGGGGGGTAATCAGAGGTGAAACGCTGAACATCGGTCTGCGTGCTTCCCTGTCTCGTGCCTTTCTCGCTCACTAGGCTGGGGCAGAGACAATGGCTGTCTTGTTCACAAATGCATTTGCAGAGCTGGTCACGCTTAGCCAGTGCTCCGTTAAAATCCGAGGGACAGAGCCAGCGAGTGAGCGCGTAAGGGAAGGCCCCAGAGCTCAGAGTCCAGCTAGAGGCCTCGAAAGACCGCCCTGCCCCTCCCCAACCACCCTGGTGTCCCAAGCAGACCACAGAGAAGTCAGTCCCTCCCCTCCCCCGCCAGCTAGGACCATAGTCTCCAAAAGGAGGCCGTGCTGCGGTTGTCCTGCCCCAGCCCACCACCACCCACCTTGCTGGGCTCAGCTCCCCAGCCCATCTGAGCCCCTTCTCCTCCCAGGCAGCGGGGTGCTTCACAGCACCCAGCAGACGTACTCCCCAAACCCGCACTGGCCGATAGAGTAGCCATGAGCTACATGGGGCCATTAAGCACTTGAGATGTAGATGGTCCTGACTGATATGTGCTTCATGTGTGAAACACACACAGATGAAGACTAGATGCAAAAAAGAATATAAAACATCTCGATAATTTTTTTATATTGGTTACATGCCAAGATGATGGTATTTAGGATATAGCTAATTAAGTAAAATATGTTACAAAATTACTGTTACTTGTTTCATTTTTGTATTTGTTTTGTTTAATGTGGCTACTAGAAAATTGAGTAGCACATAGGTGGCTGCTCTTTTCAGACCTGACGGGTTTGAACCAGGGAGCAGGCGGCCGGTCAACCTGTGACCTAGCGCCACCTGGTGGTGAGCACGGGGAAGGCGGGCTCTGGGCCCCTTACCGTTGACCACGATGGTGAGCAGGCAATCGAAGAGGGGCTGCAGCCGCTGGTGCCCGCTGGTGATGATCTTGTGGAATACCTTGCGGAGAGGCAGAGGGGCAGCCATGGGGTCCCCTCCACCTCCAGACTCAGCCAAGAGGACATCACCTCCATGCTCCCAGATGCCCCCTTACCACGATGAGCAGGTCCGCGTGGGTACCCGTGAAGACGGGGACATCCATGGGCACCCGCACTGAGTAGGGCTTGTTCAGCCGCACCCCGAAGTTCCGCTCCCCGCTCAGAAGCAGCAGGATGAAGACGCCAATGTGCATCAGGCCCACCCGAGCTGCGGCAGGTGGCACAGGAGGGTTACTACGCCAGGTGGGGAGAGGAGGCAGGGCGCCCAGGGCAGGGACCCATATGGAGGGCGGGACTGGAAAAAGCCCTTCCTGAGAGTCAGGGCACCAGGCCCGAGCTCCTGGGAGGCGGGACCTGCCCCTCTTCAAGGAACGCCCCCATCGATGCCCCCATCTGATGCCCCGCCCCCAGCCTTACACTGGTCTGCTCGGGCATCATTAAGGAAGTAGAGGATGGGGACGAGGATGTCCAGCACGTCGCTGCTCTTCAGCACAAAGAAGAGGAATTTCTGGGGGGCGAGGGGGAAGGAACAGGTAGGAGGGATCAGAAGAAGGGCCAGCTCTGCCCACTTTCTCCCCTTCCTGGGAGTACCCCCCATCCCCGGGCTACCCAGAGTGGCTGCCCGCCCACCTTGTTGAAGTCACAGAGCTTCCAGAAGAGGACCAGCAGCTCCTGGTGGAACTGGATCTTCTTGGTGGAGTTAGGCAGGTAGGTCTGGAGCAGGGGGTTGGAGAGCAGCCGGGCGATGCCTTTGAGGATGAACTGGAAGTCCTGTGGGGAGAGCGGGTGCCTGTCCCGTCCAGCTCCCTGCAGCTCCCGGATCTGGGGCCTAATGCCCCACAAATGCCTCCTCACTGACCCCACCCTGAAAGCCCGAGGGGCCCAGATTCTAACATCATCAATAGCTGTCTTGGGGCCAGCACCTCAGAAAGGTGCATCCAGGGCTGGTCTGGAGGGGCCCTTCCCCTCCGCCGAGAGGGGTCACTCACTGAGCACCTGACACGCACTGGGCTGTGCTCTGTTAATCCCCACGGCAAGGCAGGGGAGCAGCTACTGTCCCCATTTTATGGCTGCAGAGGTTAGAGCTTTGGGAATCACAAGGTTACAAGACACACGAACTTGGGTGTCCTTGACCTTTAAGTCCATTGTCATTCCCCTCTCCCGACCTTTGAGAAACTGGACATCAGAGCCTCTTCCTCCTGGAAGCCTCCCCAGTTATCACCCAGTTGAGGCCATCAGCCCTTTTCCATATCTCAAAACCCTCAGTCTTACTGTCACTAATTTGCCTTCGGTGGCTCACGTCCATGGGGACTATGGTTCCTGTATGTAGGGGTCAGGACTCCTGCAGCCCTGCCTCATGTGCCTCCCCCTCCCCGCTGCAAGGCAGTAACCACTGTGCGCTGGGCAGAGAGGACCCACCAGAGTGAGAGCAGGGCTCGACTCACCTCCTCGCGATGGATGCGGGACAGGTAGTTCACAAACAGGTTCTCGGGCCCTGGAGGCTGCCAAGGATGGAGCTGGGGTGAGCGGGCGCCCCACCCTCTGCCCCTGCCCCAGGCCCAGGTGGCAGCGGCGGCGGCACCGCCTTGACCTCAGAGAGCCCCAGACTCACCTCCAAGTGCCCACTGGATACCCGGCGCCCAGCTCTGCTAGAGGAGGTGCCACCCACCCAGAGCCTGGCAGGGCCCCTCCTGTCCTTACATCAGCGTCATCCATGGCAGTGCCCGTTGTGGTGCCATCCACGGTGGGGCTGGCGCTGGTCGTGTGGTCATGGTCCAAGGTGACGATGAGCACCTGGACAGCCTCCTCCACCAGGGGTTCCCGGTAGTCGGAGAAGAGCAGGTGGTTGTAGGGGATCCCGTAGCCCACAGGGTCATAGGCACACACGGTGTTGAGGAGGGAGGTGAAGAGAGGCAGGGCGTGTCTGCGGCGGGAAAGGGGTGGCAAGGCTGCAGAGACGCCACCGGGCTGGCCCCCCGTCCCCCCTCGCCGCGGGGGACCGTCAGCCGAGCTGCCCCTCCATTCAGCACACGTTTCAGAGCCAGCCCTCGGCTGGGGACCAGGGGGGCAGAACCAGGAGCTTGTGCCTTCCTGAGTAGAGGGACCCCTCCTTGTCCTTGCCTGCATCCGGGACCTGCGCCAGGCTGGGCCGAGGGCGGGAGGAATTCATTGCCAAGAGTCGGATGGCTAGTCAGGAGGGGCTCTTTGTAGGAGACCGTGTCCATACCACTTGGATTCTCCGCACCAGGGGCTGGAGCCCGTTCTTCTTTGATTATTTTTTCAAAGAGGTTTACAGCAAAATTGAGGAAGGGACTGTACAACCTACGGGCTTGGACGAATGTATAATGACATGCCCTCCAGATTTCTGAGGGGCAGCTACGCTCCCTAAAAATTTCAGGGAAGGGGCTGGAGACAGAGAGGCAGGCTGCCCCTCGGGGGGGGCAGAGCACACGCTCGGTCACCCAGTTCCCTGGCCACAGAATGACTCCATTCTGAGATTCGTAAAATGTCAGAGTTCAAGCTCCTCATCTTACAGATGAGGAAACTGAGACCCAGAGAGGTTAGGTGAGTAACAAGGTGTGGCCATTTGCCTGATAAGGCTGCTGAGAAAGAAAACTCTGGCCAGCTTTTGACTGTGGCTGGTGGAGGGAGTCACCTGGGTTCCTTCCTCTTCTGTTAAAAAAAAAAGGTTTGGGCTGGAGGCCAGAAAACCCGAAAGCTGAGGCCGGCCATGTGGGTGGGCCTCAGGGTCTGGAAGTAAGAGGGTGAACCAGGACGCTGAGAGGCACTAACTCTTGTGCTGCCAGCACAGCCCGGGCACAGCTGGAGCGCGTGTACCTGCTCCAAATACTCAATCCCGCCACATGACACCTCCTTGTACCCATATGAGCTCCCACAGCCCATGAGCACCCCTATTCGGGCCGGAGTTCCCCATCCTTCATTATGTCCCCTCCCCACCCACTGTCCAAACTGCACTGCCCAGTACAAGCCACATGTAGCTCCTGAGAGCTTAAAAAGCGGCTAGTCTGAATTGAAATGTGCCGTAAGTGTAAACTACACCCTGGTTTTGAAAACTAAGCATGAAGAGGGAATGTGAAACAGCTCCATAATTTTATATGTTCATTACATGTTAAATGCTAATATTTCAGATATATCAGGTTATACTGAACATATTAAAATTAACTTCACCTGTCTCATTTTTACTTTTTTAATGTCGCTACTAGAAATGTTTAAATTGCCCATGTGGTTCGCATTATACTTCTACTAGATGGAGGATCCAGGCACAAGTCACCCAGGGCCCCGCACTGGGACATTGGACAGCGCTGGCATAAGGCGTGACTGTTAAGTTACAAGTCATCACCACCAGGGGGCAGCACCCCCCATCAAATAAAGCCGGTAGGACGGGAGAGTCGCCTCAGCTCTAAGCTGCCTGGAACAAGGAGGAAGACAATGGAAAGGCCGGGGGTGGCGGGGGCGGGGAGGAGGGGTGGGGGGGCCCTCACCTGTTCTCCGTGGAACAAAAGAACTGCACCCATGGGTTGGTGCTGCCACTGTCCGGAGATGGGGGCAGGTACATGGCCTCGGAGAAGCATGTCAGCAACAGCTTCAGCAGCTCCATCCTTGGGGAGAGGGTTTAATGGAGGGGCTTCAGTACCTGAGGACCCCAATTTAGGGGGGAGGGGTGCAGGCCCATCCTGCCCAGCCCCAGCTCAAGTTCATGAAAAGAAATGACCTCACTTTATCCCTGTGAGGCGGAAGTTGGGTCGGGAGTGGGCAGGGTCTCCTTGCAAGCCCCATGCGTGGTTCCCTCTCTGAGCTGCGCAGGGGCGGGTCTGGGGTCCAGCTACGCCACGGGCTCCGGGCCCAGGAAAGCTCACCGGTTCATGTCGTGGATGTAGTTGGGCTGGGGGGAGTGAGCGAAGCCCACGCCAGCCTCCCAGATGTATTCACAGCTATCTAGGGAGTGGACGTCCTCTGCTGAGTCCTGGGGACAGGGTCAGGGAGAGATCAGGCTGGGGTGGCCAGCCAAGTCCCCCGACATCCCTGGGGGCAGAGTCCCTCATATTACCCAAAAGACAGACACTCAAAATGCCCCAGGTGCTAATGCACAACAGAAGAAATAAATGTTCTCAACCCCTTGAAACTCATTTCTTCAGTCTGGTTCTTTTACTTGCTCAGTCCAGTTTGAGACAGGGAGAGACAGATAGGGGGTAGGGAGGGGAACGGAATTGGGTGCGTGGACGTGGGGGCAGAGGACACTCAAGGTCGAGTCCATGGGCCCAGGGGAAGTGAAAGAGCCAGGCCTCCTGCGTCCAAGCCCTACCCCACCCACCACCCAGGCAAAGACAATGGGAGCCTGTGCCCAGCCTCCCGGATGCAGGGGGCAGGGCCAGGCACCAGCTGGCTCCTCTCCAGCTGTGCCAGCCACCACCCCTCCCTGGGACCACGCGTGCCAGGCAGCCCAGTTCTTTTAGAGCAGCCCCTGCCCCTACAGCATCCTGTCCAAGGAGCAGAGCCCTCCCCAGCCCAGGGGTGGGGGTCAGGGTGCCCTCACCACAGAGCTCCTCCGGTGGCTCTGGACAGTGAAATCGGGGCAGAAGAGCAAGTCGGCGACGGCCAGGAGCAGGGACTCGGCCAGGGGCCGAGCGTTCTCATCATCATCCTCCCCCTGCTCGGGACACAGCACCCAGGGGCCACCTCAGTGGTAGCAGGCCAAGGAGAGGTAGTCCCAGGACTTGGGGGTGGGAGGACATGGTCTGGGCCCAGGCAGGCCCTGTGGGCAGCGATGAAGTAGCAGGAGAAGGCAAAGGAAGTGGACTCCCAATCACCGCAAACCTCCCAAGGCAGAAGGGGACACAGTGGGGAGCCAGCCTGGGAGCAGCGAGGAAACTTCCCACTGACTGGGAGGGGACAGGCCATGTCCCCTAACCTCTGGAGCCTCAGCCCCTTGCCAGGTGCCTAGAGACAAACTCAGGGAGGGGGTGGGTGGGAGAGGGAAAGAGAGGGCCCAGCAGCCCTATCCCCATCTCTGCCCGGCTGTAGGGGAAGAGACCCCTGGGGGACAGGAACCCAGGCCCTGGAGGAGGAGCTGACCCTACTCCCCCCAACTCCTGCACTTCTCAAACCCCGGGAGAGGTTTGAGGGAATGTGGCCCACTCCGAACCTGGTTCTCTCTGTCACCGTCACACCGCCTCCCAACCAGCCCCAGCCCGGCCGAGCCCACAGACCCCTCCTCGTCCTGCCCCGGGCACTGTGGACCAGAAGAAGCCCCTCCAGTCAGGGTCTTCAAAGATGTAGGGCAGCACTCGGGTGAGAAGCCGGCTGCAGTTCAGGACGATCTGCTTCTCCTTCTCTGAATGGCAGCTGCTCTCGGCTCCCTGAACCAGCTTCTCAACAGCCTGTGGGCAGAAGGGCATGCCAGAAGGGAGGGGAGTGGGGTCCTGAGAGCTGAGGTCAGGATGGGCACCCCAGGCTTCAGAGGAGGAGAGGCAGCGGGTTCACAAGCAGAGGCAGGGCCACCCCTCCAGACCAGACAGGCTCAGCCAGCTCAGGTGGATGAAACATGGGCCAGAGAGCAGCCTCTCTGGAGATAAATGCCCTACCGCTCACTGGGTGAGCCCTTGCTAAGTGACCACCTATCTGAGCCTCAGTTTCTTCACTTATACAATGGTGACACCTACAGGACCAACCGCACTGGGTAAGTGAGCTAAAGGAGCTGACATGTGGCAAGTGCTCAACCAGATCTGGCCCTGGGGAACCCTCGGATGGCGGCTGCCATGATCACAGCCCCAGAACTCGTGGGGAGAAGTGCGTGAAACCCAAGGACTGCCCACAGCTGGGTGGGCGGGATGTCCTGGGTGCCTGCCTTTTTGGACCATAGAGCTGGGCCAGCTTCAGCCTTCCCAAGAGGGTGGTCAATCCCTCACCTTGTAGCACAGAGTGGCCAGGTTGGAGGGTGACTCCTCCCGCACAGCCCGGATCTCTGCCGCTGGCACCAGTGCAAAGACATCCTGCACCGAGGTGGCTGTGTCTGCCCAGAACTGGTCCCAAAAGGCGTCGTCGGTGGCTTCCACGGGCTGTGGGGGAACCCAGAGTTCAGAGCTGCACAGTCCCTTGCCAATAGACTCACAGTTTGCCCAAACCGTAGCCAAGGAAGCCCCTGAAAGGAACACCACTGCCCCTCTACTCCATCCCTGCTGGTGCCCAGGAGCCATCCCATGTAGGGGACATCCTTCAGCCACCACGAGCCCCAGTCGGCACAGACAGGCTGGGAACATGTGGGGCACGGATGATGAGGGGTCAGCTGGGCATTGGGTTCAGCAGCCAAAGCCCAACCCATGCCCTGAGGTAAGTCACCATCCTCCTCTGGCCAGGCCTTTCCACCTGGGGACCTCCCCAGGTCACATCGCTAGGACAAGTACCCAGGGACCAGGCCAGGTTGTGCCCCTCCCTCTCGAAAGAAGACAAGAGGCATGGACTCACTTTCATTCACCCAAGCTGCCCCCCTCGGCCCCAGTCCCCACCCTTCCCCGCCACATCCAACGGATATCAAATCTGAAAGAGTCAACCCAGGGCTCTCTGACTGCACCTGCTCCCCAGGTGCAAACCAGCCTTGCAGTTCAGGCAGCTCTTGCCAAGGCTGCACCTCCACATTGACCTCCTCAGTCCAGTCTCCACGCTGTCCCCAGCCCGCACTCGAAGCACAGCGCCAAAGACATAGGTCCCTCAACAAAGATCTTTAGGGCCCCCCTCTGCCTGCGGGATTGAGTCCAGACCTCAGCCAGTCAGCCAAGAGCTTATACCTAAACACGCCTACATGCATACACACGGGCACACACACGGGCACAACCACGGGCACAACCACGGGCACACACGCTTGCATTTACTATCGCTACAACACAGCCCTGACATACCTGCTCCTCGCCTTGGCTCACTGTCCCCTCTTCCCAGCCTGCCCACCCCGCCTAAGACACTCCACAGTCTCATCAGCCTTATTGAGGCGATACGCTTTAAACACACTTATGCCTTTTGAATCATGTAGGCAGCCAATGAGAATCATAAACTCTACTTCCGGAAACCTTTCTTCAGGAAAGGATAGAAGACGTGTACGTGTAAGGATGTTTCCTGAAGTGTTATCACTGACAACGGTGAAAAGTTGGAATCGACCTAAATAACCAACGATCGGGGAATGCTTAAAATTTTAAGGCCCTTTTATACGACGGAATGTTACGCGGCCGTCAGAATCACGTTTTCAAAGAATACTGAAGAATGGAAAATGCTCACAGTGCCATGGTATGCGAAAAAGACAAGCTCTAAAACCACGAGATGCTCACGATTTTGTGTTAAATGATATAGTAATAAAAGCCCGGAAGAACATGACAGGATGTGCACAGCAGTGATCTCTCTGGGTGGTTTTTATATTTTTCTGTAAGTGCAGTATTTACTACTTTTTCCTTTTGAATGTCCCAAAAGGCGTCATCGGTGGCTTCCACGGGCTGTGGGGGACCCTGTTGAGAGGCCAGGGTGCCCAGGCGCTCTTACGCTTCTGAAAAGCACTTCCTGCAAGAGATCTTCCAGTTGCTCTAATCGACCTAGCCTTTCCCTTCTCCGAAAGGGCTGCTAAAGGACCCCACGACCACCACAGATCCATACGTAATATGCGTGGCTCTTGTCATCAGAAAATACACCTCCTGTTAAAAAACAATTCTGTCCTCTGAAGCCACTTCTTGCAGGAAGTCTCCTAGTGCTCCAGACCGAGAGGCTTGCTCCCATCTTGAAACCCTGCTCCCCAGGGCCACGGACACTTCATCGTCCCTTCCGCCCCGGGCCTCAGTGCCCTGGCCTCGAGGCCCCCTCAGTCCCTGACCTCGCAACTGAGGCATATGGCATCTCCTCAGCCAATACAGCCCAAGGCTGTAATTAGTCCTAGAGACCCCCTCAGCCCAGTTACCAGGCAGGGCTGAGGGACGGTGGGGCTGTCCAAACTCAGGGCTGGGGCCACAAGGCTCACCAAGGTCCAGGTGCAACCTGGCCCACTCCCCAAGCAACGCCCCTCTCCAAGGGCAGTGTGTTGCCCTGGCCCTCTGGACAGGCCTGGCACCAGGGCCAGCTCAGACCCAGAACTGGTGGAGCGAGTTAGCTCAGGGAGAGGGACAAAGGCCAAAGGAGGGGCCCTGGACTGGGTTTGCTGGCCCTCAAGCTCTCAGCCAGGATAACCCTCTGACACTCACTGGGGTCCAGGGGTGCCACACCCCAGTGTGGGTGTCAGGGTGGGGAAGGACATCCCGGGAAACGTGCAGAGTCCCCCACAGTCTGGGAGCACCTCTGGGCAGGTCCCATCTCTACACTTTCCCCACCTCCCAGGAAGTCACTGCCCCCTGAAAGGGGCAGAAATTCCTCTAAGCGCCAAGTGGACCTGACCTCTGACCTAGTTCATCAGGCAAGGGTCCTCAGGGTAGTCCAGCTGGAAAGCAGAGGAGTTGGCCTTGAACTTCAAGAGTGGAGACTTTCACCTCCCCTTTCCCCAAATGGGCCTCCTCTCCTGGTCCCAATATGGCTTGGACACTTCGATTTGGTGACCATTACCTGACCATACCAATATCTGATGTTACAGATATTGATGAGGGTCACTAGGGCCCCTTAGACTTCTGAGGGGAGAGACATGGCTTTGCTCCTGCCTCGGTTACCCCCCGCCCCCACCCCCAGGCTCCACTCAACCCAAAGAAGCTCTAGAATCTAGCCAGTTTCTTTGAAAAGAGTATTTTTGCTGGAATGGGGCACACCCCTGCGGCCAGGGGCACAGGGCCTGAGCCATGCTGGTGGGAAACCAGATTTATTCCTACCTTGCTCTGCCAGGGCCTGTTTGGGCCAGACCCCTCGCTGGTCTGGGGGACAAGCTGCATCTTTTGAACCTCCCTTGCGGGGAGGAGGGAAGGACCAGCAGAGCTCCAGCCTGCTAAGGGTGACCTGTTCCGGAGGATAGTGTCACCATGGCATTCACATGCACATACATGTACACACATGTAAACGTGGACCCGCCAGGTCTCATCTGGCCAATGACAGAGAACCTCCAAACAGGCAGGACCTAAAAGAGGGTCCCAGATCCAGGAATGTCCCCACTCCAGGGCCCCACCCACCCGGGAAAGGCTCAGGAAACACAGCCAAAGCTGCTGGCGCTCAGGACAGGGTCAGGCCTAGCCCAGGGCAGGAAAAAAACAGGATGCAGCACAGGAGGCAGGAAGGCCAAGCAGAGGCAGCTCAGGCCACAGGCAAGGTGCTGGGTCGGCTTGTCCGGTGCCCAGAGCAAAGTTCTGTGTTCACGGCACAGCCTCTGAGGGCCTGGAACCAGAGGACGCCCTCTGGACAACTGGCCTGAATCTCCTTGGGGACACCAAGTGGCAAGGTCTGAAATGATCATCTGGAATCTGGTCCTCACTCTCGAGCTACCCAAGCCAGGTCACTACACAGGGCCTGAAGCTTTAGCCCCTGAGGGTCTCTCCCTCCAGATGGCCCAGGTCCCCTCCCACCTGCAGGGCCCCAGTGCTCCCCGGAGGGAGACCCTGGTCTCTGGCTCTGGACTTGTCCCAAGACAACGCTCTGTCCTCAGTCAGTTCCATCATTGTATTTTGAGGAAGGGGGGCTGGAGCAGGTAGGAATCTAGTCCATCCAGATCCTTTGGGACCTGGCTGAGCCAGTCCTGCTGGCCCAGCAAAGGACCCTGGCAGTTGAGCCAACAGCCCATAGTTCATTTCTCCAACAAGGTGTTTCCCTCTACAGGTAGGTAAACAAGGGAGCCTCCCTCCCTCCTCTCCCTGTGGCCCCACTTTGAGGGGCTGGCCCACCTGCCATCCACAGACCTAGAAGACTCAACCCATGCCAGAAATAAACAAGAGCCTTGGGGGAAGTGGCAAGAAGTAAGGTCTAGTTTCTATCAAACTCCAGCGGCCATGGGCATTTGCAGGCACCTGATTTTTCTCGCGTGGGAACGAAAAAGGGTGGGACCAAAGGTCTGGCCTCTGGAGCTGTGAGCGGCTGGCTGTGGAGAAACGGCTCCCTCGGGCCCACTTTAACCGCCAAGAGCAGGAGAGAGCCCCAGGGAGTAGCAGCATGGGAGTGGGGGTGGGGGTGGGGGTAAGAGGAAAGTCCCAGAGAGCAGCAGGTCCTGACTCCCTTGAAAGTGGGGGATCTTGGGAGTCAGGGCTGGCATTTCTGTGGCCAGAATGGCCTGGTTCAAAGCTGAGGAGACAAAGAATGGGCAAGGAAGCAGCCTTGCTAGGGCTATGCCCTGTTTGTCGGGGGCAAGGAGGTGGACTCTGTGCCACCTGTGGACCACTTGGGGGAGTGTGCAAGCATGGGCTAGGCTGCAAGACACTCCCAGGCCCCACACCAGCAGGGCGAGGGCAATCTGGAGGTTTCTCAGCCCCCACCCAGGGAACAGAGGGTACCTGCAAACACAGCCATCCCCGCCGCTGGACCTCAGAGGAGAAGCCCCCTGCAGCAGCGGTCCCGGCTGGGAAATTGGACTCCATGGGCCCGGTGACAGGTCCCCTTGCCAGGCTGCAGCGCTGCTCGCTACTCCGTGCATGTCCCCAGGCAGACCTGGGCCTTCCCAGCCGTGGGTAAGGACCTGGGCCCAGCGAGGCCTCTGCCTCCGCTCACCAGCTGTTTCCCCGACCCCGGCGGGCGCCGGCCCCGCTTTGTTTGCTTTGAGTCAGCCAGGTCTGTGCGTCCCGGACCCGCGGGCATCGAGGGGCAGGGAGGGGATCAGGGAGGTGGATGGGTGGGTGGAGGCGGGGAGAGGCTCGAGATGCAAGGCTGGAGGAGCGGAGGGGGTTGGGAGGAGAGACAGGGGGCGGACAGCGGCGACGCCGGCTCGAAAGTAGGCACACGTCAGCCTAAGGTGGCAGCAGCGGCTGCAGGGAGAAAGATGCTCCCGGGAAAGGAGGCTGGAGATGGGGGGATTAGGGGACTGAGCCCTGGGATACAGGCCAAGGTGTTCGGCTCCGGCCCTGGCCTCAGTGTCACCCTCCAGGCCAGCCGGTACCCCCATCTCAGGGTAAGCCAAGTTCGCACAGCCGCCCCGGTCCTGCCCAGCCCCCAGCCCGGCAGGTGGGTCTCCGGAGAGGCCGGGGCCCCGGGCGCACCTGCGTCTTGGTGGTGAGCTGGATCACCGCCTTTCGGAAATTCAGCTTGGAGTCGGCCGACCCCATATCGTTGGAGCCCGTTCCGGCCCCGACTCCCGCCCCGGCCACGGCTCGGGATCCAGCTCCAGCTCCGCGGCCCCCGCTGCTCTCGCAGGAGCTGAGCGGCGAGCCCCGCCCACCGGCCAGGCGTCGGTCCCGCCCCTTCTTGGCTCCGCCCTGCGTGGCTCCGCCCCCCAACACCTGCCGCTCTGAGCTTGGTCCTCTCCTGACGCGCGGAGTCAGTCTTTCCGACCTAAAGCAGACCTAAAGTAACCGCACGCCCTTCTCCACCCGAGCCGATGCCTCCGCGCCCTTCCTTCTGCGCCCGAGCGTTGTCCCGCTCCATCTCTCCATTCTCACCCAGCCCCAAGGCCCACAACCCTCCCGGCCTCCCGGCCCCGCCCCCATCCTCACCATTAGTCCCCACGCCATCACGGAGAAAGGGCCCACACTTTCTCAGCCAGCCCCCGCCCTTGAGTTTCTTCTCCGTCCACCCCTGTCCTCCCCATTTTCTTTTCTGAGCATCTGCTCCCCTTTTTGTGATCTGTCAAACCCACATATCCAGACAGCCCCAGGCTCAGCCGTCCGTTCTGTGGAAGGGAGACTCACTCAGTGCCCCAGATCCAGGAAAGCAGCTCGCGGGCCTGATCAGAGCAGGACGTCCTTCCTCGTCCCACAACTCCTTTCTCGCCACTCGCCCTCCCTGAAAATCCTTTTAGGTTCATCCATTTCAACAAATGTCGAAGGGCTGGTACTTAGCAACACTATCAGGGACCCGGGCATAGGAGCTGAAGTCACAGGTCCTGCCTTTTATGAGCAATTAGCTAGGGAAAGAATCAAGGAAAGAATCAGCTATGGTTCAGCTTAGTAAGCGTTGATAGAGGTAAATTAATAATAATAATTAATGATAATAAATAATAATAAATAATAAATAATAATGTGACAACAATATCTCTAACAACAAAAATCTACCTCTAAGGTAAGTATTACCCATATTTTTACACTTGGGGAAACAGAGACTCAAAGCATCTAAGTTACTTTCCCAAAGTCACACAACTAGTAAGGAACAAAGCTAAAAAAGCAAATCCAAGTGTGGCCCTAAAAGAGGCTACACTTTTTCCACAATATCATCTTGCATGCTATGTCCGGAAGCTTCTGGAAATTGTAGCTGCTTCAAAAGGAGGAATTCCGCAGGTGAAAAATGAGGGACGTGCCATCCAGGCCGCAAAAGGGTGGCACGAAGGCAGCATAGAACAGGAGTGGAGGTGGGAGGAGGGGGAAAGAGTGTCACCATGTCACCAAATGAGCAGACTGGACAGAATAGCTCTGTCCTTGCTCCAGAGGTGTATTTTCCCTGCCCTAGATGAAATCCTGGGCAGCCTCCATGGCTTTTCTAATTACTCTGAGTTAACAAATGAATGGTACCTTTATTTGGCATTTTTAAAATGCCCCAGTCCAGCTCAGAGTGACAGTAAAACTCCGAATCTTAGACATTAGAGAGATGCGAATTGAAACCACGGTATGATCATCATTACATACCTACTAGAACAGGTTAAAAAAGAATCTGACATACTAAAACTGGCAAGGATAGGGAGCTTTTATATTTTCTTAGGAAGTTAAAAATACAATTACTATATGACTCAGTAATCCATCCGTGGTATTTACCCAGGAGAAATGAAGACATACATCCACACAAAAAGTCTGTGTAATGCTTATAACAATTTCATTCATAATCACCTCAAACTGGAAATAACCCAAATGTCCATCATCTGGTGAATATACAGATTGTGGCTCCTCCACACACAGAGACTAGTACTCAGCAAAAAAAAGGAATGAGCTACTGATTCATGCAGGAATAACGTGAATTATCTCAAAAGCATAGTGCCAGACACAAAAGGCAACTGTATTATATCATTTATACGACATTCTGGAAAAGGCATAACTTTGGGACAGATCCGTGGTTGCCATGGACCAGAAGCAGGATAAGGGGGTTGACTACCAAAGTATAGGAGGAAGTTTGGGAGATGATGAAAACATTCTGTGTTCGATTGTGGTGGTGGTTCCATGACTGTATATGTTCATCAAAGTTCATATAACCACCTACAAGGGGTGAATTTTACTGTATATAAATTATACCTCTATAAATTTGACTTTAAAAGAACAAAAACTCAGAGCAGATCCTAACTGTCCATTCTAAGGAAGTAATTGTGAGCCCGTTGGTCTTGCCATCACTCAGAGCCATTTCTGTGGTTTGCAGCCAGGGACTTCAAATGCCACTGAAATATTACTGATCACCCATGGACCTCGCTCTTCACATCAGTTTTCATGGGAGAGATTTATATGAATCCATTTAACCTTATCCAACCTCAGGTGGTCTCCCATTCATTGGACAACCTGCTCCTCAGAAAATCTTTTTCTTTTTTCAGAATATCTTAATTTGATGACTCCATAGTAGGTTCTTAGCTATGGTTTCCTATGTGAAAACCAACATGTCCTCCTTTTATGCCCAATATAAAAAGAGTCGCTGGTCTGTGGATCTCGCTGCCATCCATGGAGAGCTTTTTTTTAATGAATTCAACCATCAATCATGCAGCAAACATTGACTCAGCACCTACTAAGTGCCAGATACTTTGCAAGGTGCCAAAGCCTGAGCTACAATGGCAAGTTCCCACTAGAGAGAGAAGACACACAGGACAACAATACAGGCAATAGAGAGTTATGGGGCCGAGACTGGGAGTCTATTCAGAGCCCTGGTGGGAACTGGTGAGGGAAGACTCAACAGAGTTGGGAAGGCATGGCTGAGGTTTGGAGGATGATGGAGAGTATCGGTTAGGGTCCCAACAGACAGAACCCTCAGAGGACTAAGCAAAGAGAGTTTGATCAAGAGGTGATTTACAGGGAGACAGAAACCAGCAAGGGCTGCAAAGCACTGTGGGGCTAGAAGCAACGGGGAGCCTCCGCCATCCTTAAGCCTGACGGGGCGAGGGGAGGAAAGGTTGCCAGAACCCAGAGGAAGAGAGCCCAGCTGTAGGAACAGGCTGACAGGAGCGGTGGCCTCCCAGGGTCTGGAAGGGAGGGCGCTGTTGAATAGATACCCCAGCCTCACACTTCTCCTGCCCCACCCCATTTCCCATTTCCCCTGGCGCTTCCGATCAGCAGACCCACAGACAGCCAGAGAGCAAGGCACCCACGTGTGCAGCTGACAAAAGCTTCAGCCTCCCGGGCATGGAGCAGATGGAGATGATGGACAGAGATCTGAAAGGGCAGATGGAACATGTCCCGCATCCAGGCGGGCAGAGCGAGCAGGGCAGCCCAGAAGTGTAGAGAGCCTGGTATAACCAGAGAATGGAAACACCTATTTGCAGTGAAATGCAGAGTGACAAGAGATAAAGCTTGAGAGGTGAACCAGGACCAGAACGAACATCCCGTTAAGGAGCTTTTACCTTATTCTATGAGCAATGAGGAGCCTTTGAAGAAGGGGAATAATGTCGGATGTCATCGTGTCTTAGCAAAGTCATTCTGGCTGCTGCAGGAAAGATAAAGTGACCTGAACACAGGGAAGCCAGCTGGGCGATGAAGTGAGAGATGACGAGTGTTAACTGGGGCAGTCACAGTGGGGATGGAGATGAAGGATGCAGGTGATGCTGGCGAGGTAGAATCTTGGAGCTTGGTCGTCAGTTTGATGCATGTTCTAGGTACTCGTGCTGCCTCCCCACCAAACTTGGTGTAAAACAACACACACTTATTATAAATTCGTGGTCAGTAATTCAGACAGAACCCAGCTGAGGTGGCTTGTGTCCGCTCCACGATGTCTGGGGTCTCAGCTGAGAAGACCAGAATGGCTAGGGGAGAAATTCACTTTGAACAACTGGGAGCTGGAAGCATCTGGAGGCTTCTTCACTCACCTATCTGGCATCTGGGTGGGAGAAAAAGGCTGGGCTCAGCTTCGGCTGAAGACAGAATCATCAACATGGGGCCCCTGCATATGGCCTGGCCTCCCACAGCGAGTCTCTGGGCTCTGAGAAGGAGTGTCCCAAAGGGTATAAACACAAGAGGGTGTCCCAAGAGAAAGAGGAGGGAGCTGCGTGGCTGTTTAGCCCGAGAATAACATACAGTCGCTTCCGCCATACTCGACTGGTGAAAGCAATCACAAGCCCATCGGATCTGAGGGGAGAGGCCCCTACCTCCCTGTGGAAATGTCAAAGAAGTTGGCGCCCTGTTTAAAACTGCCACATTGCTGGTGATTCCTTTTCCCTCCTGATCTTTGTCTCTAAGTCTACTCACCTCAATAAACGGCATCGCCCAGGGACTCAAGCCAGAAATCCAGGGTCACCCTTGATGCCTCTCCTCTTGTCACCTCCGTGTCCAATCCACCACCGTCTCCCGCTGACGTTATTCCCCAAATGTGTATACTATGTTTCCCTGCCCTCCTCATCTCTCCTGCCCCGCCTTTGCCAGGGACCCATCATCTCCCACCTGCAGCAGCCTCCACTCCCGCCCCCTCTAATCAATTCTCTACAGAACTGGCCCAGAGTAGTAGTAAAAGCTTGGCTTCATGACACTCCCCCCACAAAAGAAAACACCTCCAGAGACCTTGTCAGACAATTTCCTCAGGGCTGCCTGACCTCCAGAACCCTGCCCCATCCGCTCCCTCCCCCCACCCCCAAATTCCCCAGCCCCCCTTCAGTCCCCGCGGGCTCCGCCCACACTGCTTTCCCTTCATTTCCTCAAACCCCCTAAACTCTTTCTGCCCCACTCTATCCCTGTACAAGCTGTGCCTTCACCTAGGATATATATCCCTCGTCTGACTCTCCTTGTGGCTGGCCCCTTCTCATCCTTGGGGGCTTATCTTTAAAGTCTCTTTTCCTGAAAGATTTCCCATGCCCGGCTGTTGTAATTTCAGCCCCTCGGTGTGTTTCCTAAAACTTTTACCATCATTTTAAATATTTTTGTCGTTTTATTTGGCTTATGTCTGTCTCTCCCACGGAAATGCAAGCTTGTGTGAGCGGAGACTGGGCCCGTCTGGTTCCCTGCATCCCCAGCACCCAGCAGCACCCAGCACTGGCCTGGCACACGGCAATTATTTAGTGGGTGAATGGGTGAAGATAACTCCTGGGTGATCATAGAAGATGGAACCACTTTGGTTGTCCACTTCAGTCAGTTAGGAATGACACGTTTCACCAGCTGTTTCTCAGATTCATTTCTTAGTACTTTTAGGAGTCTTTCGGGTGGGGCAGGTGGCTCTGAGCTGGGGCGGAGAAGGACAAAGGAGAGCCAAGAAATGTGGCTCTACCCCTGGCTTTAGGGCATTCATTTGTTCATTCGTTGGGCGCCTGCTGTATGCTCTCAGTCTGAAGAGAGGCAGATGCCCCACGTAGGGTCCTGCACACTGCGAAGTGACAATGCGACTCATAGGCGGAGCCCAGGCAGCTGGCAGTGAGCGCACGTGCCTGGAGCTTCTTCGCGGGTCTCAGGCCTATGGCTCCAGCTTTGACTGAAGGCCTCACCTGCCCCCTTAGCCCCCACAACCCACCAGAAGGGTACGGTCCCTGGATGGGCCTCCCCAGAGGGGTAGTGATGGGCAAGGAATAGATCCTCCAGTTAAAAAAAGAGTTATAATAATGATTCTAAAGGCAAACACCGACTATGCTTATGTGGCCCAGGCTCTAAGCACTTGGCCTGTGTTAACTCACAAACTCTCCCAACAACCCTATGAGGAGGTATTGACAGAGTAAGGATGAGGCCACAGGAGGACACTCAGCACACACATGTCCCAAAGGTCATGTCCCCAATGACAGGCCTGGAGGGTTTAAACTGCAAGGATTTGAGGCAGACATATGGAAGCACTTCCTGATGACAGGGACTGAGAATATAAAATACCTCCCCTTTCAGAGCAGACGCTTGTCTGGGACACACTGGGATGGTTTGTGGGGCAAGGGAGGAGGGGACACCAGATGACCTCACTCATTCAAATGTACCGAGTGCCTTACCCTGCCAGGCGCTGATCTCAGTCTGGTGGAGGGGACAGATGGGGTGAGAGCATTCAGTGCCATGTGTGCCCAGCGCTGGAATGTCTGAGGACAGGGAGGGCAGCTAGGCCTGCATGGGTGGGGGCACTCAAGGAGAGTGTCTTGGTGTCACTTGAACCCAACATGCGCAGTGTGGGGGGTCGGTGGAAACCCCGAGGGCCCAGAGGCGCTGGCCGAGCACCCTGACTGGGCACTCTGGCCCTCCCCCAGCGTGACTTGCGTGACTGGTGCTGCCGGGGACCCTCCAACGTCAGCGCGGCCTGCGCACAAGCCGTCATTTCCGGTGGGCTGGGCTGGGGGAATGGGATGTGTCGCCAGGGTCCCGAGGCCGCCCCGCGGGGAGGGCGTTTGCACCGTTTCATCCGGCTCCGAGCGCCTCCGGGGGTTAGTATTTGTGCTCCGGTCTCGCCTTCAGGACTGGGGCTTGCATTCCCGGGGGTAGCTCGGGCGGGAACTGGGGGAGTGCTTCTGGCCGCCGGAGTGTGAAACCGACCTCAGGAGAATATAATGCCCAAGGCTTGAGGGACATCCGTCCATCACCGCGGTGTCTTGATGCCACCGGCGAGGAAGACCATGAAATAGGTCTACCTGACGATCGAGGCGCCAGGCTCTGGGGGTTCCCGAGGTCGGGTTGTTTATACAGCCCACCTGTGGGCCCAGCTGTCTATCCTGCTGAGAGTTTGAAAAGGCCTGAAATAGATCCCAGGGCTTGTGGGCTGGTAGCTCTGGGAGGCTAATTCCTTTCTTCAAAGGCAGATCTAATTTTCCTCGTCATGGAATAGTTTAGAAAATACCAACTCTGCCCTGATGGCGGGGAGCCCAGGTTTTAACGAAGCAAATCCGGTAGAGGGCGTGGCTAGTGTGGTAAAGGCCAAAGGCTGAGAGATGAGCTGGATGATTTCAAACATGAGGGTCATCTAAGTCATCACTGAAAACATTTTTAGCTCCAGGCAGTGAAGGTGAATCCTCAGGTTGGAGGTGCTTGCCATTGCTCTGGAGCCTTCCTATGCTCCCTTGGGACAGCCCTGGCTCCTGTAGTTACATGACCACGGAGCTGCAGAATGACAAATGAACAAATGTGGAGGGGACCTTGGTGCGCTTGGGGTCCTGACCAGGTCCCTCTGGAACTTAGGCCCCTAACCTGCTCGTCCCTTAGAATTATTTCATCCCCATCTTGATAAATAGCATCACCACCACCAAGTTACTGGACCCAGAAGTTTAAGGCGTCACTCCAGTGCTTCAGTCAATTCATCTGCACATCTTAGTTCTATACCCTAAATATTTTTCATCTTGCTCCATCTCCACTGCTACCAGCCTTGCCCATTCCACCACCACCTCCCTTCTATAGCAGAAGCCTCCAAAACGAAAAGCTTTTTATTGGTTCTCTTCGTCTACTTGGGGAACAAAAATCCCAGCTCCTTCCCATGGCCCTAACTCCAATTTCATCACTCAACTCCAGCGACGCTGGGCTTCCCTCAGTTCCTAATATAGGTCAAGCTCTTTCCACCTTAGGGCCTTTGACCTTGCTGTCTCTCCTCTGCCTGGAACACTCTTCCCCCAGAGGCTGGTATGGCTGGCACCATCTCCTCCTTCAGGTATTAATCTAGATGTCCCCTTCTGAGGGAGGCGTTTCCTGAACGCTGAATCTAAATCTTCCCCCAAAATTGTGTCGCAGAACCCTGTTAATTTTCTTCTAATACAGGTTGTGCGTTGTAATACTTTAGTTATTTATCTCCACTAGAATGAAAGCTGCACAAAGGCAGAAGCTGTCTGTTCTGGGTAGTAAAATGTCTGTGCCTGGATAGTAAACTATTTTATTGAAGTATAACATATATTCAAAGAAGTATACACATCATAAGCGTATAGGTCAATGATTTTTATGGATGAATACATCTATGTAACCAGCACCCAGATCAGGAAATAAAACACTGCCAGCCCCTCAGAGTTCTCTACATGACTCCTCAGGGCCAAACGCTATCCCGATTAGATTCATTTTTGCCAGTTTTAAACTTTATGTAAATGGATTCACGATCCCCATAGTTGTTCACATCCTAATCCCCAGAATCTTTGAATATGTTACTTTCCAGATGTGATTAAGTGAAGGACCTTAAGTGGAGGTTGGCCCAGTGTAATCCCAAGGGTCTTGAATAGTGGAGAGAGAGATGAAAGAGGTCAGAGTAATGCAGTGTGAGAAGGACTCAACCTGCTATTGATGACTTTGAAGATGGAGGAAGGGATAACGGGCCATGGATTGTATAGGTCCTTGGCCCAGGGGTTGGGGACCCCTGCTATATTGTACACTTAAAAGTTTATTAAAAGAGTAGATCTCGCGCTAAGTGTTCTTGCTACAAGAAAATCAAATGTCATTTTAAAGGCAAAATAATATTTAAAAATTTAAGCTTTCTACTTTTTGTAATATCCTGCCTCTCTCGTGCTCTTGTATGCTGCCATTTAATAAATCTTACTAAAGTTGTATTTCATCCTTCGG
>NW_024355990.1:5002048-5027482 GCF_902729225.1 Pteropus medius | reverse complement strand
AAAAGATGGAGGAAGGGAATGAGCCAAGGAGTGGGGGCCACCTCTCAAAAGTGGAAGAAGTAAGGAAACAGACTCCCTGGAGCCTCCAGAGGGAACTCAGCCCTGTTGACACCTAGATTCAGCCATCGAGACCATGTCTGACTTCTAATTTACAGAACCGTAAGAAAGTAAATTTGTGTTATTTCAAGCTGCTAAATTTGGGGGTGATTTGTTACAGAAACAATAGGAAACTAATACAAGTATTTATTCTTTGTGTCTGGCATCTTTCTCACAACATTTTATTTGTACTCTATAATATCCCATCACAAGAATACACCACATTTTATTCATTGACTATTTTTACTTATTTCTAGTTTGGGCTATTATCAATAGTGCTGCTGTGAACATTTTTGGACATGTCCTTGAGTTAACATATGTACATATTTCTGTTGCACATATACAGGAACAGAATGGCTGGGTTATAGGATATGCGTATATAATGGATGCTGTGACACATCTCCCAGACTTCCCTTCAGGACTGAAGGACCTGTTCCCCCAACCTGGTAGGAGGCTGCTGGCTGACAGTCCTCGCTGTCAGCCTCTCTGAGAAGAGAGAAGCTGAAAAGAGTTCCTTTGCCCAAGATCACACTCACTTCCCAAGGACAGCCTGCATCCATTCAATGGCTGGTTGACATGTGCGTGTATATCGGGGTGTGGGGGGGCGGTATATAAAGACCCTCTCCCCACTGCCGCCTGGAATAACTTTGAAGGGTCACCCCCGATTCAGAGTTCTCCAGGAATCAGGGGAGGCTTTGTCGAGGCCACATCTCAACCAAACTTTTCCCTCTTCCAACTCTGCTTCCTTCTCTTCCCCTGCAGACATTGATCCTTCTAAAGGAGTTGAACACTTTGTCACATGTTTATTGGGTCATTTTAGTCACTCGTGAAGTGTCTAGTCAAGACTTTCACCTATTTTTCTACTGGATTGTCTTTCTCTTTCTTGTGGCTTTGTGGGTGTTCTTCCTATATTCTGGACACAAGTCCTTTGTTGGATGTATCTGTCACATATGTTCAGAGTTGGATATCCTCGGGGTGCTTCAACAGTACCAGTATGGTGGTACCTAATAAAAATCATGAAGGCTTGAGTTTGAAAACTCCTTTAAGGAAAGAAGTTTCACTTGACTAGGTGAAACTATGTTTGATTTTAGTGGGTATAATTGGATATAGGATATGATCCCAAGGAGAGAGAAACGGGACCTTAAAGGGAAAGGCCCAGATGCAGGTAACACACCCTTAGACTTCGTCACTCCTAGCCTGAGGTTTGTGGCTACAAGCACTGAAACACTGCACCTCTTAAAGGTATTTGTAAATGAATACAGTCATTCATTCAGAGTGTCCACGGAAGGTATCGATACGTCAGCCTGTTCTAGGCACTGTGAACAAGAGACAAGATCCTTGCTTTCAGGACACCTAGAGGGAGAGAAACACAACAGGTAAACGAAATAAAATAATGTCCACACAGTGAGCCCTAAACTGAAGAAGCCCAGCGTGGAGGAAACTGTGAGTTGGGGGTGGGGGGAGCGTTGATCCAAGCAGCAGCCAGACCAAGGCGCACAGGAGGTCCCGCCCTCGGCCCCGCCCCCAGCTATGCATGCGTCTCCTGATTGGCCGGCGGCCGTCAGCCCCACCCCGCGGAGCGGACCGCTCGGGAAGCGCGGGGCGGGCCCAGCCAAGATGCAGCCTCGGCTCCGGGTGTCGCCGGGCTGGCCCGGGGCCGCGCTAGCGGGAGCCGGGCAGGAGGCGCCCACTGCGGCAGCCACGCGCTCCTAGTGCCCCAGACCGGCCGGCGGGCCCGGGTCCTCCTCGCCACGGTCCCGCCCGCTGTCCCCTCCCCTCCACCCTTTGTGCTGCCGCCGCTTGGTGTCCCTAGCTCCTTAGGACCCCGGCCGGGCCGGACCGCGGCGGCGCGCCAGCCCCGTGTGGGCTCCGGGTCCGCGGCCGATGGCGAAGGGGCGCAGCGCGAGCAGGGGCGCTGTAGCCGGAGTCCGCCACGCGGGAGACCCGGCGCGCCTCCGCCGCATTGTCCCGGGCCCAGCGCCCCGGCCCTGAGCCACGCCGCCGCAACGCCCGCCCGCTGCCCGCAGGGCCATGCGGAGGGCCGCTGCGATGGAGGACTTCGCAGAAGAGGAGGAACCTTGGTACGACCAGCAGGACCTGGAGCAGGGTGAGCACGGAGGAGGCGGGTAGGAAAGCGGGGTGCGCCTCGCGCCCCTGGCCGCTTTTCCATTGTTGGGCGGTTATCACTCCCGGGAGGGCTGGGTTGGACCCCGAGTGCCTGATGCCGGGTGATGATGAGTGTAGAGAACGGGGACGTGGAGAAAAGGGGCGCTGCGTGGCAAGACCTGGACCCCCAGAGATCTGCAAAAGTCGCGGGACCGGTTTTCTCCTTCCTGGAAGTACAGGGGCATACTTCAGTCTGCCCACCCCAACTTAGAGACAGGAACCGCCCAGGGACCCCTGGTGTTGATGCGGGGCCCGAGTCCTGGCTGGAAGTCTTCGGAAACCGCGAGGTGGCTTCTTGGTTATGTTTTGCTGGGAGGGGTGGTGCGTGTGTGAGTGTGGGCGTGTGGGCGTGTGTGTGTGTAGATAGTGCGCGCGCGTGTGTATGTGTGTGCAGGGGGAAGTTATCCTATCCCAAATCCAGCGACACCCTTCCCTGCCAGGATTCCTGAGCTCTAAGACTCCCAGAAAGTTTCCCCAAGTCCCTTCCCATCTACCCAGGGGCGGGATGGGGTGCAGGACCCTGCCGCTGGGGAAGCTGAGACGGAGTCTCCAATCTGCCTTCCTGAGGAAGGAGTCCCCTGGCCCCCTCCCTGCCCCCTCCCAAATACATGGCTCATGGTTTGGAAGGGGTCAGGTTTGGGAATTCTGAGCAAGGACTCTGATTAGAACCTGAGTAAAGAGGGAGCCACCTCCCCCCGTCCATCTGAGGGTAGAGAGGGTGACTGGAAGAGGGTTAGAATCTGGTGATGAGGTGGCCGAAGTGACATCACTCCGAGTCTGGGGCGGGCTGTTAGGACAGGAAGGAGAAAGAGACCTAAGAGGGTCAGGACCAAGGCCTGCTGGAGTGGAGTCAAATCCACCTTCTCCTCCCGGAAAACGGCTCACTCTTGGGTTGTCAGAGCTGGAGGGGCAAAGAAACGTGTCTGGGAGAAGATCCCACAGTCCCCCAGGAAGCCAGGCGGGTGTGGACACAAGTCTAGTTCAGTGTGTGCCGCCGCCCCTGCTCTGGGGCTTCATTTACACTTGGCTTTGCTCTCATGGGAGGCAGCTACCCAGATTCTGGAGCCTTTGTTTCCTGGCTCTGACCTACGTCCCCACGTGGCCAGATTTGCTGGCAGATGAGGCTCCGTCCTTGTGCTCAGAAATGTGGGGTAATCAGAGCCTTTGAGGACGGGCGTGGGGACTAGACCTGGGCTGCACCTTGCCATACTCCATGCCCCAGAATCCACCCTCAGCCTCCCTGCCTGGAGTGAGAGGCCCAATACTGGCTTCAACCCCTCTTCCACAAAGGCACTACCCCCCGCCCCCCAAGGTCACACCCCACAAGGTCACACCCCACAAATATCTATCAGGTTCCACTTAAATGGAACTGGGAGCTGGGAATAGTCCTAGCCCTGGCCCACTAGGTGGCCCTGGGCCTATGGCTGAATCTGGGTGATAGGATGCAGTGAGAGGGCTTCATGGAAGAGGTGGGCCTAGAAAGTAAGATGGGAAGCTGAGTGCCCGGGAAGATGGCCTCCTGGGAGGCAGACGCTGGTATCGTTGCTGTCGCATTTCATTCCTGCACCCTTAATGAAGTCTCTGAAGTCTCTGGCTCCGTGCCCAGCCCAGATGTGGGAGGAAAGAGCCCGGGAGTGAGTAGGGTGGGCAGTGTGCTGCTTCCAGAGGGTGAGGTGTCGAGATTCTCGCTGGGCTGGGCAGCCATGCTCTGGTCCAGGGCGGGGCGTGAGCCCTGAGCGCCCCCTTCTCTGGCCTTGCTGGTCTGCAGCCCTTGGCTTCCCCTCAGAGGCCTAGTGGTAGCCAGAGCCCAGGAAAAATGAGGGAAAACAGAAATGAGAGAGTCTCAGGGGAAACTGGAGCTTTTGACCAAAAACCAAATGTCTGCTGCCATGGGTGAGTGCTGTGCTGAGCCTGGGGACCTGATCTCTCTCCTCAGGGGCCCCGCGTCCCAGCAGGGGAAGCAGAAAGGGGACCAAACTAGTGACTGTGATAGAGCCTCAGGGCTCCTGTGGTGAGACTTAGAAAGGCTTATGCAAAGGCCCCCTCTGAGCTGGAGGGTGTCTAAGTGCCCCCTGGACACAGGAAGGAATGCTGGCATTCTAGGTGGACAGGATGCTTAGACGAGGCCCAGAGCAACATGGAAAGACCATGTGTGACTGGAAAGTAGGAGTTACCTAGAGCGCTGGGGCTGGGGTCCAGAGAAAGTCCCTGGTACAGGTACTGTGGCACACTCCCTAGGGGTTGGCATGGAGAGCTGGATGATGGGGTGAGCGTGGGCCAAAGGCCATCCACAGTGGGGATCAGGTGCCTGTCGCGTCCTCCTTCCCTAGATCTAATCTCCCAATTCTCTCCTGTCCAGCTGCTCCCTAGTTGCCTCTGAGTGGCCCAGGAAATGGTTTGCCCAGCCAGCCTGGTCCCCTCCACACCTGTTTCCCCTGCCCCCAGTGCAAGCCCTGACTTTGTTTTCAGAAGATGGCCATGGAGATCCTGTTTGACTTTGATGCTGTTCTGTCCCAGTAGAGGGAGGAAGTTGGGACAAGCAAGGTCCTCGATTCTCACTGTTTCCTCTGCCCACTGACACAGCACCTGTAAAAATAGAAAAAGCCATTAATTATTAAGCGCAGGTGCTCTCTCTGCCTCTGCCTACCTCCCTCCCACCTTGGACCAGGCTTGGTGTGGCCTGTGGGTACCCCTTTCCAGGCTGAGTGATGGCTGCTGAGTCACGCATTTGATGTCCTGAGCACCTGACCTTGCTTCTTAGCCTTGGGCAAGAGCTCTGACATGGCAAGGGAGGGAGGTGCCTGGACCCCAATTCTGTGGACCCGGAGCTCCTGACATTCATGCCCTGCAGGCTGTGAGCAGGACCCCTGCAGCCCAGCCAGGTGGTAAATCGCCTCCTCCCCCGTTATCTTTGTCTCTTCTCCCCCGGTCCTGTCCCCTGTCCTTCCCCTGCCTCCTTGCTCCGGAGTCTCTGGAGCCCCACCCAGGCCCCAAACAGTGAGGGGCCGTGGGATCTCAGCATTTCTTTTCAAAGACATCCCCTGGCTCCCTGCCATTCCGTCTCAGGCTTCTGGGGTGTTTTTCCTGGGGAGCACCTCAGCAGGCATTCAGGGGACAACGCTGCTGCTGCCCGCTGCAAGAGACTCCGGAAAACTCTAGGGTCCTGGCAAGGGAGGCGCCAGTTCAGACTCAGTACCTCCTCCAGCTCGGTCCAGTGTGACCATTAATCTGGCGGTGACAGGCTGTTTTTATCCCTCCAGCTCCTACTTCCGGCTTAGCCAGCTCGCCCGCTCTCCCACACCCAGGTCTCCCGCCCGCACCGCACCACCCTCCCCGGAGCCCTCAGTTGGCCGGTGTCCTTTTCCTAGCACTTGGCTCCACTCAGTCCCTGGCTATGCACCTTCTAGACTTCTCTCGTGACCCCTCTTGGCAGCTTCGATCAGCTCAGCTTGCATTGTGATCCAGTTTCCTTGAGACAGTCCCCGAGATTCTCACCCACCCCAAACGGCTTCTGCTGCGTTCCCTTCTTCCCCGCTCCTGAATCACTAGGTAGCCCAGGTCACAGTCACTGCCTTTGCAGGGCCATGTTCCTAGTTTAGAGTGTGACTTGCAGCTGCTGTCCCAGCCAGCTGGCAGTAGGAACACACATACAGCTCAGAAGCTCATCCAGGAGAAAGAGCATAAAGTGCATTGTTCATGACCGTTCCTCACTCCAGCTCTGAGCCTGTGGCCTTGGACTTGAGACTAAGCTACAGGGGATCCATAAAGGCCACCCACAGAGCCTGTCCCCTGCTGCCAGTGCAGGAGTTGACATCGGTAGTAATGGCCTCTTCACAGATCCGAGGAAGAAAGCATCAATGAGCGTGGCCCTCTGTGCATCATCTTCATTTATACCTGAATTATTTGATCATGTTTGGAGACGAGCTGAGTGTTCACCATCCCACGACGGAGAATAGGAAGATGGTGTGGCTCCTTCATCAAAACTAGGGGTGGTCTTGTTGAGCTCCCACATTTCTACCAAGCACTCGGCATAACACAAGGCAATCGCAACATTAAACTTCAGTTTGCAGACAGACACTTCCACCTACAGTTAAAAAACATAACGCAAGTTTTTCTCGGCATCATCATCGTAAAGTTAATCTCTCAAGGCTAAAGGTTCTTATCTGGGATTTATGTGATCTAGTATTTTAATGGCTGAGCTAGGCGTTTGGGAAAGCGGCTTCTGCTTGTCCAGGCTATTATTACAGCCTTGCTCTAAGGTAGCAGCTTTGTACTCCTTCTCAGCCAGGGGACTCCTCTGAGTGACGTCTGGGCACAGGGACCCCTCCTGGCTTAGGTCCAGCCTGGACATTGCACTCTAGCTGTTTCAAAACCTCACCTCTCGGTGTGGGAGCAAACTCCAGCTTTATCCCTGATGGGCGGCTTGGCCTTTGGTCCAGGCCTGCTGACTGGTCAGGCTCCTCTGGCTTTTCTACAGTGATGTCCATCTACCCCCAGCTGGCTGAAAGAAAGCCAGAGGCTCTGCTCTCAAATGCCCAACAGAAGTCACAACTCTTTGGGGACCTGTCCCCTGCCAAGCAAGGGGTTCAGCTGAAACAACTCTATGAAACTCATCAGGAGGAGGTTATAGAGACCATCCATCCTCTAGGGGTCCTAGAGCCATCACTGTCTGAGAGGGGAAAGCAGTACTGAGTTCAGTCCCCAGACCTCATCATGTCGGCCCCAGCAGAGCTGCCATTATGCCCCTGGGTCTGGATTTACACCATCAGCCTGGAGTGAGGGCCTCTTCATGGGAAAAGGACCCAGCTTTCCTTGACAGCATTTTGGCAGAATGAATCAAATAGGCCCGCCCTCTGCCCCAGGATTCTGTTTCTAAGAAAGTATCCTCGGGGACTGGGTAGGTGATTTGCACAAAGATTTTCGTACTACCAAATCAATCACAGTTTCATTTTTAATAGAGAAAAAAATTGAAAGCACCCTAAAAGTCCAACAATAAGGACAATTTAGGGATGGCTATTTAGGGACCTGCATACAATAGAATATTCACATCCACTAAAGATGATCCTGTAGGTAGAGCTGTGTTGGCACAGAAAGCTATCTGTGCCATATTAAATGAAAGAAGCAAATACAGAAAAACATGATCCTATTTACACAAAAGTGTATCCACAGCTGTTTTGAGCACAGAGAGCTGTTTAGAAGGGTGGTTACCAACATGGTGACAGCTCCTTTCTTTAGGGGTGTTTTCTTTCTTCTACCCCACCTCCCCCACCTCCTCCACACCCCACACACGGAGTGGAACTTTAATTACTTACAAATGGCACTGTTCCTTCATCACCATGTGGGGCCATGCTCATTTGTTTGGCCAGGGACACCTGCTACTTCCTCCTAAGCCCTCCCCCTCCCCACCAACCAACCCCCTAAAAACAGGCCAGATCCCCTCCCAGCCTCTCTGACAGCTGCTCATGTACCTTGGACTGAGGTGGGGGAAGGGAGGTCCCAGTCCTATAAGGTACAAGAATCAGGGCTGGTGGGAGGAAAAAGATGGTTTTGCTGCACAGGGAAAGGGGGTGTCAGAGAGGGGTACATGTCACTAGGACCAAATGCTACCGCACTGGGGCGAGGAGACCTGAATTTTGATTTCAGTGTGGCCGTAACCCAGCTAATGACCTTGGAAAAGTCACTCTTCCCTCTCTGGCCTGTCATCCATAGAATAAGAAGGTTGAGCCAAAAAGCTCTGAAGCCTCGTCCAGTTCTAATACCCAGCAAGCCCTCCTGCCCCCTCCCTCTGCCTCTCGGTGAGCTCCTGGTCACCCTTCTAAGCCCAACTCGAAGGCTGCCCATTGTCTGAGCCTCCCACTGCGCCTTACCTGTCGTCCAGGGCACTTTGCCCTTTGTCTTACCACATTCCACTCACTCATTCTTTCAGAAAAGATTTATGATGTGCCTGCTCTGTGCCAAGTATTATTCTAGATCCTGGGGATATCAGTGAACGAAGCAGGCAAAATCCTGGCCCTGTAAGCTTTCAATTGGTCGGGGGAGACAATTGGGAAGGGAACGTGGGGCGGGGGAGGCATGATTTTGAATCAATGGCTGGGGAAAGCCCTCCTGGAGAAGGTGCTATTTAAGCACAGACTTGAAGGGAGAGAGGGATGATCCCCGGGAAGGCCTGGGGAAAGGACAGTCCAGGCAGAAGCAGCAGCCAGTTATCCCCTCCCAGGCCTGGAGGCTCCCCAAGGGCGGCCCTTGTCTCCTGCTCCTCTTGGGGTCCTGAGGCCCAGCTCAGAACATTAACGGGGGTCCTCTGCCTTCTTCCTCACACTACTCACGTTTCTCTCGCCCTCCGCCCCTCCCTCCAGATTTGCACTTGGCCGCCGAGCTGGGGAAGACGCTGTTGGAGAGAAACAAGGAGCTGGAGGAGTCTCTGCAGCAGATGTACGCCACCAACGAGGAGCAAGTGCAGGAGATCGAGGTGAGGGGCCACGCGGGCCCGGACATGCCCCCACACCCGTCAGGGGCCCCTTGGCCTGGGTGTCCCTTTGTGCAACTTAGGAAAAGCTGCCCTCTTAGCAGACACAGCCCTGGCCCAACAGCCTCGTGCAGTTCACAACCTGCACAGCTATCCCAGGCAGCCCCGTTGCACCACTGTCTGTACCCCGTCATCTATTGCACATGAAAACCCCAAAGTGAGCTTTTTCCTAGAAGTGTGAAGAGGGCCCGGGCAGAGACATTTTCCCCAACCCTCTTCCGAAGGTGACTCCCCACCCCCACCCCACCTCCACCTCCCCCAGTACCTGACCAAGCAGCTGGACACGCTGCGGCACGTGAATGAGCAGCACACCAAAGTGTACGAGCAGCTGGACCTGACGGCCCGAGACCTGGAGCTGACCAACCAGAAGCTGGTGCTGGAGAGTAAGGCTGCCCAGCAGAAGATCCATGGGTGAGGGCAGGGTGGAGAGTGGGGGGAGGAGGGGCAGGCGAGGGAGAGGCCCAGGGCTGGGTGTGCAGGTGGGTGTCTGGACCGGTGGGCGTGACTCACGCTCCTTCTCCCAGAAGCTCAGGCCTGGGAACCAGGGGTGGTAGTGAGTTTGCCCTTGTCGATTTGGAGTGATTTAACATTCGAGCTACAACCCTTTGAGTGCCAACTATGCACCAGGCTCCGTTTAGGCACCGGGGATACAGTGATGGGGATACAAAGACACCGTCCCACCCTCTGGGAGCTCACAGCCTGGGAGGGAAGGCAGGTGTGTATATAGTTCATTGAGATGCAGGGTGATGAGTGATAGAAGGGTATACAAGGAACTGAGGTGGCACAGAGGAAAAATAGTCAGCTCCGCCTGGGAGGTGGGAGAGCAGGGTGAGTGCTTAGAGTTCTCCATCTGACCTCAGCACCTGGCAGCATGGCTCAGGGTTGCCCATCAGTCCCCAACCCCACGTCCCTCCAGGACTGCAGTGAGTGGGGCTGGCCTCGTCCCCTTAGAGTCCCTCCCGTGCGGTTTCCCCACCCACCCCCAGGCTGACGGAAACCGTAGAGCGCCTGCAGGCCCAGGTGGAGGAGCTGCAGGCCCAGGTGGAGCAGCTCCGGGGCCTGGAGCAGCTGCGCGTGCGCAGGGAGAAGCGGGAACGAAGACGCACCATCCACACCTTCCCCTGCCTCAAGGAGCTGTGCACCAGCACCCGGTAGGTGGGGTGGCCCGGACCCTGGACGGTGCCTCCGAGTGCCTGGGACTGCCAGTGAGGGGGAGGAAGGAGAAGGCGGGCACCAGGCAGCAGGTGGGAACGAGAGAGTTGGCGCGTCGTCGAGGCTCTTGGAGAGGTGGATCCTGGGTACCGACCGCCAGCCGCCGGCGTTTACTGCACGCCATTGTGTGCCCACGACTCTGCTGAGTGACTTAATAATCATAGCGATCCCACGAGGTGTGTTTTATTATCCTCACTACTCAGATGAGGAAATTGAAGCTCAGAGGTTATGTGTCTCGTCCAAGGTCACCTGTTTAGTAAGTCAAAACTCTAACCCCGGACGGGTTAATTATTACACCTGTCAGTTCCCCATTAAACCTTCTCAATGGGAAGACTTCCTAATGTAAGAATACATATGGTGTATTTGGTGGGTGTGTCGATAAGGGTCCTGGCAAGGGCCAGACAGTGCCTCCTTGGCACAGAGTAATTGATATAGAGGTGCGAGCAATTAATACAGAGGTGTGAGCAAGGTGCAGGAAAACCAGGGGACACGGTAACACCCCAGGTTTGCAATAGCGAGGAGCTCCTACCACCCCTGGGCCCAAAGGGGCCAAGGGCAGGGAGGTTACTGGAACCTCGAAGGCGGCATGGAGGATGCTGCCTGGCTGCACTGACCAGTGAAGGAGTCCGAAAGAGACATTCCCATCACCTCTGTCTGCTGGGACCGCCTGCCAGTGACTCCCATTGGCTGAGCTCAGGAGGGAGCCAGGGAAACTGGCTGAAGCAGTCCACTGAGGTCGGCCTCCCAGGACAGAGGGCAGAGGGGGGACTGGGAGTGGATCGAGACTGGCAAACAGACGATCCAGCCCAGTGGACTAGAAAGATCTAAGTAACCACCGCCCTCTGCCCACCTGCCCCTCCCCCCACAGGTGTGAGGATGCCTTCCGCCTGCACAGCTCCTCGCTGGAGCTGGGCCCCAGGCCGCTGGAGCAAGAGAACGAGCGGCTACAGACCTTGGTGGGGGTGCTGCGTACCCAGGTGAGCCAGGAGCGGCAGCGCAAGGAGCGGGCGGAGCGCGAGTTCGCGGCGGTGCTCCACGAGTACGCGGAGCTGGAGCAGCAGCTGTGCGAGATGGAGGGCTGCCGCCTTCGCGTGCAGGAGCTGGAGGCCGAGCTGCTCGAGCTGCAGCAGATGAAGCAGGCGAAGACCTACCTGCTGGGCCGGGAGGACCACCTGGCCGAGGCCCTTCTGGCTCCCCTGACCCAAGCCCCTGAGGCCGATGACCCCCAGCCAGGCAGCGGGGACAACTTGGGCGCCCACGACGGTATCTCCTCCCCCGCCACCTCCCCAGGCCACACCGTGCGCAAGAGCTGCAGCGACACAGCGCTCAACGCCATCGTGGCCAAAGACCCAGCCAGCCGGCACGCGGGCCACCTCACGCTGCACGCCAACAGCGTGCGCAAGCGGGGCATGTCCATCCTGCGGGAGGTGGACGAGCAGTACCACGCGCTGCTCGAGAAGTACGAGGAGCTGCTGAGCAAGTGCCGGCAGCACCGGGCCGGGGTGCGGCATGCTGGCGTGCAGACCTCGCGGCCCATCTCCCGGGACAGCTCGTGGAGGGACCTGCAGGGGGGCGAGGAGGGCCAGGGGGAGGCGAAGGCCGGCGAAAAGAGCCTGAGCCAGCACGTGGAGGCTGTGGACAAGCGGCTGGAGCAGAGCCAGCCCGAGTACAAGGCGCTCTTCAAGGAGATCTTCTCCAGGATCCAGAAGACCAAGGCTGACATCAACGCCACCAAGGTCAAGACCCACAGCAGCAAGTGACCCTTTCTCAGCAGGCAGACTCCCCAGGCTCCAGCCATGGGTTCCTGGAGCCTGGGCTGTGCAGCCACTGGTGAGTGAGGGATACTTTGAGCTGCAGTATATCCCAGTGGAGGCCACTATGTGACCCAGGGATGGTGTTGGGGACACAGCTTGTTCTCTGCTGATGTGGGAGGCAGTCAACACGTCCAGCCTCCCAGGACCTTCCACCATCCTGTGTCAGCCCACTCCCTTGGGGAGTCCCAGCCACTCCAGCTTCAGACCCTCAGGCCCTCAGACTTGTTGCCAGGCTTCTGAAAGCCATTCTGGACCAGATGGCCTTTTTTTTTCTTTTCAAAGTTGTTTTTTTTTGGTTGTTTTTTTTTTTTTGAGAGAGAGAGAGAGAGAGATTTGCAATGCAAGATCCCCCTGACCCCTTGCCCATAACTGGAAACACTTGAAGGGGGACCACAGAGCCAGCTATGGCAGGTTCTGGGGGGCTCCTGGACCACCCACTGCTTCTCCCCAGTTGTGACTCACTGTCATCCCCTTAACACCAGGTCTCCCACCCCCAGGGTCCTGATCAGGTCAGAGGTGGCCCCTGCCATGAGAAGCAGAAAGCCTCAGTGCCCCCCACTCCAGCCCTGGTGAGGGTGGGCTTCTCCCAGGAGACCCTCAGCCCACCGCAGATCTGTAGCCAATCAGAAGAGGGGAACAGGGAGCCCCCCAGCAGCTATACACGAGCAGTGCACCCTGTTCCCTTCTGAGCCAGCCGCCTCGGATTCCAGCCCCAGAAATGCCTTCTGAGCATTAAGCCTTCCAGGGGTCTGGGCCGGGGCGGGGAGCCCCCAACATCGCACGCCACCCTGCAATTCACCAAGTTTGTCCTCTGCCTGCCCCCACCTCAGGGACCATGACGTGTCTCATTCACTCCTATGCTCCCCACAGGCCAACCCCACCGCAGATCGTGCTTGCTGCCCCCAGAATGTCCCAGGCATGTGCCACGAGCCAGTGGTCCCAGTGTCCACCCCTGGCCTCCTTCACTGGGGACAGCCCAAGACCCTCACCCTACACTCAACAGTATTAAAATGGGCCCGGGATGGGGAGCATGTCTCCTTCCCATAAAATGCCTGCTCTTAACCTCCTACCTTTGTGGAGGGCTCTTGAGGACGGAGCTGGGTCAAGGGTTTAATCTTTTGTTAAGGCTTTAGAAAGTCCAGCTTCAGCTAAGAGATGCCAAGGTCCCCAGCTTGCCCTGAGCCATTTTTCAGGGCTTCCAGTCCCTGCCGCCCTTCCTAAGACCCCAGAAATCGGAGGAGCCACACAGCCCAGTGGAAGGCGACGGCCCTGGCCTCTGTGCTGGAGTCCAGTGGGGAACCTTCATGCCTTATTTGTTTCTAAGGGGTTTTCTTAAGAAGCACGCCCGACCTCCCCTCCCCAGAGGTGCCATCATGCTCTCCGGGCGGGCTGTCAGCTGGTCATTCTGTCCATGTATCTTGAACCCCTGTGGAGCTGGGCAGCTCCCAGCCCTCTGTGTGTCTCTGTCACCTAGGGTGGAGGGGGTGGGGTGGGACGGGGTGAGGGGAGGGCTCCTGCCTGTTTGCTCCCCAGTTATGTAGCAGCCAACCAGCATCACCTTTGAAGTATACGAGAGAAATATATTTACAAATGCTTTATTCTCTTCTTTAATAAAAAAAAATGCACCAGTATTCTAAAAGCAGAAATGGCCTCAGAGCCATGGTCCTGTCTCTATGACTCGATTTTGCAATTCCCTCCCCCCAACCCGCACCTGCTGACAGCACAGATAACTTCAGAAGCCAAAGTTAAGTGCTCTTGAATCTTTTGAGATCAGTTTGTTGCTACCCGCTCCACTCGCCCATTTCGGACAGGAAATGCAGCCGGCTCTGTGGATCCCAATCCCATGTGGAAAAGCTTCCCAAGTCTCCCCTGGGAGGTTGGCTCAGGGACCTTCCGTCAACACCCTCCCCCACGTTCCTGAAGGAGCCAGAAGCAACTTCCCTTGGACCCAAGAGGTGAGGACAGTGTGGTATGGGGAGCTCAGAGCCGGGCCCCAAATTGGTGGTGTCTGCTTTTTACATCAACTGAACAGCATGGGGGTTTTACATGCACACAGCATACAAGTGGCTGTTGGGGTTTCCTGTCCAGCTGTGACCTGTTTCCAGTGGGATGGAGAGCATGTTGTAGGTGTGACACCTAGAGCAGTCAGTCACACCCGAGGAGCAAAGGAAGTTGTGGCCTGTATCCAGCCGCCCATTTCACCTTTTGAATTGCCCTGTGGATATATTTTTTCCTGCCCCTTCTTCCTTCCCACGCTATTTTGTCCTTATTTGGCCGCCTCCCCAAGGTCTCTCCCTTGCCTCTCCCCTCTCCCGGACTGACAACCTTCTCCATCCCAAGACCAAGCACTCTGTGGTAAAAGGAATTGGTCCCCTCCCGCCTCTGCCCCAGAAAAAAGACCTGCCTCTGCTCTCCCTGCAAACCCTGGACTGAAAGCCTGGGGGTGTTTTCAGGAAACTAGGTAAAGGAAGCTCTTTCCAAGAAGGGGGCAGCTTTGCCCACTCATGCCAGGGGCACGCTCTGTGCCACCTGCCCAGCCCCTCGGGGAAAGGAAAGATCTGGAACAGAGCTAGTCAATTTCCCACCCCAGTGCCGCAGAGAAAAAAAAGATAAAAGCCATTGGATCTCTGAAAATAAAAGGAAGTTCGTTCAAGGAACCTGCTCGTACCCAGCATCCCTTGGTAGTGGCTAACTTGTTGCCTGTCAGCTACAAAAATCTCTATTTTACTGCTGGCGATCCTGAGGCTTAAAGGTTAAGTTAGTAATTGAAAGTCACATAGAAACATTTGAACCCAGACCTGACCCAATTCCATTATGCAGTACTGCATGTTCCCTAGCTCCACATAATGTTGAGTTTTAAGAGCCTGTCTGGCCCAGGGCACTTAAGAAAGGAAAATCCTATGGACTCCCACATGGGAGGGGTACTCCAAAGCACAGGCCATACATAGAGAAGGGCCAGTGCCTGTAAGCTCAGCTACCAGGAGAGGCTTGGTGAGTCTTTTATCTCTTCTTCCCCTCTTTCTTCTCGCCCCTTCTTGAAGCACTGTCTCAGCCTCTGGAAGACCAAGGAGGGGAAGAAGGCTGGCCTCAGCCTCAGTGCCCACCTTTTTAATGAACAGGTGGCACCTTTCTGTTCTTCCCAGAAGGGCCTTTATTCTGGATGGTTCATGCAGCAGCAAGTGAAAGGAGCTTGCCAGCTGCTCTCCCCTCCAACCCAAGCTAGTTTGTCTCATTCTCTCTACGCCCCTCCTCTCCCAGAATCCAGGGCACCAGATGGCCTGAGCAAGCTGTGTTTATTTGAGGCCATGGAAACCTGCAGCTTCCTCTCTTATCATTCTGGGTCAGAGACAGGCCTGGAGCCCCGCCTCAGAGCACTTAGGCCACAGAATGGTGCTGACTTTATTATTCATAATCCCAGAGATGTCCACCTGGGTGAGTCCCTGGCTTTGCTCCCTCGAGCAGCTTATTCCAGTCACCATGGAGACACCTGTTTCCTCTGAGGTCTTGGGACTCAGACAGGGAGGGACCCAGGAGACGTCCCTTCCAACCTAGAGCTCAAGGCATATGTCGGTTGCCATTCCCTTTGCAGTCTGAGTTTCCAAATCCAGTGCCTGGGAAGCGGTTAATTCCCTCCTAAAGATTTTGCCTGTATCGATGAGGATAAGACGGTAAAGCCTTGATTGGATGACAACATTCCCAGTGGCATAGAACTCTTCATTATGAAACAACCATTAATATTAGTAATAATTACTAACATTCTTTGAGCTGTTTTCATTTACCATACTACCTTTCGACAAAGTAACTTAACCAACATTTAGCTGTTTCCAAACACTGCTTGCTCTACTTTGAACCTTTCTTGGAATTAGAACTTCTCAGTTTTACAGTTCATGTTTTAACAGCCCTGTAAAAGGGCTCTGCTTAGCCTGTCTGTGGCTGTCTGAGCCTCTGCCTACCTCCTCAGCCTCCCCTATCTCCTGAGAAACTATCATCATGCTCTGGAAAACTGCTGTTTCCCCCACAAAGGGGGTGGGGGTGGTCCACTTTTTAAAACATTTCTTTCTCCACCTGCCTGCCTCTCCTCTCATCTGGTATTTGTCCTGTAGAGCTTTCACACACGTGCTCAGCGGGGATTTGCTTATCGGCAGCTGCCTGGTGAATAAGCCCAAAGTTACCAAAATTCAGCTCTAGCAGAGCTCAACTTTCAAAAACACATTCCCAAAGAATTCATCTCATCAATATGTGGATGAAAAAAAGGGGGTCGTATGGAAAGTAACCTCACAGATCATGAATTCCTAACTGGGCAGGTCATGGTGGGTGGCCTATGACTTCTTTAGTGAAAGGTTTTAAGCCAGCCCTGTCCATTGTTCTTATGCCTCTAAGTTAACACACCTTTGAAATACCAGCAGTAATACCCTTGGAATGGGGTATTAACCTGCAAGAGAGCATATAATCTTGTTAATCCAATAATCCAATCCCACTTTGCTTTCTCCAATCTTCCTTAAATCCCCTCCTTAATTTCAAATGCATAAAAGCAGCTGCAAAACTTAATCAGAGGGGCATTTTAGATCTTGCTCCCCAGCACATGTCATCGGTTTGGCTCAAATAAACGCTTACAAAAGTTCTCTGAAGGTTTCGATGATTCCTACTTTGACAAATATTTGAGTACTTCTGTGTACCAGGTTCTGGGTACTGGGGATCCTGCAGTGAGCCAGTGCCCCTCCTGGAGCTTATTATATTACATCCTGGGTGGGAGACAGGCACTAAACTAGAAAAATAAGATTGAATTTTGTGAACGAAAAATAATAATGAAGTAGAGCAGGGTAGAGGGGATGGAGATGAACCAGGCCAGACGGGGCAGGCCTCACTGATGGTGTTAGAATGGCAGGGAGAGCAGAGTCTGAAAAGGAGAGAAATGGGGTTTCTGGGGGGCACGGAATCCAGGGGTTCTTTCACCAGGAGGCCCCCTAGAGATATCGCTGTCTGGCCAACGTCTTCCCCACCGCTGCAGCGGACCTCAGAGAACAAACTAGCCCTCCCGCAGGTGGCCACTGAATTGCCTCTTAACCGGCGCCGCCGCCTAACCCCCGCCGACGTTAAAAGTCGCACGGAACCAAAGTCCAGAGGGAAACGCAGCCTCACGGACCGCAATAGGAAACGCCCCCCGGAAGCGACCTCGAAACTCAAATATGGCGGCCGCCCGGTGCCTTCGCTGGGGCCTAAGCCCAGCCAGAATCTGGCTGCGCCCGCCGCCCGCGCACCACCCTCTCCGGGATCTGCACAAGCAGGTAGACGGGACCGAGTTTCAGAGCATCTACAGTCTGGACAAGCTCTACCCGGAGTCGCGGGGCTTGGACACCGCCTGGAGGGTCCCGGTGAGCCGGGAGGGCCAGTTGGAAGGGGCGTTCCCACGCCTCAGCTGGGTGACGTCAGAAAGCCAGGACCCCATTGGCCAGGCGCGCTGCTAATCAAAGGGGCCGCCGCGGGAAGAAGCTTATTGTCCGAGCAACCGGGGTCTGGGGCCACGGGGAGAGTCTCCGCTCCCACGGTGGCCTAAGGGGTACCGGCTCCGGGAGAGCACGCTGGGTATGCTTCCTACAGTGCCACCAGCTTTTCCGCATTTGTTCCCCGGCCCTCAGGCCCAGATTCTTGTCCCAGCGGAAAACGTGGGCATTCCGGTTCTGTAGAATGGACAGTAAAGGCAGGAGGCTGCCACGTCGTTTACTCCCTTCTCGAATCTTTTGGAAGGTTACACTATCCTTAGCCTCTAGTAACCCCAGCACGCCTGAAGAAACAGGGCTTCTCGTTCGTTTCCTCAGGATGCGTTTAAAGAGAGCCCGCTGTCCGCAGGCTCTGCATCAGGTCGCTGAGCGGAAGAGATAGGACCCAGCCGATTCTGTTGTGTCCACCTGCAGGACTGGCAGAGAACGTTCACTGATTCATTAACTCATTCAACAAACTTCTATTGAAAGCATGCCTTGTGTATGAACAAAACACAAAACTCCGAATGCTTGCGGAGGCTGACTTCTAATGGGGAGAGACAGGCAATAAGTAAAATGGGTAGTACAGAGTTTGTGAGACGGTGATCAATACTTTGGAGAAAATAAATCCCGGAAGGAAGAAAGAGTGCTAAGGTAGGGAGCAGGATTGCAGTTTTAAACAGGATGGCCTAGGAAGCCCTCTGAGGTGACATTCGAGTAAAGACCTGGAAGAAGCAAGGCACAGAGCCATGAAATAGTGGGAAGATGAGCATATCTGCAGAGGGAAACAGCAGGTACAGTGACCTCAAAGCAATTGCTTGCTCCACTTAACCAGGGAACAGCAAGCAGGCCAGTGTGGCTGAGCAGAGGAGTCGAGAGATGAAGCTAAAGAGGAGAGCAGTGTGCGGAGGCCTGTTTATAGGGCTTACAGGCTTTTAGCTTTACTCTGAATGCGATGGGGACCTACTGGAGGATATGAGACAGAGGAGTGGAATGATCCAACTTGGTTTCATAGGGATCACTTTAATAGAGCCTTATAAAGAACAGACTAGAATGGCAAGAACAGGAAGACCAGTTAGGAGACTGAGTAATACAGGGAAGAGATAAGCAGGGTGAAAGCAGTAGGAATCATGAGAATTGGTCAGGTTCTAGATATAGTCTGAAGGAAAAGCCTCTAGGGTTTGCTAATAGATTTTCTTTGAGAAAGGAGAATGAGAGAGGAATTGACGTCTGGGGCCTTGAGCAGTGGAAGGATGGAGTGGAAGGATTGAGTGAGATTGGAAAGCAACAATAACATTCACTTGTTTGTTCTTTCATTCGGCAAAAAATGTATTGTGTACTTACTGTGTCAGACACTGTTTCAGGCATTGCAGATCCAACTTCTGTTCTAGCAGAAGGAGCAGATAGTAAACAAAGTAAGAAAGCAGGTCCAGTAGTGAGAAGTCATGAGATCAGGATGCTGTCATAGTGCTGAGGTGCTGCTTCAGATTGTTAGTCAGGGAAGTCCTCCGGGAGGAGGTTTGAGGTTTGCGGCATCCATCAGGCATCTGAGAGGAGACATCGAAGAGCAAGCAGTTGGCTATATGGGTCTGAAATCGAAGAAAGAGGTTTGAGTTTGAGCCAGAAAGTTGAGAGTCACCAACATGGATGATATTTTCATCAATATAGATGGAGGAAATGTTCTAGGGAAAGAGTATGATAGAGAAGAGAGGATTCCAGGGCCATGTCCGTGTTCGAATGTTGCAGAGTAAGTAAAGGAGAGCGAGAAGGTCCTAGGGAGGTAAGAAGAAAGATGAGAGGATAGCTCAGAAGGAAGGAGAGTAATGTGCTTCAGGGAGGGCGTGGTCCATGGTCTTCAGTGCTGGGGAGAGGTGGAGTAAGTAAGATGAGGGTTCCACCCCCAGGTCATTCTAAGATGAAAAGGAATGAAGGGGGATGTGGCACAGGTGAGGGTACTTTGAGCTTGGATGGCCAGAAGAGCCTCAGAGGACCAGTGTTTGCCCTGGGCCTGTGGACACGAGGATCTAAGGCTGAAAGCCATTTTTGGAGGAGCAGCATGGGAGAGACGTGGAGGTGAGGATCTTGGAGTGAGTAGTTCAGGTTGACACAAACCGTCAAGGCAGATGTGTTAGTCGCTGCTCAAAGCAGACAGCTTCCCGGGTGAGCGGAAGGAACAAGGTGGCCCAACAAGTTTGTTGCTCCATATTGGCAGAGGATGTTCCTTTTGGAGTCTCCCTGATGCCTGTGTACTCCGGTGCCTTCCCTCCATCCCAGGAGCCAGGCCTCTGATGTGCCCGACACTAGCTAAAACGGGGGCAGAGAAGGCTCGAGAGGTCGCCTCCGTTTTCCTGGAAGAGTGTTTCTCAGGTGGCACCTCTGGAGTCAGCAAGCTCTCTCTGTCATCTGATGTGATTTTGCTGGGGATCTGAAAATAGTTGTGTGACCTTTGCTTCGTGGCTTTACATCATTTCTTTGGTTGCCCTGGACCAGTTAGGAGTCACCCAGCAGGTAATATCTGGTTGACACTGTGTACATTACATTACAGGACGATGCAAAGCAAGCCAGCAGTGACATTCCTCTAGGTAAGTAATTTTGTTTTACAAAAAAATCAGCCATTTCCCCCACTCCTCACACATTCCTTCCAGGTCTCTTCAGCCTAATGAAAGTAATGAAACTGCCCTTGGGTGTGCAAAAGTGGAATCTTTTCAGCATCGTTTAGAATAGCAAAAAAATGATGCTGCAGCCACTCTGGAGTGCTCTGCAGTGCACAGTACACATGGAAAGCTCTTGCTGGTCTTGTGACCCAGAATAATCTTTACAATAGATGGATTAATCATCTTTGGAAGAAAGTACGGTGCAGGAGAATATGCGTAGTAAGCTACCATTTGTGCCTTACGTGTACATCTGAAATATGTATACTTCTGTCTATGTACAGTAGATCTGAAAGGATGTGCAAGGAATTGGATATGACGACTGCCTTGGAGAGCAGAGAGGAAGGGGCAAACTGGTGGGGACCTCTCCCTGTGAACCGTTTGCATAATTTTAGGATTGTGCACCCAGTAAGCATACGGCGAGGCCTGACAGGCACGGCCTGGGAAGAAACAACCAGCCTTTTGCAGATTCCGAGTTTGCGACGTACACACATAGGGAAAGGAAGAGAGTACCAAGGTGCTGGCTCCCTGTGGCCCTTGCTCAAGGTGACACTGAAACAGAGGCCAGGCGATGGCAACACAAGAGGGAGGACACCCTGTGGCCCGCGGCCGATTTGAGAGCCTGCAGCCAAGCCCTGAGGCGTGCATGTGCCTGGAGGAGACAGAAAGCCTGTCTCATCAGAACGGGAGGCTAAGAAACTGTCCACTGGCAGCCTCCAGGGGAGACAGGGAGGCAAGTGGGAGATGCGCAGCTCCTCACCTGTCTCGCATACTCCTGCGCTCTGGGAGGGTCACAGGTGCTTCTTCCAAGACAGACTCGGCTGCAGCGCAAGCCAGGCCCAGGTGGCCTATATGGACACAGGCTAGGCTGCTGACACCGTGGTGGCACCGGCCCCTATAGCACTGTGTGCATCCGTTACCTGTTCAGAAAAAAACAAGTTAATTTGTCAAAAGAAGGAAAGCCTCTGAGGAGCAGTCCCGACATGGGTCACCACTGCCCGCGGAGGCCTGCTCTTTGCCACCCAGACCACATGCAGCCTTAGCCACATGACGGTTTCCCACTTCCCCGCCTGCCTCAGGCACGCTGAGGCTGCTCTTCACAGATTATGTGAAAATAGAAGGAAGAAACCTCATTTTACAGATTCCAGGCGGACACACAGAACTGAGACCCAGAGCAGCAGTGGGACATGGCTAAGATCACAGTGGCTGTGCCAGTGTTAGAAGCAAGGCCTCCCAGCTCCAAATCAAGTGCTCATTTATCCTGTGGATGTTCTTGAACACTGACCGAGCACTAGGCATTGGGGGCCGGTGTTTTAGACCCAGACCTGCCTTGTTAGACCTTATAATCTGTCGGGATCCACAGCCACCGTGTTTTGAAATATAACATTAAACTAAGTGTCTCCCTTCAGTTGAGCTTTTTGCTTTAAAACAAACAGCAAAAAGCTCGGGCAGCTGGATCTGGTGGAATGTACCGGACCAGAAGCAGACAACCCAGGTCATAATTTTACATCCTCTACTGTCTGTGTCACCTTGGGAAAGTCACTTACTCTTGATTTTAGTTTTGACATCTGTCAATAATCTCTTACTCCACTAATCTGAATGTGATGTTTATTTATATAAAAGCCATCGAAAGAGAGAGATGTGTAATAGGGACAATTATGTTGATAGTAAATTAACTTTGCACATTCTGCCACGGGATAATCACTTATTTTTGTTGTTTGTCCCGTTTTCTAGATCGCTTGACAATATCTTACTGTCGGAGCAGTGGTCCCGGAGGCCAGAACGTTAACAAAGGTACAGGGCGCCTTGTCCTTTTCTTTCACTTTAAAACTCAGTTGGAAGATGGACTGGAGGATTCCGTGCTCACAGTCATGTGGAATAAAGGAATTTTATTTAAGCAGAAGCTTAAATACCACCAGTTATAACAATCCTCTGTATTCTTTTGAATGTGGTCTCATTCTCAGACTCAGCTGTGGGTTGCTAGGACTGGGTTGGGCTTGTGGGTTTAACAAAGGGAAATCACAGCGTGAGTTGGCAGCCAGCTCCAGGAACAGGTTTCCTTGATGCTTGTGGAACCCATCCCCCCATTCTTTCCAGAATCCAATAAACGGTAAGAGAAACGCTGGGCGTTTAGCTTCTGGAAGTGTATTTTTGTCCAGAAAGGACTCACGATCTTTGCAGGTGCCTTCCATGGCCACCTGTGTAACCCCAGGCTGATGCAGGATGACATGCACCTGGTCGGGTGTCTCCCCTCCCTTTGTTTCAAGACGGTCACCGAGGTGCTGAGCTTACCCACTCTCGGTGACCCGTGCTCCCTTGTCCCTTTCTTCACAGTGAATTCCAAGGCCGAGGTCAGGTTCCACCTGGCAAGTGCTGACTGGATCGCAGAGCCCGTGCGGCAGAAGATGGCCGTGACGGTAACTGCGGCCCCTCTTCCCATAATCCCTCAGTCGCTTTTAGCCTTTGCTCCGTAGAACTCTGGTTTTGCCTTTATTCCCTGCAGCATAAAAATAAGATCAACAGGTCAGGAGAGCTGATACTCACCTCTGAATGCAGCCGCTATCAGTTCCGAAATCTGGCAGATTGTCTACAGAAAATTCGAGATATGATCGCAGAGGCCAGCCAGCCAGCCAGGGAGCCATCCAAAGAAGATGCTGTACTACACAGAATCAGGTACCAGAAGACACCCCAAGCGCCCCCGTACTGAATTCTATGGACAAGGGGCTGCACAGGGAAGACAGGGGGCAGGGCCAACCCTGGCCTCCCAGCAGACAGGTGGGGAGCTTGGGAAGCAGCGAAGACCCACCTGAGTGGAGCTCTGAGCTGGCGCCTGCTCACTTGGCTGCTGTGCTGTTCGCGGAGCCGCCAGCTCCGCTCACTGCTTTGAAAAGCCCCTGCTGGGCTTCTGGGCCTAACCGAGCTCTTTTCTGTTTTCAGGATAGAAAACATGAATCGGGAAAGACTGAGAAAAAAGAGAATAAATTCTGCCATAAAGACAAGCAGGAGGGTAGACGTGGACTGAAGTTATCCCCCGGAGCTGGCAGAGACCCTCCTCAGGGCGCTGGGCGCTGCTGGGGGAGCTTTACCGCCTCAGGAAACTGAAAACCCTATGTGTGCTTGTTCATGGTTGTCTCTAACTGCAGAGCCATCCAGAGAGCGAGGGCTGCAGGCACTGGTTACAAAGGTCTTTATACATGTCTCAAAGCTTAGCTATCCTTTTAATGTATTAGCTCCAATAAAATTCTACACGCAGTAGGCATCCCTTCTTCAGAATGCTTCAGAACAGAATTCCTTCCTTTTCTCTCAGGTTTGAAATCTGCATAACAATTGCTGGTGGACACTGACTACTTGTCACAGCGGTGGGGGGTGGGGGGGACAGGAACTGAGCCTGGTGTCTGCCCTCAAGGAGCGCAGTCAGGTAGAAAGGCTGAGACAGGTGAGGGGGCAGTTGAGCTGGGCCTCGCAAAGGTATCGAATTGTAATCAGAGAGGGGAGGAGGATGTGCCAGGCGACGGGACAGCACGAATAAGGGAGACCAAAGAAAAGGCTGGAGTGGAGGAAATGGTGAGGAAGCCATCTGAATTCGCGCAGGGAGATCGTGAGAGATCAGTTTGGAGAGGGAGATGGAAGCTCCCTGTGGAGATTCTTGAATTCAAGGAGTTTTAATTTTAAGATACATAGGTATTAGGGAACCACTTGACGGGGAAGGAGTATCACGTGTTAATTGCTGTCGCGAGCTGTGGGGTTGCGGATGAGACTGAGTTGGAACTGGAAAAAGGTTTTTTGTCATTCTGTGGGTATGGGAAGCACCCAGGCCAGCATAACAGCAGGTTATCCTGGCATGTATGAATGTCATAGAATGTTCTGTTTTGATCTAGTCCACTCATTTGACAAATACTGCACTGCAATGCTCTAGAAGCAAGAAGTTGTAGTGCATACACTTTATGTGAGCACAGATGCCACATGAGGGAAAAAGAGGAAAAGGTCATCGATAAATGACTCTCACAATGAAATGCAAAAGATGCGGCAGACATAGTCCCTGTCCTTCAGGGCCTCAGAGCTTAGGAGGGAACAAGGAAGCGCCACATTCCTTAGTTCATTAAGCATTGGGTGAGTCCCAGGGAACCAGCAATGAGCAGAGCTCTTTCTTCCAGAGAATTGACTTTCCATCAGCTGAGAAGAAAAATAGATTCCTGTTTGGTAACATGACCTAAAATGACCTAAAATGTGGTAAATAACATTAGAAAGGTCAAAATAGATTGCTGGAGGCAGAGAAACAACTAGTTCCAGCTAGAGGGTTGGAGAAGATGTGTTTGAGGTGCCTGAAGGATGGGAAGGGCTGGCCATGTGAGCAACGTAAGAGCTTGTCACTTGGAGCCTCCAGTGTGGCCTGGGGCCGGTGAACAATGGTTCTGAGGGAATGGGCTCTGAGGCCAGACTGCCAGTCAGCTCCCGCCTTCCACCGCCCCCAGTTCAAGGGCCTTGGTCAAACTACTAAGCCTCTCAGAACCTCTCTGTCCCCGTCAGTAAACTAGGACTGATATTACCAGCACCTGCTTCCTAGGGTTGTGACATTTAAATGAATAAGTGGTTAATGGCACCAAGCTTGTGCTCCGGGGATGGTGGCCATGATTAATAGCCCAGTTTGGCTGGAACCTAAGAAATGAGGAGCTGTGGAGACACGTCTGCCACACTGAATAGGAGCCAGGGGGTCAAGAAAGCCCTTCGATGTGACAGCTAAGACAGCCTCTACCCCTACAGAGGCTGTCGGGGGAAGATGAATCTGACCGTGAATGGATGAGGAAAGACCGAAGAGAAGTGAGCACGGTTTGGTGGACTGACCCACTTAGCAGTCAGGCACCCAATCCTGGCACTAGAGCAGTGGACACGGATAGAGAGAAAATAGCAGATGCGAATGGATTTGAGGGACAGAAAATTGGCTCACGTGGAGCGGAAGCAGGTGTGTCAATGAGTGACGCTGTGCTTGGAGACAGGAGAGGAGGATGGTTGGACGATGAGGGTGGTTCTGCCTGCAAGGAGCTGGCTTTGAGGGGCCTGAGGGGGACTGTCTAGGTAGCGATGCCCAGGAGAGGGAATGAAGCCCTAGAGCTGGGAAGCGAGGCTGCAGCTGGGAGAGGCAGGATGGAGGGGGACGAGTTGAGTCTTGGGAATGGATGGGAGTGGGTGAGGCAGAACCAAGGGTGACTCTGGGTTAGATGGTGGCAGCAGGAAACCAGAGAAGGCGTCCCTGTGGGTTGGCCCCGAGCAAAGTGCTGGACCCCTCAGGCCCTTCAGGGTGGCGTGTGAAGGGACCTGGAAAACCATTCCAGACACTGGAGGGGAGGGAGAGGTACAGAGAAACAGCAGGCTGGGGGACAGAGAGTAGAACCCAGAGGTAGGACTCACCGAAAAAAAAGCCGAAGGCAAAATAATGAACACGGGTGAATCTCAGACACAGTGTTGAGCAAAAGGCCAGACTACCAAAAAGTCTG
>NW_024355990.1:4929548-4997048 GCF_902729225.1 Pteropus medius | reverse complement strand
ATTCTGTAATTACATATTCGATTTCTCAATGATCCAAGAAATTAGTATATTAGCTATTAAATGAGCCTTTTATTAGTCTGCTATAGTTTCATTTGTTTTGCAAAATCAAAAACAGAAAGGCGTATTCAAATCTATGACCATTGTTTCTAGCAACTTTTTAACTCTTTTTGCTTTATGTATTTTAATCCTGTTCTTTTCAGTACATCAAGGTTCCAATCATTTTTTCATGTAATGGTTCCCTTTATTAATAATTACATTTGACCTATTTCATGTTTTTGTCATGGATTTCTACTTTGCTAGATAGATGTATTATAATTCTATGTTTTTGTCCACCCTTTAAAAATTGTTTTTAGTATGAACATTTTCAAACATACACAAAAACAGAGATGAACCAGCCTAGCTCAGTTATTAAGATTTTGTCACATTTGCTCCATCGATCTTTATTTTTTTCTGAAGTACTGCAAAGCAATCTCAGACATCACATTATTTTGCCCCCACATACTTCAAGTCATTTCTTAATTATCCTTTACCAGCTGACTGGCTCACAACAAAACGGATAAGAAAAAAAAAAATCCAGATAAGGTCCACAAATGGGATTTGTGACTTGGGTCTCTTAAGCCCATTTTAACCTAAAGCTGCACCCCCATCCCTGCCTTACCCTACACCATTGACGTGTCGAAAAACGAAAGCTGTTTTCCAGGAAATATCTCACATTTTGGTTTTATCTTTACTTCGTCATGGTATCATTTAACTTGTCCCTCTATCCCAGATATTTCCTCTAAATTGGTCATTTTAATGTCTTGGTTAAATTCAGGTTCAACTTTTTGGCAAAAATAATTTCAAATGGTACCACTGTGTATTATACACATAATATATAAGGTACGTAGTATAGGCTTGGTATCAGGTGACGGACGGCCGCATTAAGTTCCTTAGCCTTTCATATAATGGTTTCGTCCATTGATGATCTTTGCCTAAATAATTTCATTAGAATTACAAAATAGCAATTTGTTACTTTTCTTTACACATTATCTAGAATACTTTGTCAAGAACTTTCACCAACAAGGTCTATTAGTTTATCCTGAAATATAATTGTTTAAAAAAAGCAGATGAATGTGTAATTTTTTCTGCTTCAACGTCAGTTTTTAATATATCTAATCTGTCCTTACTTAAAAACTTTTCTTTTAAAGAATGGATGGCTTGGGGTTGATCCAGTTTGATCATCTGCCTTTTAACGGGGGTCTTTACCCATTCATAATCATCCTAATTACGTTTGGTTCTGTATTTATGCAGCTTATGGTTTTGTTGATTTCTATCTTTAATTTTTGCTACATAGCATGTACTTTTCCTCTCTCCAGTTGTGCTGGCTGGAAAATTACTGCTTGGCTATCGCCCATGGGAACATAGGCTATCGCCCATGGGATCATACGTTATCACCCATGGGAACATAACATTCTAACAATAAGCTTTCTGCTTCTGTACCCCCGCTTGCACAACCTACCTGTGGGTTGACAGTTAGTAAATAGAAGAAAAATAGACTTTTGTGTTAGGACAGAATGAGGAATGGGATTTGGGGCTTAAAAACCCTGTACCTTTATATGTCGGGGCTGCTTAATTTGGGGTCTGCGTACCCCTGGCTGACCCAGCTGGCTGAAGAGTGTTTCCTATAACTCACTGATTTCTGGTAGTCCGATAGTCTTTCAGGGACTGGCAGCTACAACACAGTGATCTGAAAAGCATAATCCTATTAGTGATTATTTTCAGTGTAAGATCAATGCATATTCAAAGCAATAGTTTTGAATAATCCAAGAGATGTAAAATGTGAAAGTGCCGGACCCTGTCCAGATGCCCTGGATGGAGAGGATGTTCTCAGTCGTTCACTGCTGTTTCTTCCGATAAGTCTTCCAAAGGTCCCGCCAATGCCAGGGACTCTACCCTTTTTCAAAACTTTCACGGGACACTCCGATTGGTTCCTCCCTTAAACATTAGTTTTAACCATACTTCAAAAGCAAACTGAATGGCTCTTCTCTGAATAGATCTTGAGCTGGACAGCTTCCTGCCAGCTCTGTGCCAGTTCCGTGATTCGCAGCCCGAGGGTGGGAGTTGGGGGGTGGCGTGTGGTTCTGTTTTGTGCATTAAGGTCTTCTGACGCAGCTATTAGTGAATATCACAGGTGACATGACTAAAACAGCTTGAAAAGGAATACGCCCAGCTCCTCATCCACATTTTCCCTACAACCTAGCACCTACCCACGCAATTGAGAGTGGAGGGTCCGTCACCTCCTCATGTCAAAACGACATTGCTTTCTTGATTATTATCAGCCATTGCTGCTCTTCTCCAATAAATTCCATTTGCAATCTTTGGTAGAAACATCACAAAGTTGCTGGGCTGTGATGTTACCCTTCCTCTAGTAGGATTCTCCCACTGGATTGATTTAAGCCGTATCAAGTCAGACGCCTTTACCCAGTTCACTTTCCTACCTTGAAACTTCCCAGGTGATCTCATTTAATTCTCATTACGATCCGATGTTTGTAAACGATAGAAGGAAAAGTCACAAGGTAGTGAACAATTAGTCTAAAACCGGCAGTGAAGGGTCAAGGGAGTGGTAGGCGTGCCAGGTCTTCTGACCTCAAGGTCTACAGGGCTCTCTTTACCACCTGCCTTACTTTAAACCATTTATATTTCCTGGCATTGCTCAGGAGTCCTGCTAACTATAATAAACGCTAGAAAAAATTTTAATGAAGTGATGGAATGAAAATAATTTTCTATGTTCACATACAGTGCTGCGACAGCATTTTAACTTTGTGACGAAATTGCCTTTTGTAGCGCATTCGCGTCGTAGAACTGCAGCGCAGGAAAGCAGATCCCTGCTGCTACTCACACCTGCCATTCGGACCACCCGGCAGACAAGGAAAAGGGAGCACTCCCTAGGGACCGGCGCTTTCAAGGCAAAGAGGAAGTTCGAGGGAGTCAGAACATCAGGACTCCTCTTTGCTACATCCCAGTGAAGCGCGGTTAAGATTTCCGCAGCCCTGGGGACCCAGTCATTGGCTCCTACATGTCCTGATCATTAGATAACTGGCCCAACACACACCTGTAGGATCCCCTTTCCATTTCAACAAAAAGCCCACTTCCCACGAGGTCACCTCAGAGTTATAACTACCTCGGCTACAAAGGAGCGGACACACACAGCATTATAGAATTATTTTTAATGTCCAGAGTTTATCATACGAGGGCCAGAGTTTTCTCCCAGACTCGAGTTTATAAATTCTCGATTGGTTTGTGAGGCCAGTAGGGATACTTCTTCTTGTCTAATTTGGTTTCTGGGAAGACTTCATTCAAGTCTTCAATGGTCATCTGATCAAATGGAATTATGTTCTTCATCTTCTCCAGCTGGAGGGAGGGGGAAATGGGTTAGGGGCAGGTTGCTGCCACTAGGTGAAGAAGAAAAAACATACAACAGGCCAAGTACAACGGGCCAAGTACAACAGGCTCGTCCTTACCTCTTTCTCGTACTGCTCAATCCTGGACTTCGAGAGAGACAAAAACTCCGCACAACTTTTCACCTTTAAGAGAAGGGAGAAATTCGTTTCTGAAACCAAGTTGTACTGTCCTGACCCCGAGGCTCCCAAGGCATGAGAGGTCCCAGAGCCAGCCCACTCTTCCTTTACCACCCTCTACAGAGGACACATGGCCGCCCTGACGACTGGAGGAAGCTCGCTTTGGAACACAAAGAACAGCTTTTCCTAAATGCGCAAAGAAGCCTATACAGAACCAGCTTTGTTGAGGTATGACTGACAGACAACAAAAGGTACATACTTATAGGGTACCACTTGATCGGTTTTGATATACGTATCCACCTGTGAAAGCACTGCCACAGTCAAAGAGAGTGAACAAGCTTATCAGCCCCCTCCCTCCGATTCCCAGACAATGACTGATGACGTGCTATCATCATGGGTCGGCTGTATTCTTTAGAGTTTTATTTTATTGCTCTGTTTAGTTCATGCTACCTCAACCTAATGACAAAAAAATACAGAGCCATCGGGAATTAAGAGAATTTTATAATAAATAATAGTTTCAACTACTTACATCTTCTTTTTCTTCAGCATCCACCAGGGCACTGTATTTATCCTCTGGCACAGGAACCTTCAGGGCACTGAACTATAAACACAGGGACAATGAGTTGTCATCAACATACAACAGCCTAAAGAAAGGGCTCAAAGCTGTTAATTTTTACAGACCATATGAAAACATTCTCCATTCCAAGAGGACACTTGTATGAATGTAGGGCATTGTGGTGCAAAGACTATTAGACTGAGAAAGCTCGAGGTTCTTCTCAGCCCTGTCACTAACTGAAGACGTTGGACGATTCTTTATTATGATGAGCTAACTTCAGGTTCTTCGTCTGAAAAGGACGGCTGGACTGGATGACCCTCTTAGAACCTTGTCGTTTTGAAGAAATTTTGATTTCTCTTTTAAATGAAACCCTATGGACTTGGTGGAAGTAACGTTAGCATAACGGAGGTGGAGATGGTCTCCTTGGATGACTGCTTAGTGTTATGGCCCCAGCACTTAGCACTGTACCTAGCACAGCTAGGCCCTTGATAGGTGGACAAGAAGTTACAGATATAAGAGACAGTAAAAAGGCAGAGCAGAGAGAGGAAAACAGTGAAAGGTTAGGAAAGATGTTAGTTTGTTCCAAAGGCAGACAGGTGAGGGACTGAGAAATAATTCAGGAAGAGATGGGTGGCAACATTTGACAGCTCTCTGGCTCCCTGGTTAAGGTCATACTGTACTGTCTGGATAAGAACCTGCTGAATGAATAGACACTGAATTCTCTGCACGTATTTATCATTTAAATCTACCAACACAAGACCTTTGGTAACATCCATCTCTCCTCAACTTCCTTCGGGATGAGTGCCAAAACCACCTTTCTTGCTGTCATCCTGAATATGTAATTACCGTCCTACACCCCACCCACAAGCCACATTATAAGACCATTAGCTTCAGCTGCCAGAAGTCTCACCTTTTTCTCAAAGTCATCTACCAAGCCAGCCTTGGCTACATTTGCCTTGTAGTAAGCCCAGTCGATAGTAGGTGGTTTCTCAGGTAGAGCAGCCAACCTGCTCGCACAGAAAAGCAAGTTAAGATTGCTCTATGAACAACAGAAAATTCACAGTAATTTCTCTGTTACTTATTCCTACCGGGTGGAGCTATCATCACACTTTTCCCTAGGCGGGAGATCATAGGAATGCAAAAATATTACTTTCGTTTGCAAAATACATGGATTTCTTTATTCTTTCTGTCAGAAGAGTATTAGAAATTCAAATGTAATTCCAAAGCACTGTTCTGTTTCCACATCCAGTGGCAAGCTTTAAGAGGCTCCCTCTCAGAAAGCTACTGACCTGGAGGTGAGGGTCTCATTCCAGGATTTCAGGGAGTTAGCAATGGCCTTCTGGTTTCGAGGTATGATCTCCCCAAAAGCTACCCAGTCAATGGCTTTTAGAGCAAGTTTTCGCCCAGCCATCTTGAGATCCTGGAAAATAAAATTGGTCAGATCAAAACAGAGTTCTTGGAGAGAATCCTCTAAAGGTCATCTTAGAAATATGTGAGTCTTTAAGAAATAGACCAGCGTCCTTTGAGCACTCGATGGGTATATTTATCAAATAAAGAGATTAGGATTACTAAATCAGAAAAGGAGGACAGTTTAGCTTTTCAAATTGAAGGTCTGCAACCTGGCATAGAAATATATTTTCTCCCCCTAAATGGTTCTTCCTCCATTTCCTAACCCTTAACTCATCCTTAAAAGCCCAGTGTTTGCTCTCCAGGTACCTTTGGAAATATTGCTAAAGTGATACTTATGCATTGCATAAAAGTTAATAATTCAGATACATTTCCATTCGGATTGTTTTACTAACTGATTCTTCAGTGCACAGAACTTGACACGTACCTGAGTTTCAACAGGGATTAAACGGAGCAGCCTCAAGGCCAAAATTTCATCTAAAAAATGGGGATATCAGCCCTACTTACCTCTGAAAGCTGTTAAAAGTATCAACTAAAATCATGCGCATCAATTTGCTCCACATCTTAAACTTAAGGGGCTCTCTACTCCCTCCCTATCAGATTGGTAATATACCTGCACTTCTTAGTCACCTGTTTAACATCCTTTGCAGCACCGACATATACCCTGAATATATTAGCAACGCCCTTGAAAGAGGTATTCAATATATGTGAATGTGAGAAAAGATGGACAGCGATTACAGCCAATTTTTAAAAACCAAGATAGAATACAGTAAAATAGTCAACTTTAAATAAGATCGGTGTCAGACATTAAGAGAAACATTGGCACATCAAAGGTCTTTACAAGCTATGGGGTGGATCACAAGGGAAGGGAAAGAAATCTTCCCTAGGATCTTAAAAAGAAACTCGTCCAACACCTGCCGTTTCCTTTCCTTTCCTTCCCTCTCAGGACAGCTTGTTCCTGGAATGAAGATGAGGGGCGGGTGACTTTTAAAGACGCCAGAGAAATAACTGCTCTTAGAGACCTTTCCAAGCACCAGTAGCAAATAGGCTTCATAAATGAAGGCACCTGTCGTTTTTTTCATTGCTGAATCCCCAGAGCCTAGAACAGGTCACGCACATAGGAGGTGCTCGATAAATATTTGGTGAGGGGCTAAATGGACCCTGCACCTGAGAAGCTCTGAACGCTCCACACTCTCGAAGGCTGGAATCCTCATGAAGGAAAGGGGCGGGCGCACCAAGCTATACCATCTCCGGGCATCGTTTCTCCAGCCCCTAAACCGGACTATTGTGGTCGGGCGCGCTGGGGGCGGGCTGGACGAGACGAGGTTTGTGAAAGCGCCTAAGAGAGGCGGCCAGGTCACAGCCAGGACCCTGTGACCTCGGGCACGGGGGAGGGTAGAGAAAAGGAGTTGAGAAGCGAAGCGGCAGCAGCTACACGGGGGACATTCTGTCAGCGGAGCAACCGCAGGGTCCGAAGTCCTTGCAAGTGTTGCGACAAGGGTCGGCGTGAGGTTCGGAGGCGAAAAATCAAAGGAACCCGCTGGGATCGGATGCAACGTCCCAAACCCCACTCACCTTCACCGACCCCGGCAGCCCAGTCCACAGAAGCAAATAACGGAAGTAGGTCACCGGAAGTCTCCGCGAACCAACACCAAGTCCAAAGGGGCGGGCCTTACTTTGCGATCAGCCAATAGAAATAAGATCTTGTCCGGAAGTCCCACCCCCGAGGGCGGGCACAGCTGTTCCACCGCGTGGGTCTCGGGGCTCTGGTTGGGGGCGCTCCCATCCCTCTCTCCGGCCCCACCCCCGCCGATGGGCCGGCCCGGCTCTCCCTGCCGAGAAATGGGCCGGCCCGGCGGCGCGCGGGCAGCGGCGGCAGCGGCGGCCCAAGATGGCGGAGCTGCAGCTGGACCCGGCGATGGCCGGGCTGGGAGGGGGTGGCGGGAGCGGGCTGGGCGACGGGGCCGGCTCTGGCCGCGGACCCCCCAGCCCTCGCCCCGTCGGCCCCACGCCCCGCGGGCACGGCCGACCACCTGCCGCCGCGCAGCCGCTCGAGCCGGGTCCTGGACCTCCCGAGCGGGCAGGGGGCGGTGGCGCGGCCCGCTGGGTCCGGCTGAACGTGGGCGGCACCTACTTCGTGACCACCAGACAGACCCTAGGCCGGGAGCCCAAGTCTTTTCTCTGCCGCCTCTGCTGCCAGGAGGACCCGGAGCTGGACTCAGACAAGGTGCGCCCCGCCCTCGGGCGCGCCCGCGGCCTTTGGACCCTCAAATTCCCCCCAGGCGTGTCCCCAGATTCCTGCGACACGCTCCTCACAGACGGGCTCCTCGGTCAGTGGCCCGCTCCCTTCCCCTTCCCCCGCCAGGCTGACCCCGGGAGCTATTCTCCCCCATCCTCAGGCGCACCCCGCCTGCCTCTCCGACCCCACCCTTCATTTCGTTCTCAGCGAGTCGTTCTCCACACTGTGCCCACCGGCACCCACGAGAACCCACTCCACACCCCTTCTGCATATTCCTCCCTACAGCTTATCCCAGCCCTTCAGATCTGCATGTGTTTTCCCCTGGCTCCTCGTCAGCCCCTCACTGTCTGTGCCAGATACATCCAGAACTGGGTCAGGGTGCGCTAAGGCATCTCTGTAGCTTTCTCAGACTTCCTCTCGGACCCCTCTGCCAAGTTGGGTGACAGCCTGAGTTAAGGGATGGCTTCGACAGCTGCAGGAAGCGCTTCTCGTGATATCACACTTGTGGTCGTGGTACTTGAGCTCTTTTCTGGTAACAGCCTCTGTTTTAGGTCCATATTTGAGATGAGATATATTCCTTGGAAAGAGGTTACCATTTGCCAGTGCAAACTTAAGATGACTGATTGAGACCCCGGGAAAATGAAAACAAGAATGCTGTTTGGGCAAGATGCATGGCTGCAAACCAAAGGGTAGAGAGATGCCAAGACACTTAACCTATTTTCAGTTTGAATTTTTTTTTTTAACTTTACACGTTCATCTTTTAGTTCCCAACTTACAAAAATTGACCGTGGCTGACACCACCTTCTATCCCATGTAGTACTCAGTGTGTTACCTTGAAATAGACTCAGGGTTGGGTAGACATTGGTTGATTTCATTTATTCATTTCTTATAAATTCATCATTTATACCTTTCCTCTAATAAATCTCAGGTTGATGGAAACTTGTCCTGCCCTGACTTTAAATAGATTCCAAAACTCTTGCTTATAAAGGAATTGTTTTTATATACCCCGAGTCTTCCTTATTGCGGTAGAAACCAGTTTCTTCTTGTTCCTTTTATTGTAAAGATGAGTAGGATTAAAGCTGCTCAGAGCCAAGTCTTGGCAGTGCCAAGCTTCCTCTGGGCACAGAGCTGGGGTGTGTGAGTTACAGCTGGCAATGCAAACTCCCACTGATGTTGGCCTTGAGCTCAGGAGCATTGCCAACTAAACAGAGGTTTTCTTAGAATTAGGAATGTGATTCAAGGGCAACAGAGAAGTCAGAATGTCCATCTCAAAGATTTAGGTCATGCAACTATGGTATTTCCTTCCTCTCTTTCTTTATAACAAATATCCCACAGAAAAATGTTTACTGTGTCCAAGTAAAGATTTTAGAAGTTCAAGTAAACACCTAGATGATATGACTGTACATCCATAAATGATCTTAAAGTACAAGATACATAAAGTTACCCTTCTTGCCAATAGTTTGTGATAAGCAAATGTCTAGGAAAATTTGCCCTCTCACTAATGAATTGTAACAGAGGTTGAAATATGGCTCTGACTTGGTCTGAAAGCTCCGCAGTGGTACCCTTGTGTTTGATTGACAGGACGAGACAGGGGCCTATCTGATTGACAGGGATCCTACCTACTTTGGTCCAATCCTAAACTACCTCCGCCACGGGAAACTCATCATTACAAAGGAGTTGGCAGAAGAAGGTAAGAACAGTGTTTGAACTGGGCATGTTCAAAATTCGGGTCAAATATATTTCACAGATTTGACTTTTGTTTGAGACTTTTATTGAGCTTATGTGCAGATGTAGGAAAGATTTCTGGAAGTGAACAGGGAGCTTCCGATTACCTAGTGTCGCCTGAGGGAGTCTTGTTTACGGAAGCCCCATCAGGCTCTGTCCAGCCTCCCTAAGGAGAAGGAAATTAGCTCAGCTTTGCCGGTGGCTTCAGCAGTTTTTTTCTGAACCAGCCAAATTGTCAGGATCCCTTTTTACATTTATTTATTCTAGCAGTGAGTGTCCGTAGCCTGAAGCAGCACATCTCTGACATTTAGTTATTTACGTTTTCAATTTTAGTTTGAACTTGCAGCTGTAAAAAAAATAAATACTTGGCCTCATTTCTTTTAAAGACTGGTCTCATGCCTCCTTGTAATTTTTTGCAGCTGACCTAATTCATTCTTTAGTCCATTGTCAGGTGTCTATCATCAGTGGCCTCATCTTTTTGTTTTTTAGGGCATTTAGGCTGTAAGTAGGTCTAGACATCTTTCTAAAAGACTTGGCTTGGTCTCACCAAAGGCCTTGAGTTGAAGATTGAGGCCTGTCCCTAAACCCAGGGCACCCTGAACTGAGTAAGAAAGCTGTAAGGCTATGTTAGTTAATTAAACAGCTGTAAAACACCTCTGTTTCAACCAGTAAAAAGAGGACTCGCTCTCTTTTTTTAACGTTTCGAACGTATACAGAAGTAATAGAAAGTACAATAAATTCCACGCATTCACCATCCAGCTTCAACAATTACTAACTCATGGGTAATCCTGTTTCTTGAAAAGAGGAATCTTAAGCATCTTTTCTAATGCCTTTTTAAAAACTGTTTTGAAATAATTTCAAACTTCGAGAAAAGGGCAAGAATAGTAAAGAACTCCCTTACCCAGATTCACCAATATTTAACTCTTCGTCATGTCGCCTTGTCAATCATTCATTCTCTCTCTCTCCTTCCTGCCTCCCTACCCACCACAGTTTTTATTTCTGAACTATTTGAGAATAGATTCCAGCCTTCATCCCTTAATATTTCATTTTGTATTTCCCAGGAATAAGGATATTCACTTAGTTATCAAATTGAGGAAATTTAATATTGAGAAATACTTTTATCTAGAGTTTGTATTCCAGTTACGTCAACTGTTTTAATGATGGCCTTTGTAGCAAACTTTTTTTCTGGTACAGTATCACACATCTCACTTAGTTGTTTTAAGGCCTTCGATTTTGTTTAGCGTAAGATTCTTTCCATGGTTGCCATTTGTATTGTTCAAATAATAAACATCCTGTTTAATTTGATCCACATATATTTACACACAATCCACCTCCGGTCATTTTTAGAACAAACTGCAAGCTTAGGAATTTTCCAGTGTGACAAGTGCCAAGAACTTAGTGACATATGGGAAAGGTGTCCTGCAGCTAATGGGCAGGTGCAGGAAGAGTCAAGGAAGGTGCCAGGTGCAAAACCATATGTATGAAACGGAGTGAACACGGCAGACCCTTGTCCTTGACTCGCTTTCGTCGGGGAAAAGGTAATGGGTACATCCTAAACAGCAAAGAAACATTTCCTCAGCCGAGGGAGAGAGACTAGATTTGCCCTTGAAAAATGCAGTTCTTAGCAAGCATGTGAACTCCAGCCTTCCTTGCTGTTGTCTGGGGAATTCACACACGTCTCTAACTACAGTTTGGTCCTTGTTCCAGGTGTGCTGGAAGAGGCGGAGTTTTACAACATCGCGTCTCTCGTGCGACTGGTTAAGGAAAGGATACGGGACAATGAAAACAGAACTTCACAAGTAACGGGTTTTGAACTTTTAAGGGAAAGCTACCTCACATGGCTGTGTTGTCCATGTGTCTGGGTGTGAGTAGAAAGGATGGGGTGCCCTTGCAGCCGGAGGTCCATGTTGAAACACTGTCCATCTGCCAGGCAGACAAATCTTCCAGACTTGTTCAGAACAGAGAAATAGAGAGGAAGAAATAACAAAGACAACAAGTCAGCCTGTGTCCCTTCAGAAGAGTGGGGAGGTTGCGGCTGCTCACCATATGGCAAGTGGGAGGAGCGTATAGCACTTTAGATCCAAAACCTGTTCTCTCTGACAGAGTATCCGTGTCCCTCCGCGTAAAGACCAAGTAAGGTCTCGCTTGCACCCGTCGGCCACTATTAGGGCCAGCCTTTAACATGTGACCACGTCACATCTGGCTCCTCCCAGCCGCTTGAAACCAGTCTCGTGGTATAGATTTTAGAAGCTGTTTGTGAATCGTGCTTCTGAGAAAATAATACCAAGCTTCTCTTTTTATTATGAAGTCTGGATCTTGATATTAACTCAATAGACATAGTAACAAAAATGAAACACAATTTGCCACCTAGTTTGAGAAAGGAAGACAGTAGGACATACTTAGTTTATTTCATGTCACATCACCCATCCTGTGTCTTAAGTGGCCACAATAGCTTCAGTAGGCCCTTGGGAGTCTATGACTATGAGAAATTCCATGCTCTCAGGAGGCTTGAAGTCTAGCAGGAAAAACAAGACACTCCCTTTCATGTAATTAGGCTCTATTTTAAGAAAGCACAACTGCAGTCACAGAGGACAGAGTCAGACTCCACTGTGACCATCTGCCCTGTAGCATGACGTGCCTCTTATTAGATACCGGTAGTGGATGCTTTCTTGAGATCTAATCTATTGCAACATAGAATTTTTCTGTGATTGAAAAGGCAGTACATTTCTTTTCCAAAGTGAAAAACAGTCCCTTGCTCTTTCTGTGTTAGACTTCATATATCAAAGTTTTCTGGCTCTAAATGGAATTATCTAGTTGGATAACTGACACCTATGATAAAAAATAAACTCTCTCATCACTTTATCTCCAGCAGTTTGCAAAGGTGGAAGAAGGGCTTATTCATTGAGCTCGCTTTCATCTGCCGAGGACCGAAAGGCTCCTTGAATGTTCAAAGATGAGTCTGTGGTTGGTTTGCAGATTGCCATGTGAAATATGATCCAGTGTTGTTAATCTTCTTGTCATCTCATATTTATGTGGCATCATTCACTATTGCAGATATTTGATAGCTTAGACATCTGAAAATATGGCTTTATCCTCAATTTTCCATATTCCAAAAAAGTTTTTGATTGCTTAGTATAAATTTTGATGGTACCATGAATTATACAATTTGAAACCATTCAAATCATAGTACCTGAACATTCTAGTTCTTTGCCGGTGAGAGCATTGTAAGATTTCTATTTGATGACAGCAGTTGAGTTAATTAGCACTCTGGATTCTGAAGGCTTGCGGATTTTACCCAGTTGGAAGCTTTTTTTTCTAGGCATGCCAAGACCTTTTTGATGTTAATTGATCTTTTCATCTGTCCTTTTTATTTAGTGAAACTCTAAGCAATGATTTGATGTTATTCAAAGATGCCCTCTTTCACGTTTGTCACATGTGGCTCTCAGGTAAAGTTGGCCATATGTAGATTTCCATGGCTGTCCCGTCAAACACATTATTTCCTTTAATTTGTCTGTGTTTAAAGGAGACCACATGACACATTTGGGCAAAGATATAGGGTCCTACCCCGCCCTTTTTTAGTGATGTCTCATCTCTTTAGTGGCTGCCATAATTCTACTACTTTGCTTTTTCTGATGATATTTTTTGCTAGGTGATTGATCTTGGCACATTTCAGAATACCAGCGATTTACTTTGAAAGAGAAAAATTAAAAAGAGGCAATGCAGACGTCTCAAATACCTGGGACTTTGACCTGAGTTTTATATGTGACACACCTGGTTGTTTCCGAAGCGTGGTTAGACATGATCAAAATCTTCAGTCAGATTTTTCCTACATTTTATATGGAAGGAAATTTTTGAGGAAATGTTAGCAGCTTGGTGAGTGAAAGCTACACCTCATTCAGAAGGAGAAAGCATAGAAGAAAGAATACAGTGTTGTCAGGCCGACCTGGGTTTAAGCCCTAGCTCTACCTCCAACCCACACAATGGCTCTCCAGCTGGGACAAGACACTGTACGCTGACACCAGTGTCCCACACGTAGTAGGGAGCCAAGACCTGCCTTCCAGGACTGCAGTGAAGACCAGAGAAGGGAGCGACACTCTGGGCTTGTGGCACTCCGTAATCAATAGCTGCTTTTGTGTATCTGCTATTTCCCAAGTAGTGATTTGTTTCAAAACTAATTGTCCAGGTAACTGAATCCCACTCATCCTTTTGAAAAAGTTCAAAAACTGAATTTTCTTCTTTCTCAAGGAAACAATCCATATTTTCTTAAACTTGCAATTGACCATCACTGATCCCTCTCTCTACAACTGAGCATCCTTGTTATGAGTCTGGGTTGCTCTTTGCTCCAGCAGGTGCCCCGTGCCCTCCGGGACAGGCCGTGGGTGTGCAGCTGTGGGACCCAACGCTGAATGGGCCCAGATTGCTAAACACCAAGTGCTCCTGTGCGGCTCTAACTGTCCTTCTGCGAACAGGAACTTTCATCTGGTGCAGATGCCTCCCTGCAGCAAGCCTTGCCCTCCCCCGACTTTGGCTTCTGCTCCCCCACAGGCCAAGAGTCATAAGTGTGAGGCTTCTCCTGCGCTTAGTGCAAGGGCTTCGTGCTGCAGCTCTGGGCAGCCATTTAGGTGCTCAGCCTTTTGGCTTCTGTTTCTAACATGTTCTAGAGCAGGGGTCCCTAACCCTCAGGCCGTGGACCAGTACTGGTCTGGGGCCTGTTGGGGGCAGGGTTGCTCAGCAGGAGGTCAACAGCCAGGCAAGTGAGTGAAGCTCTATCTGGATTTGCAGCTGCTTCCCAGCGCTAGCCTCAGCTCCACCTCAGATCATCAAGCATTAGATCCTCCTAGGAGTACCGGTCCCTGGTGCCAAAAGGGTTTGGGGACCCATGTCTAGAGAGCTGAGTCTGACTAGCAACTGGGTGTCCAGGAGTTCAGTCCTATCCTGACGCTGCGTGGAAGCAGCAGCTATTTCCACAGGCCTCAGGTCCCAGTCTCCCAAAACTGCCCTCACTTCAGGCGCCAGGCCCAGTCCTGGTGCCCAGGCTACCTGCACTCCTGTCCAAGTTGGCTACAAATTCAAGGGTTTCCACGATGCCCCTTGCGGGTTTGATAATTTGCTAGAATGACTCACAAAATTCAGGAGGAAGCTATATTTACTGTTATAGTGTATTATGTAGGCCAAAATGTGGTCTACATTTTCAGTATATATGTCACATATGAACAACTGAAGAAGAAAATGTGGCTTTCTTGTCCAAAGTAATTTCATTCTATTTTCTATTTAGCGGAAAATCTAAGCACATAATTCAGCCCTCGGAACTTCAGAGTTATTTTCCCCACTGATTCACATCCTGGGACCCTTTCTTTCCTTGGATAAGTTTGTATTGAGAAAGTACAGTGCTGCTTGTAAAAGGGGATAGAGGGTGGCTGCCAGGAAAGAAATTCCAAGCAAACTCCTTTGCAGCGTTTGTTCTTTTAGCCTCGCCGAGGCTGCTGCAAACTGTCGTGGCCTTGAAACTGTTCTTTCACGTGTGTTTGTGGTTGTCACAGGGCCCCGTGAAGCACGTGTACAGAGTCTTGCAGTGCCAGGAAGAGGAGCTGACGCAGATGGTCTCCACCATGTCTGACGGGTGGAAGTTTGAACAGGTATGTTTCTTAAGTAGCCACAACCCCCGCATCTTGGCCTAGAAGTCCACATACTTTAAACATCACTGTCTGGAGCCAGTGAATAACCCTGGGAGGTCGGTAGAGCCTGTTTAGAAGCATGAAGAGAGCGAGCCGCTTGGTGTGGATTATTTGCTCAATCGGACATGATGAGTTGGAAAGAATCGCTATTAGTCTCTTGTCTCCCAGCTTCACATCCAAAGTTTCAACTTTGTTATGCCCCAAGGGAGTCAGCCAGCTTGTTTCAGCTTGAAAGTGCTCTCTATGATTTTTGTCCTCCCTCAGCGATTTTTTCCCGGAATTGCTCTGTTGACACATTCTAGAATAAATATCTAAAGAAGATATTTATTGTCATTCTGAATGTATATGGAATCTACCATAAAGAGCATGATGCGCAGGTGTGGTAAGAAGGGGATCCAGTGTAATGAGAAGTGGCATGGTCGCTTCCCGTCAGGCTGTCGATTTCTGCTCTCAGCTTTGTGCTTGTGATTGCGGTCTCAAAACGAAGCCAGAAGAGTCAGACTTTTACTATTTTCTTCCAGTAGATGGCAGAATTGTTCAGTTCATCTATTCAGAACATAGGGAAGCTGAACATGAACAGAATATATTACCTTCCACTGCAGGATCAGTTCTGCCAGTAAAAGTTATTTTTTTGTGTCTCTGTTCTCGGAACCAACGCTGGATTATTTCTCACGCTTACCTTCCACTGCAGAATCAGTTCTGCCAGTATGGCCGCCTCATCCTTGTTCAGGTGTGGCCTGCAAAACATTGCCACACTTCTGCTCCAGAAATACTTTCCTTGATAATACATCTGAAGCAAAGATACTATTAAAACTTTTTTAAAGTATTCTGTGAAACCAGTGAATTCTTTCCCTTTATTTTTCTCATCTCGTGAATGTCCCGCAGGCAGACAAAGCGAGCTCCCATTGACCCCATCACGTGCATGAGGGAGCGGAGCACAGAGAGCCTGCGGCGTCTTCAGCCCGGCCGGGCAGCCAGTCAGCCATGGTCTGACTCGAGGCCCCCCGTGCTCGCCAGCGTGACCTCACCCTGGGGCTCGGCTTCTCCCTCTGCATGTGTACTTCCCGTTTATAATTAACTCCTGAATTCAGTTCTCCAAAAGGTTAAAAGTACCAGCAGCGCCTGGCTTAGAGGAGCTCTTCAGTGATACCCGTTGTGCTTTCCAGAGCCTTCTGGGCGCCAGTCTCCCAGGACGTCTAGGGCGCCTGCCAAAAGGCGAATCGGCTCTGCATAGGTGTTTTGGCTGAAACAAACATCCGTTTTCATCACAGAAACATTCCGCTTCACCTCGGCGTGCGCCGGAGAAAAGGCGGTGTTAGTCCTGTTGCTGCCTTTGGAGTGTCTCAGCTGCTGAGCTCAGGCGGCAGTGGCAGGACTCGTACTTCGCCTCTTCTATGACGCCCTGATGAGTAGCTGAAATTTAGTTACCCCGGAGGCCTCCACAGTCCCAGAGAATTCTTCATCCATGGAGACGCAAAACCGCACAGTTCAGTCAGGAGGAGAATTCGATTCGGGTAGCACTTTCGTACATTAAGATCCCTGTGTGTTCACCATATTCTTGTTTCATCTTGTTTTATCAGCTAATCAGCATCGGCTCTTCCTATAACTATGGAAACGAGGATCAGGCAGAATTCCTCTGTGTCGTCTCCAGAGAACTAAATAATTCTACCAATGGCATTGTCATAGAACCGAGTGAAAAGGCCAAGGTAAGAAGTCGCTTCACCAGAAATTTGTCTCTTACCCGTTGGTGGCCGGCTCCTCCGTGGGCTGTGCCCAACCTGTCACTCATTATTTATTCCCTTTCCCTCTCAAACCAGCTTTGCATTTCCTCTTCCTTTCCGTCTTTTACTCTTGTAATTTAAATCAAGATTTACGGAGCAGCAACAGGGGTTTTTGGTTAGGAAACATGATCTGAAATAGGGTAGACTTTTCTCAGCCTGTCAAATCAGTGAAGAAGAAAAGCTTGTTGCCACTACTAACTGCAGAGTAAGAATTCTGAAACTCAGAACTGGAAAGGATTTTGCCTTTATTATTTGAAACTGTTCTCAAGCTCTTTCTTTTGCTGCTTCAAGAGAAAATGTATTTGGTTACCTTTGTGACTTGTTCCCTTCTTAAGTTACTGCAGAATTGTATGCTCTTTCTTTCTTCGGCACACGCGTGCGCGAGCGCTTGCACATGCACATGCACACACACGCACACACACGCACACACGTACTCACTGTGATGCGCCTGACCATTTCCTTCAGGGAGAAGCAGTCCATTGGCGGGCTCGGCCCAACCCTGTTCTTCAAGAGTCTTTTACAGCTAAAGTGCTTCGAGGAAGGCTGGGGCCCCAGGCCTGCCCAGGTCACCAGGGCCCAGTGGCCAGCAGCTATGGGTCTCCTTTTCCCTCAGCGGTCTGCTTAGCTACCTCAGCGTCCAGAGTCCAAGCCTCAGCCCTCTCCCCCATCTTCCACTTGCAGATTCTTCAGGAGAGAGGATCTCGGATGTGAACTCCAGAGTCCTAAACGTCAAGAGAGCCGCCCAGCAGAGCACCTCTGGGAAGTGAAACCTTGCTTCTGTACAGTAACCGAGCTACTGCAAAGCAAAGCTGAGCCTGGTCCCTGGTAGAGTGTGTTCTGGTCAAAACCAAAGGAACCCCACCCCCACCCACAGGAACCTGGAGACAGATGCAGCTTCCGGCTGCAGAAGACCTTTTCAGAGACCTGCTTTTGTTTTCTTAGCCAGTTTTCCACCAAATCTTCACAGCAGCTTCTGGGCCAGGTTCCCCGTTGGAACCCTGATGGGGGCCTGGGGGCGGGGGAGGGGAAGGAGAAAGCCTAGCTCCTTGTATGAGCCTGTACTTCAAGGAAGCTGCAGCAAACGGAAAAGGATTGTCCCTGAGCTGCACCATGTTTTCACCTGAGTGTGCCACGGTAGGTGTTGGCAGCTCTCAGGAACACTGTCATTCCCTTCCTTTTGTGCACCCGAGTGTAGCAGATGCAGAGAATTCTGGCTTCCATTTGTCAAACTGAGCTGAGGTTTTGGCTAAAGAGTTGCTGGAGTACCCCACATTCCTATGAACAGAGCCTCTTTTGAGGAAGGGCGGGGAAGCTGTCCTTGCTTATGGCTGGGGCTTGGGGGTTGCTGCTCGGGGCGTGGGGCATTCAGCTGCTGCCACATTCAGCTCTGCCTTGTCTCCAGCAGCCTGGACCCACCACGTAGCTTACTTTCTCCCCAAGAAGAGGTTGAGGCAGGTGGCATCCTGCACTGAATCAGACAGACAGATGGGAGCTTTAGGTAGTTGGTATAACTGCTTCTGTAGCCTTTTCTTACCCTCCATTGGCCTGTCTTCCTTTCCCCAACCTTTCAAACTGGAATAAAGGGACTTTGGACCCTTAATGGCACGGGGTGGGGATGGCTATTTCTTTGCCAAACGTGTTACGTTGTAGTATCCAAAGTGTTATTTCTGTGATCGTCTCTTGGAAATGCCTTGACCGAACGTGCGACATTTGTTTGTATCTCTTCTTGGTTTCTCACCTTGGCAGACCTGCCCCGCAGCTGTGTCAGTGACCCCACACCTTCCCCACTGGTCAAATTAGAGTCTGAGGACTCCCCGAATCCTTGACCCCACCCCTTACCGTCACTTCTTTCTGTGGAGTGCCATGTCCTCAAGGATCAGATGTTTGTTGCCCCAGGGGAGCAAAGCTGTGACCGCAGAGCTTGTACCTGGATGTTCTCTCTGAGCATTTGAGTCTTGGTGAGCTGTCACTGTATGTAAAGGGGCTGGAAGATCCTTTTGTTTTTTTTGGTGACTTTCACAGTATGGCAGGTGGTCCAGAGAAGGGGAAGGTACCTCGGGGGAACGTTCCATCTGTAAAAGCCACCTCAAGCCATTCGCTCCTGGGTTCCTTCAAAGTTCAGGTTCTCTGCTCTACAGTTCCACTGCTTACTAGGTGGCCTGGGGTCGTGATGCATGGAAATGACCATAGACTGTGCCAAATGGCTTTTGAGCTTATCACCTCCCCATGCCTGGATTCTCGCTTCAACCTTATTTCTCTGTGTGTAGAGTAGGAGAGAAAGGAGTGTACAGGGTGTCTGCTGACACGCGTGTATTTGCACACCAGCGGGAGTGTGTGCGTTTGCACCTCAGAAGTCTGGTACGTGCCCAGGATTTTTACAGCTGTAAAAGGTTGGAGGAACTTCTGCCTACAATGAAAGCAGTCACCTTTTCAAAAAGGTCACAGGCATCCATCGTGTCATCTTTGGGGTGGGGGGAGATTTGAGCGTGTCAAGGCTGCTGGCCCACACCGTCCAGAGCAGGACAGAAGGCTTTGGAAGAGGTTCTCTCGGCTAGTCGGAATAAGCGACATCGGACGGAGAGGAGCCCGATCCCATACCTGATAATCAGCCTCTGGTCCCGGGCCAGCGAGGAGGGCTGGAGCGCAGGCGTGGGCGAGCCCCTCGCGAACGCAGTTACTTTTATTTCTCCCTTCAGAATTCCACAGTGGATCGTGTACAAAGACTGCCGAGCCCCTCGCTAAGTGCTCTGGGAAACAGACATAGGCAACATTTCTTATCTCCTAGACAGTTGGCTTTCACCAGGTTTCACTCTTCATGGCAACCCAGCGACGATTGAAACTATTCCAGTGCTCCAGGAATCTCAGAATGATTCATTTCTTAGGGTTTCTGGAAAAGTATTTTCCCCAAGCTCTTTATGAACCAAGTTGATGTTTTTCCTTGAACGCCTTCTCCCCGCCTCCCCCGTCCCTCCAAGTCGGGGGAAAACTTCAGAGAGGACTGGCCATTGGTTTGGGGCGGAGGGTGGTATGCGTCACATGAACGTGACCCATACTCTCCAGCTGCCCAGTGCTGCCAAGTGGGGAGTGTCTTCCTGCTTCATTCTCTGCCCAGGTCTGAGGCCACAGGTAATGGAGGCCAAGCCCGGGGAGCAGCCTGGCGTCTCCTGAGTGACAACACGGTAGTATGCATCTGTCTTTTCCTCAGAATCTGCTCTTCACCCTTGGCACTGAGCTGGGGCCCAGCCTCCTCTAGAGTGACTTTGTTTCTGCAGTTTTCACTGATCTCAGGGGTGTCTATGAGCTGTAGGGGAGGAAGGGACAGAGATGTTGAGTAGGGCCAAGAGGACACCCACACCGTCCAGCATGGCCTTTGATCCAGACGTTCGGGGCCATGCCTGTCTCGTGGGTGCCCTTTGTTACTGTGTGTTTGAATAAAGTCTGAAATGTGACTTTTTTTTTTATGTCAATAAAGACATAAACTTCTGAATCTTGAACCCTGTGGTGTATGTTTTCCAATACTGCCGGCTCCTCGTTCCCCATTGTCGCCGTGGGAGGTGAATTTCCCTGCAGCTTTCCCAGCAGGCCTTCTTAAGAAGTCCTGATTCCTCCTGCTGAAACTGCCTGGGGGAGTTGGGCTTTCTCCCTCCTCACTTTCATTTTACTGAATCTGAAAGGGCCTGGAGGGTGCCCAGAAGCAGAAGGTGGGGACAGATGGCTACCCACCAGAGAGCTGGAAGCGACAAGGAGTATGAGATGGTTTTTAAAGGAAAAAGGTCTTCTTGGAAGAGGATAAGTGACTAGGTACCCATTTTCTCTGCAAGGTGAAGGATGAGTAAGAAATGTGAGGTGAGAATCAAGTAACCAGCAAATGAAGGCTCGGTCTCAAGGCACCAGGCAGAGTGTGGGATCTTTAGGCGGCCTTGGTCCCTTCCCATAGGGTGTTTACAGCCAGGGGGACGACTACGTGCAGAGGCAGTGAACTAGGCACACAGTTGTATCAGCCGGGGTCCCACGGGGGACGGAGACGCCAGCAGTTAACAGGTGGTGGAGAAAGGAAAGGGCCTCGGGGACACTGTGTAGTGATTGCAGGACCCAGTTATTTCTACCAGGGCAGAGAGCAAAGGGAAGAGGTTAGCGCCGTTAACAATGTGGAGGCTCAGAGCCGGGTCCCTGTGCAGGAGAAGATGCAGCTCCGGGCTCAGCGAGGCTGGGAGTGTGGGGGAACCTCGTGAACCACACCCCTGGAACTGGCTCCTGCCGCCAGAGCGAAGCTGCGCGTCGCTGTGGTTTCCGATAACAGGAAGGAGCCTCTCCCTTCTTTTCTCTCTGGCCTTGCAATCTCGGGTTCCTCACAGGCAAGCGTGGCAGGGGGTGAGCTGGCGAAAGAAAAGACGGGCTGGGCAGCTTCCCAGCCCCAGCAGCGCAGGGCAGAGTCTGAGAGAGAGAGAATGACATTAACCAGCTCTGCCGCCGCTTCCGCTGCTCGGCGTCCACCTACGTGCTTCTGTGCGTATTGGGACTTCCACGCGATGGTAAAAACAGTGGTATGCCTTCATGGAACAAGGTGCAGCTACTCTACACCTAAATAATTAAATAAATAAATAAATGAATGAATAAATTTAAAATATATCTATGATCTTGCCCTCTCCCCAACAGGAGACACAGCCGAAAGGGACTCACTGTTCCTGGGTCTGAGTGATTCACATCTATTTCTGGGCTTGGTGGGTTAGACAACATCCAATTCGTGATGGGCAGGCAGCTCAGGCCCACATGGTCACTTGATGTCCCATGGTTAGGTAGCAGGAGCTGTTTCTCAAGAGAAGAGGATCTGCAATAGAAAGCAGGGATCCATTCTAAAACCCTGGAATTCTTCCTGGCGACTCCAGTCAGGGCTTGCTGGAGGTTTCACCAGCACTGGCAATAGATCGTTTGAGTATTGTCGAATCTGCTCTGGCATAAAGCCCAGGTGTCAGCCCAGAGCTAAATTTTTAATAAAGGTCACACCACACAGGTTTTACCAGTAAAGCTTTCCCCTGGCGTGGACTGTTAACTGCACTAAGCCAGCTTAATTCCTTGATTGGTTTTCTATACAATGTAATTACATTGTTGCTAAGGTTTCTATTTTCATTTTTACTTAAAAATATTGTCATTAAGAGCATCGTTTTCTACGGGGTTTCACGGTAGAAATCTAATTCAGTCTAACCAGTTCTACCTTTAGCCCTTGTGTGTTGTAGCTTTTGCCCTCGTGGGCTTGCCTTTGTGGCTATTATCTCCATGCCAAATGTGGACTATTATCCAGCCATAAACAGGAATGAAGTTCTGATACATGCTATATAACATGGATGAAACTGGAAAACATTCAGTGAAGTAAGCCAGACTCAGAAGGATAAATATTGTATTATTTAACTCATGAAATATCTAGAGCGGACAAATACATAGAGACGGAAAGTAAATTAGAGGTTACCAAGAGCTGGAGAGGAGTGGAATGGAGAATTATTGCTTAATGATTCCAAGGTTTCTATTAGGGGTGATGAAAAAGTTTCGGGTATAGATAGTGGTGGTGATTGTACAACATTATCAATGTACTTAATACCACTGAATTATACACAAAAATGGTGAAAATGCAAATTTCATATTGTGTGAGAAACTAAGTGGAAATTATGAACGTCATACCAAAAAATTTGAAAATTTAGATGAAATGGACACCAAAATTGATACAATAAATAAACAATATGAATAATTCTAAATCTCTGAAAGAAATTGAATATGTAATTAATAACCTCTCCACAAAAACACACTGGGCCCAAGGGGCTTTACCAGTAAATTCTACCAAAGATTTAAGGAAGAAATAACATCTTACTCTTCCAAATAAGTGGCAAAAAACACTTTCTAAATCATTTTATGACACTCAACTAATTAATACCAAAACTTGACAAGGACATTACATAAAAAGAAAATTATAGACCAATCTCATTTATGAATATAGATGCAAAAATCCTAAGATATTAGCAAATTGAATCCAGCATATATAAAAAGCATAGCATGTCATGACCAAGTAGAGTTCATTTCAGAATACAAGGTTGGCTTGATAATTAAAAATCGATAAATGTAAATTCTCCACATTAGCAGAATAAAAGAGGCAAAGTTTATGATCATCTCAGATGATGCAGAAAAAGAATTAGATAAAAGTCAACATCCATTCCAGATTTTTTTTTTAAAAAAAAAACAACTTTGCAAACCAGGAAGAAAGGGAGTCTACATAATCTGATACAAGGTTATCTACAAAAAAATATGGTAGACATCATACTTAATGGAGAAAAGCTGAAAAGCTTTCCTCTGAGATGGAGAAATGAGAAAAGAATGCCTTCTATTTACCATTTCTATCCCACAAGCAGGGCCCAGCTAACTTTTCAGAGCAAGAAAGTGATACATTGCAAACTTTTCCGGGCATTTATCCCGTTGGATGGGAAGGAATGGGAAACAGAAAGACTGAAAAGAAGGTACTGGAGTGATGAGAGTCTCCAGTTTTGCTCATTCCTTTTTTTCTTCTGAGGGTCAGAACCATTAAGTATGATGTCAGAACCAGAGTGGGAAGCAACATCTTTAGGATCACCAATCAGATGATGTTAGGATCATTCCACTTTAAGCCAAGAAGGGGCCTTGAAATATCATCTCCTACCATAACCCTGTCGATTCACAAGGGAAGAACTGTGGTCCACAGATTAAACGAGTTCCCAAGATCCTACTGCCACTGAGTTGCCATTTTCCCTCTCCGGTTGGTAATATGAGTCCCTTAAGTCCACTGCAAGTGGCCACAGGTGCAACGGCGAATCTGCCTCCTGGGATAAAGGCTCCGGAGCAAAGAACAGCCAGTGAAGAGGCAGAATGCATCAGCATTGCAGAAGTCCAGTGGCATACCTTTACCCTACCGACATCACAAGCAGAATGCTGGGACTGGTCACACTTGGATTGTGACATCAGGGAGTAAAATTGCAGGCAGTCTTTGAGAGGGGGGCCAACTTGACAGCGAGACCACAAAACAGCAGCCAAAGGGAAAGGTGAGAAGGCAGTCATCAGATCTCGAGAGATGTAAAGGGTTGGGTGGGGACACACTGGACTGATGGGGACCCTCCCAGAAGCTGGTGAGGTGGGACCACGGGTGAGGCCTCTGCACCTGAGTGCCTAAGGATCCTTTTCCTTCCTGCCACAGAGCAGCCATGCCTCTGGCTCTCCCCGACATGCAGAGAGTTTCACGTAAGTACCTGTGCTTCCTACCTTTCTTCTGAAGGACCAAGGAAGTGGTTCCTGTCCCTTGTCATGTGACTGCTTCCTGCCATCCACTCTCTTGTCCAGGATTTGGTCCAGAAATTAGGGCTGAGACAAGGAAAACACAGTCCCCGATTTATGCCCCCCATATGGGTTGACCAATGACACAATTCCTGTACCCCATGGGCAGACAGCTGCTTCCAAGAGAAGGACTGGTGTACCCCTCAAAGGCCCCTCAGCCCCTGCCTTGGCTTGTGCATGGCTTTGCTCTGTCTTCCCAGGGCCGGTCCAGGACCACGTCCCAGTCCCGCAGCCCCCTGCCCAGCCCTCAAGACCCACCCAGGGCCAGCTCGTGATGAGTAACAACGGCAGTCTCTGCACATTTGAGGACCAAGTCCTCTGTCCTATTTGCCTGGAGGTGTTCCGCAACCCAGTCACCACTGCCTGTGGCCACAATTTCTGCATGACCTGCCTCCAAGGTTTCTGGGACCACCAGGCTACCACAGGGGAGATGCTCTATTGCCCCCAGTGCCGAGAGAGCTTCCCCTCCAGACCACGCCTCTGCAAGAATGTCATCCTGGAGGAGATGGTGACCTGCTTCACCCGGGCCAAGAGCCAGAGCCCGGGGTCCTCTTGGAACTTACCCGGGCCCGGGGACGTGCCCTGCGACTTCTGTTCCCCGCAGAAGCTCAAGTCAGTCAAGTCGTGCCTGCAGTGCATGGCCTCCCTGTGTGAGAAGCACCTGCGCAGCCACTACGAGGACCAGCTGTTCCAGGGCCACCAGCTGCTGGAGCCTGTGTGGGATCTCAAGAGCCGCTTGTGCCGCAAGCATCGCAAGCTGCGGCGCCTCTACTGCCGCACGGAAGGCTGCTGCGTTTGCGGGACCTGTCTGCTGGAGGAGCACAAGGACCACGACACTATCCCCCTGGGGGAGGAACGCGCCCGCAAGGAGGTGAGGCTGGGGGTGGGAGCCAGGGGCCTCGTGATTCTGAGTCTTTCCCTGAAGGCGAGTCTTTCACGAGCTCCAGGCACGCCTTTCCTCGGAGAAAAATTCCGCGCCCCTTAAAGCGATGGCCACGTGAGTCACGGCAAGCCACGAGACGGTGCTGGCAGGTTGAAGGAGTAAGGATCCCAAATCGTGTGTATGGATCCTATGTTCGATTTTTCTTTTTTTTTCCCACGTAGCCACGCATTAATGGCCCATGGCAAGGGGCTTGTGCCCATATGCAGATCGACTCCTCACGCTGTGGAGTTCAGCTGGCACTTTTTCCATAGGAAGACATTCTCCAGGAAGGAAGCAGCAGCGTGTTGATTTACCATCCAACACGAGCTTCTAATTTTGTTGCGGGTCAGCAACAGTTCACAAACGGGCATTTGGAACAGCGCAGTTCCGTATATTACAAAACGTGAAAATGCTCATCGTCGGAATAGGTGAAGATAAAAGCTTATGTAGGAGGAACTGGGCCTGGCAGCGCTGCCCTGAGGAGCCCAGGGCTCCGTATCTGACGTGCCCCTCCTCGACCCACTGCCTCCCAGGCCTTGTGACCCGAAACCCAATGGTCATCACTGTCAGGGGCAGAGAACCTGACTCCTCAGAATGGGGAGACGGAGTCTCAGGGAGCGAGAGACCAGGAGTAGAGGGATGACCCTTGGCCAGCTAGCCTTCGTTCTTTCTCATTCTCATTTAAACCTCTTAAGAATGTGTCTCTTCTGCGGACTTGAACATGGGCTACTTACAGAAGGACCTCTCCTAGGTCACCTCTCAATCAGGGATCCTCTCCTCCTCTACCCCACCCTCTCTCCCCAGCTCGAGGTGCGGCAGGTCCAGGCCGACGTGGAGAACCAGATGCTGATGATCACCTCCGACAGCCAGAAGCACCGGGGGCAGGTGGCCTTTCTCTCGGTAAGGTTGGCCCACCCTGCCCGAGGCCCAGGCTTCCCCAGCGCCCTGCGTCAGGCTGAGGGGGTTCTCGGGGCTTAGAGTGGATGGTGTGGGACCAGGAAGACAAAGAGGATACCTGGGCCACCTCCAGGCTATGACAATAGGGGTCCCAGGGTGGAGCTCAGAGATGCCTCTCTCTGTACTCTCCTACCCGCCCCCCTCCGCAGAAACTGATCCAGACAGCGCGCAATGAAGTGAACTCCTACTTCTCAGAGATCATGCAGGAGGTCAAACATCTGCAGATGAAGGTCTTGGATTTTGTGGATAAAGAGGAGGCAGCTGCCCTGGGGAAGCTGGGCAGCTCCATCCAGCAGAGCCACAACCGGCTTCTGAAGCTAGAGGGGGACAGTATCTGGCTGCGTACCCTGCTCACCAACCGAAATGACCAGCAATTTTTGCAGGCAAGGCCCCACCGCACCCCACCTCCGCCCCAGGTGCTATCAGAGCCTCTACTCCTCCTCCACCCACAGACACGCCAGACAAGCCCAGACCTTGGATTAAGTGATCAGGGTTTGGGGTGGCCTCAGGGAGCTCCCTGCGAAAGGTCGCCGCCCATCCTGAGCTTACACCAACACCCTTAGCTTCCTCTAGCTCTGCATTCGCCCTTACCCTAACTTTCCTGCCTTCGTGTCCCCGGAACGTATGGGGTGTAACTCAGCACTCTGGGCACCTGACAGTCTAAGTTTCTCCACACTCGGCCAAGCAGGGCTGGAAGTGAGACCAGAACAATCGACAGAGCCTGGATTGCAATCTTTTTTGGTTCTGCAGCCCTAGCCAGGCCCTGTAGCCTGGTCTGGTGCTGCGGTAGGAAGCGACCAGGCAGGGCAGCTGGTGAGGTCGGGGCGGAGGGTGACGGCAGCCTTCTCTGTGGGTGGGTGGCCCGGGCTTGGGAATCCCTAGCACAGCTTTCCTCTCTCCAGCGGCCATCACACCCTTGAGCAGATTTCTGGGACTATTGCTCACCTTGTCCCCCACGCACAGCAGGAAGCATTTGGCGAGGTTTTTTACTAAGCGATTAAATGCTCAAAAGAAACCCTTCCCCCATCATTTTTTAAAAATCTACTTTGCTTAACACGCTAGGCCACAGTGGCCGTGCCTTTGGAAAAGCCCTAACCTCAGATGTTCAGACAACCGGGAGCAGGGGAGAGATGCCCAGATTTGAAAACAGGCAGATTCTCCACTTGCCCCACGGTTCTGGACACCACTGAGCCCCTGGCATAAGCAGGGGCTCCTGGCATCTGCCTGGGCCCTGGCGGACAGATGCTACCACCGGCTCCTTCCTGCACGCAGGAGTTCCCCAGGCTAAAGCACTTCTCTGACTCCACGGAACCCCTGATGGGCACCAACTGCGAGGAGGAACAGAGCTTCCTCCAGCTGCCGGAGACCTTGGAGGAGCTCAGGAGCCGGCTGGTGGACATGGGTCTCAGCTTCATCAACCAGCTCCTCCTGAAGGGTTAGTACCTGGTGGCCTGGGGCCACTGGAGACACGCCTGCATTCCTGGAGTGTGATGGCCCTACCTACGGGCAGTGGCTGGGGTTCTGGGCACTTGCAGAGCACCCTGCTTGCCCGCACGCGCCTCCTCCAGGTGACGCGTCCTCCTGGAAGCCCATACCTCTCTCTGAAAGGCGGGCTGTGAGAGTGTCCTCAGCAAAGCCCCTCTATCTCCCCCAGGCATTAAAATGAACTCCTATGAGGTGCTCCCCCCAGCTGTGGACAGGAAAACACTTCTCAAATGTGAGTGGTCAGGGCTGGGGTCCGGCCTCTGGGGTGGGAAGGACCCCAGGTGCCTTGACTCCCCCAGCTCCACTTCCGTTCAGGCCAGGGCTCCAGCTCTCTGTTGCCTTGGGACTGGAGACCTCTGAAAGACTAGGCCTGTGACTCTACGCCCTGATAAGAAATGGGGAAAGCCTGTCCTGCGCAACCGTGGGTGGAGCAAGGCCTCGCCTGCCCTCCAGAGGCCGCTCTGCCCCCCTCCCCGGCCCCGAGATGTGGCACAACCTCTGCCCTCAGCTGGGGGCCTGCCAGCCTCCCCTGGGCTTTAGCCAAGCCAACTCGGAGGACCCTGTCCAATTCTACCTCAGACAAACTCCCTTTCATTTGATGTTCCTGCAGCCATCTGCCAGTCTGGGCTGGGGGCCAACTCCTAATGACTTTTCTGAGATCGCCAAGGTCAAGAGTGACTTGCCTTTGGTGAAGCCCTCTGACCTCCTCCAGGGGCCTTTGACTCTCCCTCTGTCCCACTCAACCTCGTGTCCTGAATAAATAAAAAGTCTGATGAGGGTGGGGAGGAAGACTCGGTTCTCAACTTCTCTAGAAAGATGCAGCAAGCCTTGGACAGCACCCAGCTCTCCTTCCAGACGGTCAGCGCTCTCCCCTCCATCCCCCGTTGGGGACCTAAAGAGTGGGGGACAGACACTTGGACACCTCTATGTGAATGCCCTTTGGCTTAGCACCTCTTCCCTCCAGGCTCTCAGGCTCTGCCCTGGGGCCCCTGACCCTGGCTCCCTCTCCTGTCCCCTCCCGGCAGGTTACTGCAACCTGAACTTCGACCCCACCACGGCCAGCGAGGAGCTCTTCCTGTTCAAAGAGACCCATTCAGTCCTGAACCTGGGCATCCTGCTGGAGCCCTTCACGGCAGGCGGGCCTTTCCCCGGCTTCAAGCAGTGGCCGCAGGTGCTGTGCTCGCGCGGCCTGTCCGAGGGCCGTCACTACTGGGAGGCCGAGGTGTCCAACTCGTGGGTGTGCCTGGGCGTCACCTACCGCCGCAGCCCCTCGCTCAGCGGCCGCCCGCGCCGCAACATCGTCTACCTGCTGGGGCGCAACCCCTACTCGTGGTGCCTGGAGTGGGACTCGCTCAAGTTCTCCGTGTGGCACAATAACACGCAGACGGTGCTGCACGGCGGCTACCACCGCACGCTCGGCGTGGCGCTGGACTGCGCCGCCGGCTGCCTGTCCTTCTACGGCGTGGCGGGCGGCGTCAGTCTCATCTACCGCTTCCTCGCCTCCTTCCTGGAGCCGCTCTACCCCGCCGTCATGGTCAGCAGCGGCGCCTTGGTCACGCTCAAGCAGGTGTAATTGGTGGCAAATAAAGCTAGACTCTAGCGCTGGCTGGGCCCGCGGGGCGCGGCGCCGGGAAGGGTTAAGGGGTGGGCAGCGAACCTGCCACATCTGGTGGTCCCCACAGCCACAGGAGAAGGGCTCTGAACCAGACTAGACTGTCCCTGGGACTGGGGACAGTCTGGTGGCCTCTGGAGGGAGCATTTCTGACCCAGGTGCACAGCCTCCCCACCTCCCAGGTCCCTAGACCCCCTCAGAGGCTCCGCCCTGTTTCTCCAGGCTGGTCCTAGCCACTCAGCACCAGCTACGGCACCTGTCCCCAAAAGCTCTGTGGCCTGAGAGTGGGCAGGGCTTGGACCCCAGGGCTTCTCTCAGGTGGCCAGACTGAGAAGTGGCTCCTTACAGACTGCGGTAGGTGGTGTTCTGTCTGAGTTACTGGCTTAATTGCAGGCTAGAGGTTAAGCTGAAGAACCCAGGCTTATCTCAGACCCAAAAGAGAAAGGCTGAGGGCCTAGGCCAGGCCTGGACTGGGGCTGCCGACCTTCCTGCTCGGAGCTGAGCCCCTCACACGGATGGTGTTTCATAGTCCAGAGGGAATGTGGGACTGCAGCCGTCCCGGGCTGGCAAACCGTAAACCACTCTGTGCCTTCCTCAGTGTCCCTGAAAGCTGCTGTCCCCACCTCCAGCCACAGGCCCACCCCACGTGGCTCCCAGAGGGTGGCGCTGCCCGAAAGCAAAGGGGCTTCGTCCTCGTCCAGGCCTCTGCCAATCCCACCCACCCAACAGGACGTGTGCAAAGTCTTCGGAAGAGGCTGGACCCTGGACCCCAGCTGGCCACTGCCCTGTGACCCTGGCAGGAGCGTGACTGGGGACTCGCCCCTCTGAATCTCCAGCCTCAACCAGCCACACGTTCCCGTGGCTTCTCAGGTGGGGGCTCTCGGTAAGGTCTGAAGAGGAAATGCCAAGAGTCAGGGGAGAAAGTCCCTAGGGCACCGTAGTCCAGACACAGGCCAAATGGGGTCTCAAGTGGCCGTGCCTGAATCCATTGCCGAGGGGCCCATCCTCTGGGCCCTCGCTTCTCGTTTGGAGGCAGTAGTTTTGGGGGCAGGGCAGGGCCACCCTTTGGCCCCTCTGAGCAAGACTCGCTGGGGTCTCTCTCTGACCTTCCTCCTCGCAGACCTCGTTCGGCGATTCCAATCGCTTTGTCCCGTGGGCTGCTATCTGTGTGGACGTTGATGGGTAGGAACAAAATCTAAACCTTTTGATGTTCAGGAGAAACCTTCCCCCCGCCCCGCCCCCATCTTCATTCTTCCCAGATCAAGGGGTTGCAGGCTTCTGCATCGCTGGGCAAGGTCGTGATGCTTAGGCAATGATCCAAGGGGACAGGGGACTGGTCTGGCTAGCGACATGGATCTCGGAGTCCTTCCTCATTGGGGAGCTGACAAAATGGGGCTACTCTCTCCAGCTCTTCCTGGCTCTGAGGGACATGTAGTTCCAGGATGTGTGATTCTGGAACTGTGACACCCTCGGGCACACAGTGTGAAACCATTGTGTGAGAGGGTATAAGAGGGATGATGTTTGCTTTCTTAAACTGGCACCTAAATGGATACTGGCACTGCCACCGACTAAAACGGAGCATGAAGGCAGACCAGGCTTAGTGGGGGTGGGGCAAAGGCCGTGGGGACAGCGTCCATAGCAAGTTCCCGCTGATGTTGGGTTCGGGGGCCCCTCGAGGCACACAGTGAAGGAGTCAGGTTGGCTATGTAGGCTGAACAGACACGGGTGTGGAATGAGACAGTGAAGGTCTCACTGTGGGAATTCTGTGGGAAACCTGTGGGAATTCTGCCATTCAAAGGTCAAGAACAAACAAGAGAGGCCAGAGATGTGGGAGGAAATCCCGGGGAGAGTGACATCCTGCAAGCCAAGGAAAGAGTGAATTTCAAGGAGCGAGGGGTATGTGAGGTCAGAGCTTTAGGAAGATGAGGATTAAACATGTTCATTGGATGTGGTAACTTGAGAATGACCAGAAGGGACAGAAGTTTGGCTTTAGAGGGTGGAGGGAGGAGGTGAGGTGCCTTTCATACCAAGTCAGCCAGTGGAGGGGGCTGGGGCAGGAGCTGGAGGTGGATATGAGTGGATGGAAGGTAGATTTTATTTTTGTTTCATTTTGGGAGAGACCTGAGCTTGTTTAAATACCAATCTTACACAACAGCCTGCCTGCATGATCTGAAATTCTTCGGGGTAGATTTGTGCCTGAGAGAAATTTTAGATTTAGCAGGAAATGCCAAGAAAAACGGTTCCCAAGGGAAGGAGATTCAGGAGGAAAGGCAGGTCAGAGCAATAGGGAAGACCCTTCAGGGAAGCTGGGCCTGGGGCTGCACCCTGAGGATGGGTGGCTCCAGCAGGCCACAGATGCACACTGGGCCCTTGTGCTGGATTGAATGGTATCCTCAAATTCCTGTCTACCTGGAGCCTCAGAATATGACCTTATTAGAAAATGGGGTTTTTACAAATGTAATTAAGACGAGGTCATATTGGAGTAGGATGGACCCTAATTCAGTGACCAGTATCCTTATAAGAAAACAGAGATAAACAGACATACAGACACAGAGAGAAGATAGAGCAGAGGTTTGGAGTGGTGCATCCACCAGACAAGGAAGGCCAGGGATTGCTGGCAGCACCAGAAGCTGGGGGGAGAGGCATGGAATGCATTCCCCCTCAGAGTCTCCAGAAGGAACCTGCACTGCCAGCACCTAGATCTTGGAATTCAGGCCTTCGCGCCTTCAGAATCGTGAGAGAATAAGTTTCTGTTGTCTTAAGAACCCTGGTCTGTGGTTCGGCAGTCCCAGGAAACCCACACAGCACTTGTTGAGTGTTGTGTTGGGTGTCCTGCCAATGCTGGAGATACCAAAACAGATAATCGCCTGAGTAGTCCTGGTTCTTAGGCAGCTGCGACATCGGGAGCCACCCAGAGGACTCTGCAGAGTGTGTGGCACTTGTCCTTTGTCATTGAAAATAGTGGGGGTTGTCCAAGGTGGTCGGGGAGCACCTGCGTGAGAGCAAAGAGGTGACCAGACATGGGTCAGGGCTGATCAGAGGAAGGGAAAGGACCAGCAGGAGATGAGGGCCCTACAAGAACGTGAACTTGATTCTGGAGTACTCTGGGCACCACAGAGGGTGGCCCTCAGGGGCATGGCCTGATCCAGTTTGTTTTAGGACAATCTTGAGGGCATCAGGGCGGCTGGAGCGGGGAGGCCCACGTGTGGCCCGAGAGCCAGGGTGAGGCCGAGAGGGAGGGTGGGTGCTGGAGACGAGGAAAGGGCACAAGGGGGAGGTGAGGGCAAGAGCACACGCGGGCTGGGGGGAGATGTCAGGCTCATGGGCTGAGAGGGTTGGGAAACGGATGTGCTGACCAGGGAGCCCTGCCAGGCTGTGGGCGGAGCGGTCCACGAGCTCAAAGGCAGACTCTCCGGTGCAGCGCCCGAAGGGAGGGTGTTTTGGGAAAAGGAGTCTGGCGATCCAAGCAGGGAGGCCGAGCCGAGAGATCCCCTCAGGGCTCAGTGTTTGGGCCCCGTGGCCCTGAAGGGGCCACAGCATCAGGAAGAGATAAGACATGAGCCAGACTGCAAAGGGAAGAATTAACGATTAGCTCGATATGAAGATGAGGCCCCTGATCTGAAGCGGAAGATGGTGAGGGTGGTGTGAGAACAGGCTGAGTTGGGATGACAGCGAGCAGATCTCAAGGAGATGAGCCTGGAGCTTCGGAGAGGGAATAGTCTGGAGGAGCGAGTCTGATTAAAAGAGGTAAGAAGGAGGAAGTGGAAGAAGGAAGAAGGGACTCAGGCTGAGGGGTTCCCAAAGCTACGGGAACCACGCTCCAACAGCCCCCTCTTGGGCTAGGAGGGGCAAAGGGGGCCTTTGGAGCGAGGGCTGTACCCACGCTGCAGTCCTAGGAGAGCCTGACAACCTGATTTATGACCACCGCCTGTCCCCACACACTTAAAATCAAGGCAGGGCTCAGCACAGAGACAATCCTGAGTTCAGGGAGCATGAGGTCACCCTATGGTTGGTCTTGTCCCACTCCCTAGCCTGGCCCTAGCATTAGGCGAGATCAGGACATTCTGCCTCCCAGGAGGTGGGAGCTGGTGTGGAGAAGGGGTGATAGTGCATCCCCTACCTTCACAGCATCTACAGCCAGCCCTGGGACAGTCTGTGCCCATCAGAGCTGAGGTCTAGGGGTCTTGGGAGAAATTAGCTAGCTGGGTGGCACACCCTAGACCTCTGGGGCCAGCCAAAAAACTGCCACCTCCCCTGGGCAGAGCGGGGCAAATAGTCAGAGGGGGGTGGTGTGGAGGAAGGATGGAGAAACTATCCTAGGGTTGGCAGAGAAGGAAGGGGGCAGCAGACAAGAAGGTGTTGAAGGCCCAGCCACCACCAGCATCTAGGAGAGCCAGAACAGACCTCATCCCCATTGTCCCAGCATACATTTGGGCACTCTGGCTGTGCCAGGGACACCAGAGAGTCACGGCAGAGGCCAAGAGCTGGGGAAAGGGGCAGAGGGACCAGGAGATTATCCTGGAGCTTTCAAGTAATTAAATATTTTTAAAGGACCCCAGTCCCTGGGCTTGAGGTGTTAAGGCCCGAGAAGTGAAGGAGTGACTCAGGTGGGCCAATGAGTCAGCATCTGTATAGCACTCAGAACCATCCTCTGTACATGTTGATCTTTATCATTACAGCTCTTATTCTCCTGTGCTACTCTCCACTCCCGTGCTAATGGCTGGGGAAGCGCTGGTCATCGGGGCAAGAGAGCTCCTAAGCCTTAGCGACCTTTGTGGGGGAGACACACACACTTAGCAGGATTAATGCCTCGATGTGGGAGGTATGGGAGGCCTTCCTAGAGGAAGGGGCTTCTAAGCTGACACCTGAAGGCCAACCAGGGGCCAACGAGGCAAACAAGGATCGTTAGGACAGAGTGTTCCAGGGAAAGAGAACTATATACAAGCAAAGACCTCGGGGGCTCGGCAGACCAGCCATAGAATGTGGGGGTGGTTATTACTGATGTATGGCAATTGTGCTATCTATTAACTACGAACTACTCGCTATTAATTTCTAAAGATTTATTATTTTGAGCAGGCGCCTCCCTCTCTCAGGAGATGCCTCAGTTCCCTTATCTGTAGGATGATGACCCCCTTCCAACTCTGGGTCACTGGTCACTCAACCCTCATTGACAACTGTCTTAGGCCCTAACGAACCTGGGTCTGGTGACTAGGCAGTGTGTCAGACCCGCTCTTAGAGGACAGAGTCACAGAGGAAGGCTGTGGGGTTTGCCTGTGGGAGCCACAGACCCTGGCTCTGAGTGCTACAGTCATAGTGACCAAGCCCCAGCCTGGTGGGAACCTCATTCTGGAGAGGCACCCAGAGTCCGGGATGGTGGAGAGGGTGTTTCCACAGCTCGATTAATTTCATCTCGATGGAGTAGAAGTTAAAGATGAGGGTGGGGCTCTCCAGAGGACAGTAGGGTCCTAGGAAATCTCCCTGTTTAATTTTTTCAGAGGGTAGGAACCTCCAGGAAATCCCTGGGTCCTGAGCCCCTAGGTCCTGCCAGAGTACCCAAGGATAGGGTAGAAGGCCACATCCAGCCTGTTCTGAGTACCCAGGGCAAGTACCGCCACTTGCACTACTGGGCCAGGCTAAAGAATGCCAAGATGGTACAGACTCCACGAGTATGATCTCTGTCCCCCATACAGGACTTCCTAAGGCCCAGGACCATCCCTACAGGACCTCAGGATAAAGCTTAATAGATCCCATTTCCTCCTCCCAATGTTTCTATCCAGCAAACCTCAGGCTAAGCTGAATATCCCCCTATGTCAGAGCCATCCCCAGCACTGGGACAGTTGGCGAAAAGATGAATCCCAAGCACAGCGATGACTTAAGTCTAAGACACGCCTTACAACTTGACACTAGTATCTCCTACAAGAGTTTCCTAGAAGTTAAGCCATCCCAGTAGGTGGGAAGTAGTATCTCCTTATAGGTTTGATTTGCATTTCACGGATGAATAATGATGATGGGCAACTTTTCACGTGCTTGTTGGCTAATCGTGTATCTTCTTCGGAGAAATATCTATCAGATCCTTCACCCATTTTAATGGGGTCGTCTTTTCATTGTTGAGTTGTAAGAGTTCTCGGGACATGTCCCTTAGCAGATATGTGATTCACTTTCCTGATGGCATCCTTTTATTTCGATGACGTCCGATTTATGTGCGTGTTCCTCTGTCGCTTGTGCTTTTGGTGCGATATCTAAGAATCCATTGGTTATGAAGATTTACTCCTACGTTTTTTCCTAAGAGCTTTCCAGTTTGAATTCTTACATTTTTACCTATAATCCTTTTTTTTTTTTTAACCTTTAAATGGAGAAGCTGATGTAGGAGTCCAACCTCATTATTCTGCATGTGGACATCCAGTTGTCCCAGCATCATTTGCTGGAAAGACTGTTCTCCGCACACTAGCTTGTCTCAGCACGCTTATGGAAAAACCAATTGACTATAAGTGTAAGGGTTTATTCTCCATTCTAGTCCATCGATCTACATGTCTATTCCTATGCCACCACTGCACTGTCTTAATGACTGTAACTTTGCAGTAATTAAATATGTTTTAAATAATGCCTATCAAGGGCTGGCTAGCTGGGGGAGAAGATGGAAGGGCCTACAGTTCCGAGGGGCACATGCCGAGGGGACGCGGTGGGCATCCTGTGACCTGCTTCCCAGGGCTGAGGGGTGGTCTCTTTCTCTGCTCCCCCACAGCTGCCTGCCTGGTTCCCCTGGATGCGGCCCTCAAACTCTAGGCTTTCATTGGAAGGACCCCTGGGCAGCTAATGCCCCCAGAGGGATCCTGCACCCTGGCCTGCCACCCTACTTCCGCTGGGCGGTGGAGACTGTCAATCACACGCTTTCTCCCTCTCTCTCGCTCCTGGAACCCTAGAACCTGGACAAAAAAAAAAAGGAGAAGCTGGAAAGTGAGCATGTGGACTATGTAAATTACATGCTAACGACATGCAAATGAACCCGCCGAGCCGGCCCCGGCTGCTGGACCGTTCAGGTCACGCAGAGGAGGGGACAAGGCTGAGATAAGGGGTGCCGGTTCTGGCCACGCCCTCCCACTCCCGGGCGAGGCCTCCTTCTCCTACTGCCAGGCGGCTCCGAGGTGGTCCCGCCCACCGGCGCCCTGCGGCCCGCCTCCCCTCCACGCCGGGGTTTCGGGCTGGTCCCCGCCGCCCGCCCCGGTGTCCTGGCGCCTCCACCGCGGGCGGGTCGAGCCGCAGGAAGCTGCGCTCGGCGGGAGTGGAGCCGCGGGTGCGTTGGGCCCGTGCGAGTCGGTGAGCAGGCTCCCCAGGCCCCCCACGTCCCCCCGCCGGGGTCCCGTCCGCGCCGTCGGGGTCCCGTCCCGTCCTGGGCCTCCCGGGCCCCTTCCCGCTTGTCGGGGGTGAGGATCCAGAAAAGCCTTTTTGTCCCTGTCTTGAGCTGCCCCAGCCTGGGGGAGGGGGTCTCTCCAGAGCGACTCCCTGCCCTGCACAGCCTGGGAGATGAGGAGTCGGGCACCACCCAAGGCCTGGCGTGACATCTGCACGCGGGCTCCGCCTGGACGTCCTAGAAGCCCCACCCAGAGGCGATCGGTCCTGCTGAGGGTCGGAAGCCGAGTGGAAACTAGATCCGGAACGGCAGGGACGGAGCCGGGTGACAAGAGGTCATGAAGTTCTGTTGCCTGTCTCATCCCCTTTCCAGGCTTGGGTTTAGCCGGCCCCTGCGGGGAATGTGGAGCAGGTTTAGGGGCAGAGGAGGAGAGGGTGACTTGCCCCCAGCTCACCGACCTCAGGAATGCCTCCTTGCTTCCGGTGGCCCAGCCAGGTGCAGGGATTTGAGGGTTTGTCAGCCCCAAGCTCAAGTTGACTCTTGCAGCTCTCCTGCCTAGACTAGAGGGAGCCCTACTGCAGCCTGTCGTGTGTCCTGGGGTCCAGGCCGGGTTCCTGCCTGGCAGGGAGTCCGGCGAGCGTCTGCCTGTGGCTCCGTCCTTTCGCCATTCTCGGGCTCGTGGTTTCTCCTTTTTCACTCACTGATTCTCCCACCATGGAAAGAGAGCAGGGGAGAGGAAGAGAGAGAAGGGGCCCCTCCACTCTACACACCAGCCCGGTAACCCCAAACCCCGGCACGAGAGCATCCGCTCACCCTTTTAACCAGACCCGCAAGCTCGGAGGGGCAGGGAAAGGATTCCGAGGGCCCAGTGAGGCCTCCGTCATCAGATGGGAAGCCCTGAAAACAGACCAGGGGCTATGGGATGGTGGGAGGACGAGAAATGTCACCTTGGCATTGTCGGCAGCTCCTGTGGACAGGAAGCGAGAGCAAGGTGTCTCCAGTCCCCTCTCCCTCCTTGCCCCAACCGTGCACCAGGCAGTGATCATGACTCATGGTTCCCAGTACGAAGGAAAGACCACTTTACCCCCGAGGCAGAGGCGAAGCAGGAACCCCCAGCCCCATCTCTTCTCTGCTCTGCTTGAGTCTTCTGGAATGGACTCACCTGCCGGGAGGCTGGGTCACCCTTGGTCCTGGGCTTGCCTGCTTTCTGGGGAACACAGGTGGGTCACATTAAATTATCTGCTGTGCTCTGCCAGAGGCTGGGTGGGGGTGTATAAACAGGTCCTTGCTTATAGTGTCAAAGGGAGTGGAAAACACTATTAAGGAAAGAAAAACGGGAAGGGGGCCTAGCCCAGCCTGGGGTTGGGGTCAAGGTAGCTTCCTGTGGGTGCTTCTAGGGCTGAATCTTGAAGGACCAATCAGACTTCTCTCTGGCCGAGTTCCTGTATAGGGGGCAGGGGCAAGAGGGACAGCTTATTCGGTGACTGGGCTGGAGGACCAACTGGACATAAAGGCTCCATGTGTGACCTGGGAGTTGCTGGGAGTATGGGCGGGGGGTTCGGGGGGGCTCTCATGGAAGGCAGAGGGTGCAGGGGAGGCAGCGGGCAAGAGAGGACAAGTGCTCAGGGCTTCCTGGGCTCAGTTTGTCCCAGGAAGCTGGAGAGAGGAGGAGCCATGAAGAGCCAGGCCCACTGAAAGTTTTAGGAGGGAAAGTGGGTGCAGAGTCCTGGACATAGTCCCCAAAGGGGCTGCCCAGAGAAGTAGCTGCTGAGAAGGACACTAAAGAGACCTCTCAGTGGAGAGGCAGGACAAGAAGGAACAAGAAGGGACCAGACCCGGGGGTGGGGACTGGGCTGGGGTCCAGCTCTAAGGCTCCGCTTTGTGGCTCTTCTCCAATCTCTCCTCCCCGCTGCCTCTGGTTTGGTGACAGCATTCTGCTGGAAACCTTCAGGTTCCCAGAGCTTGGGAGTGCCAGGGGTGGGGCCACAGTGGAGAGAAGAGCAGGAGGAAGTGAGGGCAGCTGAGGAAGGCAGGTGGCCCTTCTGGGAGGAAGAAGGGAAAGTGGCAAGTCCTTGAAGGTTGAGGGGCTGGGATGTATTAGGGAGGAGGGGCGAGCTATGGAGAAGGGTGTGGAGACTTGACATTCAGGTCACCGTAGAGAGGATCAGGTGACATTGGTGGCCTTTCCATTTGCTGAGGGAACAGAAATCCTGGAAGGGGCAAGAGCCAGTTTGCTGGAGGAGCCATATCTAAGGTTTGCCGGAGCCTGGAGCTAGGCCAAGGGGATCGGGGTTGAGGGGCTCTCTAGGGGCAGTGTCACAAGCAGGAGCCAGGAGGGGAAGAGGTGCTCCTGCCCCACCCATGGGGCTCAAGGTCACACACACGCGCGCGCACACACACACACACACACACATTCCTGAGGCTGGGATGGATGAATCGCTTCCCTTGGCAGGACTGTGCCCCAAGAAGAGATTAGAGCGTGTGAAGGAGGCATTTTAGGGTGGATCCAGCTTAGGTGCTGTTTTAAAGCTCCTGGACCTGGGGGAAAGGTGTGGATTGCTGGGCTTGGCAGGAAGAAGGGGTTTCATATTTCTGAGAGCTTCCTGAGTCTCCATGGATCATCCCTGGACCTGGGGCTAAAAGGAGGGAGGCTGTGAGAACAGTAGCTCATGGAACCCTTGGCTTCACTGGGGCAAAGGCTGCTCCCTCTGCCTGCTGAGCCTGGAGACCTGAGTGCGGGTGAGGTCTGAGGGCACTGGGGAGAGCCAGGATGGAGGGGTCTGGAAAGGGGCTCTGCATTTGGGGAGAGTGCCTTGGGGCTTCGAGACCTGGTTATGGCAATTTCTTTGACAAGGGAGAATGGCCTGGTGGTGGCAAGGAACTGAGACAGGACTTAGCCAAAGATGTCTGTGTAGCATGTGTTTGTCTGCGTGCATGTTTGTATGTCTCTGGGCTTGCCTGTAGGTGTTTATGGAAGTGTGTATTTGTGTATGTATATGTGTGTGTGTGTGTGTGTCTTGGTATGTGTCCATGGGTGGCTGTGTATATATCTGTGAGCGTGTACGTATTTGTGTGGACCTCTGTATGTATGTGTGTTTTGTATGTGTGTGGTGGGTGTACTCAGAGAAGCCCTTGCAAATGCTAGATCATTATTCTTCTGCATGATTGTCGAACTTGACTCTCGGCCATGACTCCTTGTAAAAGGAGTGTTTTAGGGTGATTTGAGGGCTTCCAGATAAGACCTCTGCCTTCTCCTTGAAAGCTGCTTGTTTGGTGCCTTTGTTAAGTTGTTCTGTGTACACTCCTTGGCTGCACCCAACACTGGCTTGCTTACCTTGGCCTTCACAGCTATACTGACAGTGAACTTCACTGTTAATGTAGCACTTCGAAAGTCTGTGTGCCAGAAGCCTAGTTGTGAATGTTTGAAAATGTATCCGAGTGTGCCTGTGGGGACAGTGGGACTGCACTGGCTCTAGAGACCTACTCCATTCTATAAGCAATGGCTGAGCGCTGGCTGCGTGTGGGACCCGAGGCTGGGCCGGGAAGTCCTATCTACTGTTTACCAAGTGATGTTAGACCAGAAAGCATTCCACTCACCTGCCTGTTCCACCGATTGCTCACCACTGTCGCTCCTGTCAGGCTAGCTCTGAGGAGTGGGTGAAAAGAGATGCCAAGGCCAACATGTGGGCCTCTGGCCACCTCCCAGCGGGTAGTGCTCCTCCGTGACTGGGTGCTGGGGCAAGAGGAAGGGAGGCTTTCAGCCGCCCAGGAAAGGCGGCAGGTGAGCCGGTGGAGGGCTGGCAGTGCTATTCTGTCCCCTCCCCAGGCAGCCCAGGCAGTGGTAGCAGTGGCGGTGAGGCCTGAGGCCGTGGCCACAGCGTTCCTAGCAGAGGATGCCCCAGGCCCTGGAGCGTGCAGAGGGCGGCTGGGCCTGGGTGGTCCTGCTGGCCACTATGGTGACACAGGGCCTCACCCTGGGCTTCCCCACGTGCATCGGCATCTTCTTCACTGACCTGCAGCATGAGTTCCAGGCCAGCAACAGCGAGACCTCCTGGATCCCCTCCATCCTGACGGCCATGCTCCACGCAGGTGGTAAGCAGCCCGAAGAGGGGCCCAGGGAGGGATAAGGAAGAGCCTGGGGTGGGGAGGAAGCCACAACCTCCATGGCCCCCTGGGTCCCTCTTGTGGAGGCCATAGGCTTTACCTTTCTGGGTGAATTCTTAAGATTTCCCCTGGTTTCAGCACGGCCCGCCCTGCTGGTAGGAATCTAGGTAGGCTGGGCTGGGCTGGGCTGCGGTGGGCTGGGCTGGGCTGCAAAGAGGTAAAAGCCTAGAGGCACCTGAGATGCAAACTCAGTCCTCTCAGTGGCCGTTGAAGGATGGATCCAGACTGTAGGCATGGCACACAGCACAGACTGGAAAAGGAGCGGCTTCGGGTCCAGCCGGACGATCACTCTGAACCTCAAATGGGAGTAAAGCCCAGCATCCTTTCACCTCCCACACGAAAGGGGGCTCAAGGAAGACACCAGCAGCAAGTTGGGGGCAGGGCAAGAGCCCCATCTCTCACCAGGAAGTGGGGGGGGGCCGAGTTGCAAGGGCTGGGGAAATAAATAGAGGGAAGGCAGCTCCTCCCATTTCCTGGTTGGCTCCTGCAGAAATGTGACCACCTCACTCTGACCCCAACAATAGGGAAAGGCCAGAAGCTTCCCAGGAGCTCTCCAGACAGTGGCCTCCATGGGGGCCTGGTCTGCTGCATGGAGGTTTGCTGGCCTTAGCTGAGCCCATAGCCCTGCCGACTTTCTCCCATTCCCCACACCCGGCAGCGGCAGTCTGCTAGTTATTCCAGGTCCTTCCCTCAAATTAGGAGGGAGGTCAGACTGGGATAGGTGCCGACCTTCTGTGATGAACCTTGAACCTGCCACTCGAGGTGTCGGCTCACAGCAAAGGGAAAGGCCAGTCTTGTCCCAGACCCCATGACCTTTTTGCCACAAGGTCGAGGCAGAAGCGGGGATCTCAGATGGTTCCAACTAGAGAGCGGTCTGGGCCAGGGGCTGGGAGTTGGGCATCCAGTGGGGTTCCCCAGTCCGTAGCCAGCTTTAGATTCGCCATCCCCTAACAGGCTCCTTAATGTAACGTCTCAATCGGCTTGAGACTCCTGTCTGTCCCCTCTGTCTTTCTCACATACACACACACACCTGTAGCCTGTGCTCATTCAGACTATGGTAGAATTTTAAACTTGAAAGTATCATTGATCCTAAGTGAGCGCGTGCGCGCGTGCACACACACACACACACACACACACACACACACACACACACTTTAGAGATGAGGAAAACGAACAAATACACAGTATAAGGCCTGCTCAAGGTTGCAGAATGAGTTCAGGGCAGAAGCAACACCCCAGCCAAAGAAAAGCTCTGTCTCCCAGCACTGCACCCCAGCACCCTCAGCTACCACAGCTAAGCTGGCACCTGTCCCAGCCACCACTCCTAATTCCATGACTCAGGGCCAATATCACCTTTCCAGGTCAAAGTATGGGGGTAGGGAAGATATGTGGGTCAGTGGTCAAGTTCACTCCGTAGCTTCCCCTCTCCCTCTACAGCTGCCTCTGCTTGATTATCTCTGAGGGCGGGCTGCTCACTTCCTCCGTCACTCCCATACTCATACTGGCTCACACTCACACTTCCCCTCCCTGCTGTAAGCACACACACGCAAATTGCGTGCACACACACACCTTCCCTGTCCCCTTGGCTGCGCTTGGCAGAGTAACTGTGGAGCGGTTCCATTACATGTACTTGGGGGGCAGGGCGCTCAGTGCATGGGGCCCTGCGAGGTGTTGACTCCTCTGGGTCTGTGCCGGTAAGAAAGCCACTCAGGGCGAGGCCGGGATGGAAGAAAACAGGCCCCTCTCCACCAGGAGCCGCACACCAGTGAGAGACTCTGGTGGTGGTTAGAGGCGATGGGGGAGGGAAGAGGGTATCTCACCCAGTTTTTTCCAGAGACCAGTGCAAAGGGGTGCAGAGCGGCCGAGGGCCCCAGCTTCCCACTCTAGACAGGTGGCGGGATGGAGGGAGGGCTGTGGGTAAGAGCAGGGGCTGGAGATGCTCCCCACGATTTAGATGCCCAAGACCCCCACCCTCTCAGGCCGACCCCCAGAGAGAAGCATCCACCTGGGTCATAAGCCAATCTTGTTTCACCCGTATGGAAGTGACCTCAGGTCAGTGCAGCAAAGGGCCTCTGGGGATCCTTGTCTGGGTCAAACAGAACAACGCAGCACCTCACTCACAGCTGGTCAGTCATCACCCAGTCTGATCCCTCACTCTGTCGGGGAGGAAACTGAGGCACAGAGGGGGCTCAGTCTTGCTTGGGCTCCACGGCTCGTCCATGGCGGGGCAGGCATCAGAATCCAGGGCCGCAGGCTCTAGGGCTTATGCCCTTTGAGCCTCCTGGCTAGTTCCTGCTGGAGTCCCCTCCCAGCCTCACACTCCCTTCCGTCCAGAGCTCGACAGTCAGCTGCCACTGCTGGCTGGCTCCTCATCCCTGCCCCCCCGCCTCTACACCACAGGACCCCTGTGCAGCATCCTGGTGGGACGCTTTGGCTGCCGAGTGACAGCAATGCTGGGGGGGGTGCTGGCCAGCCTGGGCATGGTGGCTGGCTCCTTTTGCCACACCCTCAACCAGCTGTACTTTGCAGTAGGATTCATCTCAGGTGAGTGTCATTCCATTTCAAGAATTACTGAGCACCTGCTAAAAAGTGCCAGGCACAAGTGAACCGGGCAGGCAAAGCTCATGGGGCTCCTTACGTGAGGGAGCACGTGAGGGAGAGAGACAATGAACAGATAAATAAGAAGGATTATTTCTGATCCTGACAAGTGCATGAGAAGACAGGACAGCTGATGTGATTGTGTCCTGGCTCGGAGTGGTGATGGGCAGAGATTAAACAAGTAAAAAGGTAGAATATCTAGAATACCCAGCACAAAAGGTAAGGTAGGGTCATGGGACGAGGTTGCTGTTTTTAACTGGGCGGTCAGAGAAGGCCTCGCCGAAAAGGTGACTGGAGGTGGGGGCGTCTGCCACCAGGCTCTCTGGGGAAGAGCATTCCAGGCAGAGACAACAGCAAGTGTAAAGGTCCTGTGCCAAGGAGCAGTGAGGTGGCCAGCAGGGTAGAGGGGCACACATAAGGGGTCAGTGGGTGGAGTGGAGGCTGGATGGGGGTTCAGGTGTAGTGAGATGGGAAGCCATTTGATGGGTTCAGGCAGCTGAGTGATTATCATCATCTGACCACTATCTGTAAAGTGCCAATCCAGCTATGGTATTGAGAATACACCGTAGGGGGCTAAGCCAGGGATGGGAGAACAGGTAGAGACATGGTCATAACCAAGCATGAGGTGGTTGTACCTTAAACCAAGGCAGTAGGACGGAGGTGACGAGAAGTGGCCGCGTTCAGGAATGCACACGAGGTGCAGAGAAGCGCTCGGGATGACCCAAGGTTCCAAGAGCCAAGAAGGAGGACACCAAGGCTTTTTGCCCTGAGCCGCTAGAATAATGAATTTGCCGCTAACGGGGGAGGAGCAGGTTTGCAGGAAAGATGGGACGCTCGGGTGTGGATGCATTCAGCCTGGAGTTCAGGGAGCAGGCCACGAGCTGGAGCGAGCCGCTGGAGCATCGACGAGATGGCTGGCGTTCCAGTCTCGAGATGAGGTGTCACCCTGCTGTCACTAAGGGAACGAGGGAGGACTAAGCCCCCAGGACACTCCAGTGTTGAGTACTCTAGGCAGGAAGAAGTGACGAGAGAGGTAGAAGAACCAAAAGGGTGGAGTTTTTCAAGGAAGCGAGTGAAGAAAGGTCGAGATGGGGAGGGAACGGTCAACTCTGTGAAGCCACCGACGACGGGTCAGATCTAGTGGAGACATTGGATTTGGCAAGTGCAAGTTTGTGACCTTGGTAAGAGCAATTCTGGAGCAGGGATGGGGGTGAAAGTCTGACCGGAATAGGTCCAACAGAGAACGGGAGGAGGGAAATTGGAGCCAGCTGAGATAAACGATACTCCCAAGAAATTTTGATGGAAGGGAGCAGAGAAATGGGCCGAGACCCAGAAGAGACCATGGGTCAAGAAAGGGTTTGTCTGTTTTTTCCAGCTTTATTGAAATATAATAGACAATTAGTTGCTCGTATCGAGAGGATTTTGTTTTTAATGGGAGAAATAACAATGAAGGAGAACGATCTAGAAAAGAGTAGAAAACGAATGATGAAGGAAATCGCTGGAGGGTTATGCCTTCGAGTGGAGGGTTGGCCTTGACCGGGAGCAAGGACGTCCATCACCACAGGTGGAAAGGCAGGCAGTCAGCTGGGAGTGAGGGGGCGGGGTGGTGAGGATGAGGATGAAGGCCCAGGGTTCATCCAGGAGGTGGCAGAGAAAATGGGCGAGGGACCCGTAGTGGCATCACGGGTAACCCGGGGCCTGCCTGAGACCAGTGGTCGTGGGTGTTTGTGAGCTTTCTCTCTGGCATGTTCAGCTGTGTGGGGACAGGCACAGAGTGGGGGGGGAGGTAGCATCTGAGCTGAGTCGGGAGAGGAAAGTTCGGGCGAAGCATACTCCAGGCAGAGGGAACAGCAAGTGCACAGGTCCCGAGCTAGGGAGCAGCTTGACATCCAGAGGAAGAGAAAGAAGCTGATGCATCTGGATCCCAGTGAGTGACAGGGAGAGTGACCTGAGATGCTGCCCAAGAGGTGGCCAGGAGCCAGACCGTGCCAAGCCTTCTGAAGCATAGCGAAATACTTTGGCTTTTTTCCTAGATGTGATGGGAAGTCTCTAGAAGGCGTTAAGCAGGGGAGAGACTTAATTTGATTTCGTTTTTTAAAGATCACCCAGGTGCCGTGCCAAGAGGACGGCTGTGCGTCCCTGGCGGCCTTGAGAGGGCAGATCTGGAGGGGCGAGATGCTTCTAGGGAGGGAGCAGGCTGAGTCCACCTTAATCCCAGGGGACCTGGAGGTGGATCTAGTCTAGAAGGGAGGGACGGCAGACGTGGGACACAACCCCGTGCCCCTGCTGGGACTGCTGGGAGGCCCCGGAAAGCCCTCGAGCAGCTCTCCCCTCTCCAACCACAGGCCTGGGCATGTGCTTTAGCTTCCAGTCGACCATCATCGTGCTGAGCTTCTACTTCAACCGCCGGCGGGTGCTGGCCAACGCATTGGCCTCGGTGGGCGGCTCCCTGGGCATCACGCTCTGGCCGCTGCTCGCCCGCTACCTCCTGGAGAACCTGGGCTGGAGGGGCACCTTCTTCATCTTCGGTGGGGTTTTTCTCCACTGCTGTGTCTGCGGGGCCATCCTGAGGCCCGTGGCCACCAGTGCGGCTGCTGAAACCAGAGAAAGACCCCCTCCACCTCCCAAGACACCCACTCGCGGCTGCCTGGCAGCGTGTGGCTGGGCCCTCCAGCGCCACCTGGGCTTTGACATCTTCTGGCACAATGCAGGCTATCGCGTGTTCACGCTGGGTGTCATGTGGATGATCCTGGGTTTCCCGCTGCCACATGTCTTCTTGGTGCCGTATGCCATGCGTCATGGGGTGGACGAGCACAGGGCGGCCCTGCTCATCTCCATCATCGGCTTTAGCAACATCTTCCTTCGGCCCATGGCTGGGCTGCTGGCAGGCCGGCAGGACTTTGCTGGCCACCGCAAGTACCTGTTCAGCCTGGCAATCCTGCTCAATGGGCTCACCAACCTGGTGTGCACAGCGTCGGCCGACTTCCGGGTGCTGGTGGGCTACTGCCTGGTGTACAGCGTGTCCATGAGCGGAATTGGTGCCCTCCTCTTCCAGGTCCTCATGGACGTCGTGTCCATGGATCAGTTCTCCAGGGCCCTGGGTCTCTGTACCATCCTGGAGAGTATCTCCATCCTCGTCTCCCCCCCAGTCGCTGGTGAGGCCCGGGAGGGAGGGCGGCCAGGTGTGCCAGGGTGTAGGCTGGGCGGGCAGGGTACAGAGGTAGGACAAAGGGAACAATCTGGACAGATATGGGCCCCATCCTATGTCCTAGGGGTAGGAACTTGGAATCTGTGATTATCCCAAGCACCCCAGGAGACTGGCTATAGATTGTTCCCCAGCTGGCAACTCAGGATAGGAAAGTTCAAAGTAAGGGCTTGTGTACCAGACTTACTGTCTGTCTTCTTCCTCCCTGTATTCTTCTGTTTCTTATCGGCAAAGTGGGGATGATAATAGAATCTACCTGGTAGGCTTGTTGTGAGGATCACAAGTTATACAGTAAAGGGCTTAGTAGAGAAGCTGGCACAGAGTAGGCGCTATGCACGGGCTTGCTATTATTAACATCCTGGTTGTCCGACTTCCTGCCTGTGGGACTCAGGCAAGTCATTTTCCTTCTCTGAGCCGCAATATCATCTGCAAAATGCAGAAAAGAATACCTGCCATAACCATCGTTTCACCTGTGTCAGTCACTGGGTACATGTGGCTGGTTACGGAGACTTCCCTTCTGGTGGTTTGTGGTCACGATGGTGACTTGTGTCACGAGGGAAATGTACAGATAGGGAAGCAGAGCTGCACGGGAGAGGGCTTGCTGGGCATTCAGAGCAAAAGGGAAGGTTCGCGAAGCCCTTGGGGGGCAGTCCATGGACAACACGTAGCGGCAGTTATTACAGCAAGAGCATGGGGACTCTTCCCCTGGGTGCTGAGTTGGCAGTCCCAGTTCCCAAGGGACTTCTCCAAGCCAGCAAAGAGAGAGAACTCTCCAGAAGGAGGTATGGGTCCTCCGGCCTCCAGACAGATCCAGACTCCAAAGCCCAGGACATGGCTGAGCAGATACCCCAGACTGCACTGGCCCTTGTCTCCTTGGCTCCCTGCCACCAAGGGTAAGAGAGGCATGCCCTTACGTGCTCTTTGGCCCAGAGACTCTTCCTGGCTGAACCAGAGCAGGTTTAGTGTTTCCTTGCCTGCTTTTCTTGAACACTGTGCCTGCTAAGGGTCTGTCTGGTACACAACCCCTTAGGTGCCAGCCACAATTCCCACTACTGGAGATACAGCAGAGACAGAAATAAAGGCCCGGCTCTCGCAGAGAGCACAGTTTAGCTGAGGGCGGCGGGGGTGGTGGCAGGGGGAGTGCTGGTGGCTCCAGACAGTGGCCTCATTTGCTCTCTGTCCTCCAGGGCTCGTCCTGGACACCACCAACAACAACTTCAGCTATGTTTTCTGCATGTCCAGCTTCTTCCTCATCTCAGCCGGCCTCTTCATGGGTGGCAGCTTCTGCGCCCTGCAGAAGAAGGAGAAGCGGGGCAGGCAGGCCGAGGCGGAAGCAGCTGCCACGGAGGCTGCTCTAGAGCGGGCCCTCACTGTGGAGGGCCCCAGATCTGAGAAGCAGCTGTGCACCGAAGTCATGTACGTGACCAGTGTCTGAGCCCCAGGATCACATGTGTGACCAGCACCCGAGCCCTGAGGGTAGTGAGTAGCCACTGCCTCGGCCCAGGAATGGGGATGTCTAGCTGCTTCCCCAGGAGGCTTGGTGAAGTGCTACCCAGAGAGCTTGAACCAAAGGTCGGCCAGGCTCTGCATATCAGGACTCAGCCAGGAGCTGGGACCTTGGAGGCTGGCCTCCGAAGACTCAGGGTTGCTTTCAGTGAGCAGAATCCAGGAGCAGGTCCTCCTGACTTTTTTCCTTGGGCGCCAGAGTGCTTGGGGCCCAAGAGGGCAAGTCCGAGCCCTGTCATGGCCGGCTCGGTTCAGCTGGCAGCCACTGTTGATGCAACAACTCAACACCCTGGCCCCTCAAGTTCAGCCCGGATACCTCTGTTGTGACTCTGTCCTCCAGCCTCCAGACAGTTCCAGATTCTGAGGCCCTCCTGTCCTCCTTTTTCCCAGTGACCCAGCCCTTGCCCTTAGGGCCGTCTCCAGCATAAATCGCTGGGCCTCACGCTGACTGGAACTTTGGGAAGAAGGGCATTGAGAGAGCATGACCTGCGGCAGTGGAGGGCCACACTGAGGAGCTGGCCTGGATGCAGGGTTTAGGGTTCAGACAGATTAAATGTTGAGTAGAGTTCCCATCCTGGTGTCTGTGCAGAGAACTGGAGGGGAGCCCCTGACTTGGGCCCTAGTATCGGTAAAGTCTGAGGGCCCCCTGCACACTCAGCAGAGCCCACTCCAGGGTCTCCTTCCCTCCTCTGCCCCACCCCGCGTCTTGGCCCGGAAGATTAGTGCTGGGGTTGGGGGAAGCCAGACATCTGACAATGGAGAGGGATTGCTGGGCAGGGCCCAAGGACCTCTGTGGAAACGGAGCTGCTTTTGCAACAGAAGCCCTTTCACTCCCTTCTCCTGCCATTCTCTTCTCCCTGCCGTCAGAGGTCTCAACCTGGGGGCAAGTAGCTGGCTTGGCCAGCTGCCAGTCCAACCCTGCTCCCCATTCTCCTGTGCCTGTAGCCTGGAGGCCAGAACCCTGCCCCCGTCCACCCATACACACTCTTTGCTGGTGCCCTTCCTTGAGGTCATCACCTGGGGGCTGGCTGTCATCAGCTCAGGCTTGTCTCAGCAGGGTACCAACCAAGGGAATGGAAAAATAGTTTTGAATTACACGCAAAAATGTTTCCTGCAGCAGGTTATAAACCCTGTGAATTAATGAAGCAGGAAAACAGGCCTGGAGTGAGTCCTCCTCCCCCACTTCAGTTGTCCAGCTTGGCGGGCTGCTCACGCCCAGGACCTTGTTTGTTGATTCAGGCTCAACCAGGCTCCAACAAGAAAACCTTATCAGGAGGATTGATTTTATTTTCATGACCCAACTCTAGCCTTTCTCCTCCACATGTCCAGCGGGCATGAGTAAGCATCCTTGGAGGATAGCCTGTCTTCTCCAGGACCCTGCCATTAGTGCCCCCTTATGGCCTCAGTGGATAATGCAGAGGCAAAGCAAAGGGCTCTGGGCTGGGATAGAGACTTGAGTTCATGTTTAGTTCAGCCACAGTTTGCTATGTGACGCGAGGCAAATTGTTCACCATCTCTGGGCTTTGAAAAAGGAGGATGTTGATCTGGATGAGCTAGTCTCTTCCAGTTTACAGAGTCTTATCCTGAAGACCCTCCCCGCCCTCCCCACTGCCTTCCTGCTTCCCACCCAGTCCTGTGCTTAGCCACCATCCACACTGCACAAGGAAAGCTTGGACACCTCTTACCAATTCCTGTCTCCTTCATCTTAATAGAGTGGAGAAGGAGGAAGTTGGGGCTGGTGGATAGATAAATGATTTTGGTGCTAATAGCCACGGGGCTTGGAAATGTGCATCCCCTAATAGGCCCACTTCCTTGAAACAGATTTCTTTTAAGGAAAAAAAGATATCAGTGAATGTTCAGCATAGGGAATTTGGACCTCACTGCCCCCTGTACAATAGTAATAATCTCTAGGCAGACTGCCTCCAAGAAATATTTATTGAGCATCTACTGTGTGCCAAGGACTGGGCAGAGAGGAGTAAGAATTGGCTGCTGTCCTGAGCACAAAATCAAGGACTGAGAATTCTTTCCCAAGGAGAAGGGCCCCTGAGTCCTTGGGAGGGAACACATGAGAAAGGATGGGTGGCGCATCTGTTTCCAGAACCCACACTTGGCTTATTTTCCGGGAATCCTCTAGAGAGGGTCTGGAGCAGATCCTGAGCAGCACAGGGTGGAGCTCACTTCCATCCTGTCCCCAACCCTTTGCCCCTTTGCTGCTCTGTGTAGCCAAAGGCGGAAAAGCCCCCTGGCCACGTTGGGCTGAGATGTACTTCTACAGGTCACATCAGCTCCCCAAAGAAGCTGGAGGGCCTGGTGAGGGCCCTGGGGCTACTGCCCTCACTGAGCAGTCATAGCACCTAAGCACCCAGATAGTGGTCATAACCATAACCACCGGGTATGCATAGGGCAGGAGCTGACCACAGGGACCCAAGCCCATGTAGGTAGGGCCTATTCCCAATGGGGCTATGGCAGGCTGGAGTATGGCAGCCACTCGGCCCTCATACCAGGCCCAGGACCAAAGGCACATGGTCCTTGCCCTCAAGAAGTTCACAGCCCAAGCCTCCTTTACCCTCACATTTTCAAGCACTATGGGACTATGGCAGGACCACCTGCCTCCCTGGCGTTTTATCCCCTGTGCCTACGAGGTATCCATCACACCCCACCTTCCTAAGACGCCCCAAGAAAGAATTGGATCAAGGGGCTTCAGCATTCAGGGCTCCACAACCCAAAAAGCTGCCAAAACGGTACATTCGAGGGAACAGAGGCTCCTCTACCCGTCATTGCTGCCTCAGCGCTCCCTGTCCACCTGGTTTACAGAGAGCCTTACAAAGCTCTCGAGACTTTTGGCCAGAGGTAGCGAACTCAGCTCAGGGCTAGGGAGCAGGCGGTGTCAGGCTCACCTGGCTTTTTGGAAAAGCCAACCAGAAGATAGTGTCAAAGGACCTGTATGCGGGGCACAGGGAGTCGAAGCCCATGCTCCAGAAGGGCGTCCCTTGGTCGAGAGGCTGGCCTGTGCCCCCTTGTCAAATGCAAGGTGTCTGGAGGTGCCTCTGCCTCGAAGCTCCCTACGTGAGCACAGTCTGCGCCAATGAGCTCCTAAAGGCCCTAGAAGTGTTCCTCTATACATATGCAAACTTCTGCCGCGGGCGGGAGCAGTAAGGAGCGAAGCGCACTGCGCACGCGCGCCGAGGCTCGGCGTCGGCCCCGCCCCTCACCCACCTCGGCCCACCCCTTTCCGCCTTCTGGGGCGGAGCTAAGCGCGGCTTCCGCCGGAAGTCCGGAGTAGAGCCGAAAATCAAGCCCAGCGTCCTGGGTCCGGCCCCTGCTGCTCCGAATTCCAGCGCACGGTCTCGTCCTTGTCTCCCGCGCCCCATATTAGATTTTCACGCCCATCTCTTACAAGGTCCTGATACCCCACCCCAATTCCCCACGTCTTCGTTCCAGCTGCAAATTACTGCAAAATCTGAAGCCATAAAAGGAACCTATTTCCCGCCCCGGTCAGCTCTTGCCCAGACCGGTGGAGGCCCAGTAAGGTTCTCGCCGGGCTTTCTGGCCCCATCTGCCACACTCTCCTACCTGTCCCCCGTGGCCCCTCCGCTGCCCCGACCATGGCCCAGAAGCCGAAGGTAGAGCCCCACGTCGGACGGCTGGGATACCTGCAGGCGCTGGTCACGGAATTCCAGGAGACGGAGAACCAAGGTGAGGGCGACAGAGTGGGAGTCGGGGGACGGGGCAGGGGTCCGGCCGTGACCGGCGCCCGGGACTTGGCTCCAGTGCCGCTTTTCTGCCGCAGACGCCAAGGAGCAAGTCCTGGCCAACCTCGCCAACTTCGCCTACGACCCCAGCAACTACCAGTATCTGCGACAGCTGCAGGTCCTCGATTTATTCCTCGATTCGCTGTCGGAGGAGAATGAGACCCTGGTGGAGTTTGCTATCGGTAAGGATGGGACCAGTCTCCCGGATGCCTGATGGGTCGTGGTGAGATAAGTGAGCTAGGAGTCGTCGGGAAAGGAATCCCTTAGGCAGTCCCCTAGCTGCGGTAGCAGATCTTCGGGATGTCTGTGCCACCTTCGCGGTTCATACATTGTCCAGGTCACAGCTAGCTTGAGTCAGGTCTGGAACTCAAGCTCAGGACTCCCTCTGCGTGTCTACCTTCCCTCCTGCTTAGAGATGAAATTATAAATGAATGGATTGAAGCCACATGGAGGGAAAAAAGTTTAGAGTGTTCTTTTAAACATCTTTACTGTTTTAATATCGAGAAGTAGAGGTGACTTGGAATGGCTTATGGTTCCTGTAGTCGTTATGATCTGAGTGTTGAATTATTCAGTAGACAGATATTTATTGGGCCTGAACTGTGTGAGTAAAGTACTGTTCTAAATGCTGGCAAACAAGTTGGGGTGGGGGAGGTCTTTACCCTCAAGAAACTTGCATCCTAGTAGGGGAAGACAGATGGCGAGCAAACAAGCCAAAAGCGAGGTTCTGAAGGAAATAAACAGGGCAGTGAGCTACAGCAGTAGGAGGTAGGGGCTACTTCCGTTTTGGCCATCTTGGGAGGGCATTCTAGGCAGAAGCACATTATGCGTGAAGACCCTGAAGCAGGAGGAGCCAAAAGAAAGGCTGATGTGGCAGGATTGTAGTGAGTGGAGCAGAGAGTGGTACAAAATGAGGTTAGAGAGGTGGCAGTACCAGAACTTACAGGGGCTTAGAGCTAGGCCATGAGAAAGAGTTTGGAATGTGTGCTGAGGGCGAACAAATATTTTTTCAGCATGCATCTTTGAAAAATAACATTTCTCAATATAGTGAAAGGAATCTTATCTATGTAGAGAAAGAAAGCTTTAATAATAGTTCCGTTGCCACCAAATAACTGAGTTACGCAAATTTCTCTAATAGTCCTCCAAGAACATTTTTTTACTGGTTTGTATATAAACCAGGAGCCAATCCAGGATCGATGCATTTAATCTGGTTATGTTTCTTAGCTCTCAATTTAATGCATTTAATCTGGTTATGTTTCTTAGCTCTCAATCTCTCTCTCTCTCTTTTAAATAAATTTTGTATTTTAGAACAGTTTTGGAAAAATTGCAAAGATAATTCAGAGTTCTTATATGTGCCACGCCCAGTTTCCTTACATTGGTATGATACATTTGTTATAATTAATAAACCAATATTGATGCATTATTATTAACTAAAGTCCATACTTTATTCAGATTTCCTTAGTTTTTCCCTAATGTCTTTTTACTGTTCTAGGATCCCATCCAGGATAGTATAGTACATTTAGTTGTCACGTCTCCTTAGGCTTTTCTGGGCTGTGTCAGTTTCTTAGACTCTTCCTTGTTTTGATAGTTTTGAGGAGCACTGGTCAAGTGTTTTGTAGACTATCCCTCAGTTGGGATTTCTCTGATGTTGTTCTCATGATTAGACTGGGTGATAGGTTTTGGGCAGGGCAACCACAGACGTAAAGTGCCCTTCTCATCACGTCATATCAAAGGTACGTGCTGCCAACGTGACTTATCACTGTTTATGACCTTGGTCACGTGGTGGAGGTAGGGTTTGTCAGGTTTCTCTACTGTAAAGTTACTCTCTCAACCCTCCACCCATGTTGTACTCTTCGGAAGGAAATCACTACAGAAACAATCTCGTATCTCTCAGTAGACTCTTTTGTTCACAACTCTAATCGTTGAAGGATCCAGACCAGTTCTGCCGAGTGTTCTGCCTTCCATATTGTCTGGTTGTCTCTTTAGGGTGTCATTTAGTTTATTCCGTTGTCCTCTATCCTCTTTATCTCCTATGACTAGAAATTAGATCGAAAGCCTTGATAGAATAAAGTAACACGCTTTTTTTTTTTCTGAATACATCATAAGTGTGATTTAAATTTTTGAAAGACCATCCAGGTCTGCTCCTAACGTTTATGGCAGCTGGAGTATGAATGGGGCCGCCCCTCCTCTCACCACGACAGGTCTCACACACGAGTGTGGACATCCCAGCTCTGTTTACAACCACACACACCTGCCCCGCGGCCACTCCCGAGACTTAGGAGTGTACACACCAACAGTGGGGTTCACCCCTCAGAGTCAGGATCCAGGAAAGAGGCCCATGCAGCTGTGGGGGCCGGTTCCGGGCCTGGAGCTCCAGGTGTAGGGGAGAGAGGCTGTGCTTTGGCTGGGCTCTCTGGATTTTTCAGCCTGAGCGAGGCTGTCTAAAGCTGGGCCAGGGGCAGGGGCTCCAGTTGCCCAGCTCTGGTAGAGTGGTACCAGCTCATGCCTGTACCTCTCCAGGGGATTATTATGCTAAACAAATATTCTGAATTTTCACCACCATAAGTCCTCCATCCCCTCACTTTTTGTAACTTAGCTCCACAGCTCCTTCCATCTGAACGGTGATGGCAGCCCCTACGGAAGCATGTGACTAAACCTCACCTGAGGGTGATAGAGCTCCTCCCACTCAAGCTTTTGACTCCAGAGAAAACTCATCTAAAAAGAGCAGTCACCCGAGGAAAGTTTTTACAGAACCAGAGAGCAACTTTCCCATGGCAGGAGCATTCTGGGAGCCTGGCCCACTGAGCTGGGAGCTGTGGGTAAGACTTGCGCCTGGCCTGGGTTCTCGCTCTCCCCTGCAGCTTCCTAGTTTTACTTTGCCCAGACACTTTTTCCTCTTTTTTCTTCTCCTCCTCCTTCCCACTGGAGCAAGGTCCCCAATCCCAAGAGCAGTAGCTTTCTGAGCATTGAATCTCTCCATGGGATCTTCTGCAGATGAAATTTCTCTCATTTGTTATGCATCACTTAAAAGGAGAGCCCCAGTGGTTCTTGGAAGTGTATTATGTTACTGCTGTCATTTCTTTTTCTCTTAAGGTCCCTGGCAGTAAATGAGAAACACCGTCAGGTGCCTGTTCCGCTGCTAAAAGGCTCTGTGCTGCGCTCTGTAGCTTTGAATCTTTTATCTCCGGTGGCAGGCCTCAGATTGTGATCTCCACGAGGGCCTGGCCTTAGCTCTGTTACCTCCTGAATGTGCTGGCCTTTTGATCTGGGGCAGGTGAGAGGAGGGCCCACACGGTGCAGAGGCCTGGCCATGACTGCAGCCCCAAGTAGGGACGGTTCTGGAATAACCGGCAGAGAGGAGAGCTGGGTCAGATCGCCCATGGCCACGGCTCACAGAACCAAAACCAATGTCCATGTGTCGGCGAGTCTGATAAATGCTGGTCCTTGGGGTCAGGCAGACCTGGGTTTAAGTCCTCCCTCCCCCACTTTGGGCTCATGATTTCCCTTCCATCTGTCAGGTGGGGCAGTGGCAATACCTGCCTCACAGAATTCTTGAAAGAATGAAATGAGATGAAATGTCTGCCGCTGCAAGATCCCCAGGTGTCCGGAGCCCTTTCGAAGATAAACAGTTCCCTCATCTCCCGGAGAGCTGAGGTGGGATGGGGTCGTGCCCTCTCAGGGGAGCCACCTGTCTGCTTCAGGGGTTCCTCCCTTCTGGAAAAACATCATCAAGGGAGGAAAAAATAAGAAAGTCGAACCTTAGCCTCCCAGCCGGTGTCCAGGTGGGATTAGGTGAGGGGAGTCTGGCTGTCATGTGTGCACTGGCTCTACACTCAGCCTCGCAGCTGCAGAGCTGGTGCTGTCGTGCTTACGAGGACCTGTCATAACAGCTAGCACTTCTGGAGCACCCACAGGCACCAACTTCCTGTGCTTTGGACCCTGAGATAGCACTAAAAGCAGTATGCACATCACATGCATTTTTCTATAAGGAATCTGAGGCTTAGAAAGGGTTAGTGGGTTGGTCAAAAGTTTATAGAGTGCCAGACCTGGGACTTAAATTTAAATCCAGGGCCGTCAGATTCTGGAAGCTGTTCTCTTGGCTACTTTACTGCCTTTATAGTTCCTAATTTCTAAGGTCGTGGACTGTGAAAGCTAGAAAGAAACTCTAAAGCCCTCGCTTTACTGATGAAGAAACTGAGGCACAGACAGTTGCCCCTCGGCTGGTTAATGGCGGGCCAGGGTCGGAACTCAAGCTTCCTTCCGTCTATGCTTGCGGCCCAGAACGATGACAGGCCTCCTTCCGTGGCGGCTCTGATGGTTCAGCCCTGAGGTAAAACCTCTCTTTTGCCAAGCGGCTCTGCCTCCTCTCTGAGGGCCAAAAGCGCTTCCATTTGTCTGGTTATTTCTGTCAGCTGTGGCAGCAGGCCTGAAAGCCACTGCAGTCACTCCCCAGCAGCGAGCTGGTTCCCTGACGGTTGTCTCTTTGTGGAGGTCATCTTGCTGTGACCTCGCAAACACCCCGGTCAGCATAGCTGTGGCCCTGAAGAAGAATCTGGTCGCAGCATTACAGATGCCATGCGGGGCTTTCCAGGTCTCCTCTGGGCCTTCCCCTTTCTTGGCCTTTTCTTTTGTGGATTTGCTCATTTAGAACAATTTTAGAACTGTTTTACTTACCCTTTGGTTGTGGTCCTGGCTGCTTTTTCTTCCTTCAGGGTCAAGGGCTGTGGTTGGGGAGCTGTTATAAAAGCCGCCTTTTCGGAATGCCTGCCCCACACCCACTCTGCCCCCCGCTCACCGGTACGTGCCTGCCTTGTACCAGAACTGCTTGCGAGGGCTCTGAATCTGTCACGAGGCAGGTACCACTAAGCCCTCTTTACGCATGCAGAAACAACACCTCACTGAGGTTGGGTCCGCTGCCTGAGACTCACACCGTTAGTGCTGATTGGAGCCAGGAGTGTACCCCAGTCTGCCTGGATCCAAATTCTGCGCCCCGGGGACCCAGCTGGCAGAGCCAAGGCTCCAAGCCCAGTGTGTCTTCCTCCCTGTTTCTTTGCTTCCATGGTACCTCACCACCAGAATTCCCCTGAGGCCGTTCTGATAGAAAGTCATCCCTGCCCAGCTGGCCCAAGGCCACGTTTCATTGGTGTCTGGGAGGAACTGGCTAGAGGAACTGTTTGGGACCGGGACATGGGGAGAGGGGGAGGCAGGGGGTTGGGGATTATGGGGAACCCAGTATAAAGCCAGGATCTCAGCAGACGCTTGAATGAGTATTCAGAACTTGTGCCCCAAATAAAAACTCTGGCAGTCTTTGGCATTAATTGGAAATGTTTGCCCAAAGCACCATTGGTTGACTCTCAGGTGACCTATATGCTGCTTGCATACAGCTGCACCATCCTAGATGCTGTATGGGGGCATAAAAGAACCGGAAAAGAATTCTCTACTTCTGTGAAAACTGGTCGAATCCTAAGATATCACAAAACACTTGGCAGTGTTGTTACTAAAACAGTGGGCAAGTTGGTTGCCTCCCAGAATTCAGGTTAAATCCCTCGCCTGTGTTCCATTTCCTGCAATACACATAGCTGTCACCAGATGGTGGTGATGCTCAGAAAAAGGCTGGTTGGTGTATCATCCTCAGTGGCCTCTTTGGAAAATAGTATTTAGTAAAATCGAAGAAGGCAGCGCCATGGCCCAGCAGTTACAGCAGGCGCACATCCGCACACGGGTACAAAATTGCCACTAGCAACATTTTCACAGCCCTAAACTGGAAAGAGTCAACAGTAGAGTGGATACTGACATTGTGGGATGTTGATACTACTTAGCAAGGTAAATGCAGTCTATAGCTGCACACCATAATGTTACAAACACAATGGTAAGCAAACAATGCTAGACATATAATAATATGTACGGTGTGATTCCATTTCTAGAAAGTCCCAAAACAGGCAGACATGAACTATAGTATTTAGAGATGTGTGTATAAAAATTATTTTTAATTAAAAATGCAAAAGGTTAAAAGGTTCTGCTTATTAAAATTATATTATTAAACTATTGCAAATCAGGACGGGGTTCACTTCTGAGGGAGGGAGCGAATTGGATCAGGGTGGGACACAGGGAGACTTCTGGATTGCTGTCATTGTTTTTGTTCTTGACCTTGGTGCTGGTTACACAGGCATTTGCTTTCTCATTGTTAAACTCTACCTGTGTATATCGGCCATTTTCGGTGTGCGTGGGTTGCTGGTAAAGGCCCTGTACCAGCTTTTGGGGCTGTAAACAGGTGCATGCTTGGTCCACATCTACTGTGTGCCAAGGCGGGGCCTTAATCACATTACTTAATTCATTGCTCATTTTACTGATGAAGAAACCGAGGCTTAGAAAAATTGAGTGGCTTCCTCTGGCCACCTTAGTCCTCAGTGGCAGTTAGGAGATTCTAGCTGGATCTATCCACCACAGAGCCCTTGCTCAGTCCTCCATACTCCTGGGCTCTCTTGTACCTCCACCTACCAATCGATTAGGCTCTTGGGATCTTACATCTTTCTACTTACAGAGAAATTCCTCAGCCGTCCAGCTGTGGCAGGATTCTCCTTACAGGAAGGTGGGGATGCGGGGTTCTCACCCGCTGCTCCCTTCCTCACTAGCTCAGGAGGCTGGCTCTAGCCTGTCCTCACCTGGACTAGGCAGCCTCCGCCATCCCTCCCTGACTTGCAAAGACCAATTCTCCTTCCTCTTAGTTCTAGGCACAAGCAGGGTGTGTATGTGTTTTATTAATTTGTGTGAATACATAATTGATTCACATGGTACAAAATTCAAAAGGGTATTATTAAAAAGTAACTCCCTCTGCAGCCTTCTCTGTAGGTGACCACTGCTACTAGTTTCTTGTGTATCCTCCCAGAGATATTGTTGGCATTTACAAACAAACATATATATATATATATTTATATTTATACTTTTTTGTATGTTCTATACATGTGGTAATATTCTGCTTTTTTTTTTTTACCTTATCAACATATCTTGACAAACATGCAGTATCAGCCCATACAGAGCTACCGCATTCTTTGTAAGCGCTGCGTGATATTCCATGGCATGGTGGCACTGACTGTTGGCCTGTTCCTTGGACATTTAGCTGGTTTCCATTTTGCTCTCGCAAGCAGTGCTACAGTGAATAACCTTATTTGTGTGTCATTTCTTACTTCTGGGAGTATATCTGTAGGATAAATTTCTAGAAGTGAAATATCTCGGTCAAATTATGAAAAGCCACGATGGTTTTTTCTTTTGATTTGATTTGATGTTCTGTATTATATGAAACATTAATCATTGTAAGTCACAACTATGTTATAAGGTGTTTTTAGAGAAGTCTCATTTCCATTCCTGTCCCTTCCACAGTTCCCCCTTCATATAGAACCAGCAAATGCGAGCATGTACCTATGCAAATATTTGTCCCCACATCTCTCTCATACAGAATGGGAGCTTTCTCACTATACTGTTCCGTCCCTCAAATTTGAAATTTTAGAAAGAACCATTTTCAGGATGCTACAGTAAAACGTAAGAATAGTCCCAACTGAAGATTTTGACATGCCGTGGCCTCTGGCCAGCCCAGTGCTCATGGGGTGGGAGGGTCCTCTGATAATGTCTAGGGTTCACCCAGCCCCCAGGCGCCAGGCTCTGGCTAAGCACTTGTCAACAGGACCTCATTTAATCTCTAGGACAATCCTTAGACCCTCCTGTCACTCCCAGCAACAAAGCCTTACTTGCTGTGTGACCAGGGCCACCCACCTGACCTCTCTGAGCCTCCAGCTTTCTCATTCCAGGCTGCACTCGGGGGGTTTTCTTTTGCCTCTCGCTGCGTTCCGGTGTGGTTCTCTGCGTCTGAAGGGCCTGCTTTTGCCTCTTCTCTTTTTCTCTGGCCCGTCTGGTTTGCCCAAAACATGTTCATCAGCCAGTCAGAACTTGTTCTCCTTTTTGTTTGGTAACCATTTGTAAATTGCAGCATGATTGACATACAGTGAAATGCACATATCTTAAGTGTCAGTGTGATGAATTTTTAAATTCATGAAGGTGTATGTACATCTATGTAACCAGCACCTAAATCAGGACATAGAATGTTTTCCTCCCCCCAGGCAGGACCCTCATCCCCTCTCCCAGTCAGTGTGTTCCACCCCGGGGCCAACACTCTTCTAACCTCTACACCCATGGGTGTTTCTGTATAAATGTAAAAAAAGTAACAAGTAACAAGGAGAGTTCCAGTAGCTCACCTCCCCGCCAACCCTTCTATTTCATCCAAATTGCTACAGTGTCACTAGTTCGTGTTTCTGTATAAATGTGTGGCAACATGTTCATCAGTTCACCTGTTGTCAGAGATTTGAGTTGTTTCTAGTTTGGAGCCTTTGTGAATAAAGCCGCTACGTCCTATACAGATGTACTCATTTCTCTTGGGTAGATTCCTTGTATAGATATGCACTCAGTTTTCTCAGGGAGGAATGGAATTGCTGAGTCATAGAGTAGACGTATGTTTAACTTTATCCGAAGCTGCCAAAAGTTTTCCAACATAATCATACTGTGTAACACTCCCCACCACCAGCAAATGAGAGTTCCAGTAGCTCACCACCCCGCCAGCCCTTCTGTTTTGGCCATTATGATGGGAGTGTAGAGGCATCTTACTGTGGATTTAATGTTCATTTCTCTGATAAACAATGAGCCCATTTTTATATACATTGGCCCTTTTGTGAAGAGTTTGTTCGAGTTTTTCTGCTCATTTTTTTTTGTTATTTATCTTTTATTGATATACAGTATCAGTGGATTGTTCATATATTCTGGATACGAGTCCTCTGTCACATTCTATGACTATTTTCTCTTTTTGCCTTGTTACTTTTTTTAATAGTGTCATTTGATGAAGTATTCTTTCTGAGTCCATTTCTGCTTTAAAAAAAACAATACCTTCTTTTTCCTGGGTGTAAAAATAACATTTTGATTGAGGAAACCTTGGAAAATAAAGAAAAGAATAAAGAGAATTAAAATGACCCGTGATCGTACTGCGCAGAGATAACCATTGTTCACATTTTGCTGTATTTCCAGCCTGTCTCTTGTTAACGTATCCATTCGTTTAACAGTTATTTATTGAGCACCTGCTGTATGCCAGGCTGAAATATAAAAGGGAAGAAGACATAGTCCCCTTTCTCGTGGAGTTTGTAGTTTAGTGGGGCAACAACCGATACAGTGTTTTGACAGATAACTCTTATGTGTGAAGAAAAGGAAGAAGCCAGGCGAGGCGAGGGCGTGGTGGAGCGAGGGGCCGATTAGGGTGCTCGTGGAAGGCTCTCAGAAGACGAGACATCTTACTGGACCTTTTTAAAAATTGCATTTGTATCGTATGTACAACTTTACGTCCATTTTTCTCCTTAACCTTATAGTTCAAGCATTTTCCTATATTAAATATTTTTCGAAAGCATAATTTTTTAGAACTGTATAATTTTCCATCATACGAATTTACCATAATTTGACCAGTTTGCTGTGCATTGTTGGGCATTCGTTAGGAAGCTTCCAGTTTTTATTTCGTTCTTTTTCTACAGCCCTCTTTAATCCTTTGGGGTAAATTCACACCGGTGGACTCAGGAGGGGAGAGCTCAAAGCAGCCGTAGTAGCCTCGGCTTCTCATGGGTCTCCTGGCTCGATTTTGGGTGCTCCAGCTCAGCCTTCTTACTGCTGGAGCCCTTCTTTTTCCAGCCCCTCAGCCCTCCCTTTATCTCTGAGGTCACTGCCAGCAAAGCAGAGGGGCTTCAGGCGCTCCCTACAGTCGGGGCCCGGGCAGCTGGCAAGCTCTGGCAGGTATCTGGTCCATCCTTGGAGGCTTCCTAGGCGTGCGCATGGAACAGGCCTCCTCAGGCCCCCACCCTCTAGCACTTGCCATCTGATTGTCCCCTGGCCGTCGTGGCAGTGTCCCACCCGGGCACACCTGGGTGTGATGATGACTAACCCGCCAGAGAGTGAGTGTTTATTTTGTCATACTTTACAGCAGAGATAAGACCAGTCCCCCACCCTGAGTTGAGTCTGCAGTGTGGGTCGAAAGCTGCTTCTCCATGCTCAGAAGAGTTGGCGTAGAGGTGTCGGAGAAGCCAGAGGCCTCCCAGAGCATTTCTCCTTGTCCCTGTTCCTGGCTGAGCCTGGCCTCTGCCCACAGAGAATTACTTGTCCTTGGAGCTTCCAGAGGGACAGCCTTTTCCGTGGGAGTGGCAGAGGGCTCCCCATCTTCTGGGACTTTAGGCAAGTTTCTCAACAGCCTTGGCTGTTTCCACTGAAACGGGTGACGGGAACACTTTATGGGGTTCAGTCATGTTTTCAGCATGTGCCCAGTGAGTTTCCACAGTTGCAGGTGCCTGGGATACAGGGGTACATCAGAGAGTTGGTGCCCAGGGCTGGGGACAGACAGCAAGTACAGAGGGCAGTCGGATGACCCAGGTCGCGCTAAATGCCACACGAGGCGAACAGGCGCTGAAGGAAGAGCGACAGGAAGGGCCTCTGAGTGTCCATAGGGGAGGACCTCGCCACCGGAGAGCCTCGTCTCCCTGTCCTTGTGACTTCGGGAATGCCACTCAGCCGTTTAACTCCCTCAGATGTGCCCCATGTGTGAGCCACAGCCTGTTCCCAGAACTGCAGAGGTCCGAGGGGGGCAGGGTCTCAGGGAGCCATCCTGTGCAGCCGCTCAACCCCGCCTTCCCCGCTCCCTGCTTTAAAACCCTTCCAACAAATGTTTGTGGAGCGCCTCTCGTGCCAGGCACCAAGGGCATGGCAGGAGTAAGACGGCCAAGGTCGACCTCAGGCACGTGCTTTCCAGTGGGGCTCGGTGGGCAGCGAGCAGGAACTGTGAAGATGATCTGTCCGTGTTCTAAGCATGTGAAGAAAATGAAACGAGGCGATGCGTGGCGTGCCCTGGATGTGACAGGGAGCAGCGAGTGGGGCACTCTAGGGCAGCGGTCCCCAACCTTTTTGGCACCATGGACCGGTGCTCCTATGAGAATCTAACGCCTGATGGTCTGAGGTGGAGCCGAGGTGGTGATGCTGGCGCTGGGGAGCGTCTGCAAACACAGATGGAGTTTCTCTAGCTTGCCGGCGCCCCCCCCCGCCCCGCACCCCCGCTCATCTCCTGCTGTGCGGCCCGGTTCCTAACAGGCCATGGACCCCTGCTCTCGGGATCTGTCACTGGTTAGGGAGCAGCGAAGTGCTGGTTACCAGCAAGAGGTTGGCAGCCTATTGAAGATCTGGGGCCAAAAGGTTCCAAGGGTAGACCGAGGTTGGTGGCTGCCATGAGTGACAGGGAGAGGGAGGGGGACCAGACTAGTTGGTGCAGGGCCGTGAAGACCATGGAAAGGCATGAAGACCATGGAAAGGCGTATGGAATTTATTCCAAGTGCAGTAGGGAGTCCTTAGAGGCCAAAAGGATAAGACCTTGAAAAACATTTCCGTAGAGCAGGACTCAGACTGACTGACCCAGGCGCTGCTAGGGAAGGGGGTGGTGGTGCCAAACCTGGGCAGAGTCCTGCTCCTGGGGGAGGAGTATCCCTGCCAGGGGCCCTGTTGGCACCTGTTCCTTTTTGCTGGGGAAGATGTCCTAGTTGGATTTGTCTGTGGGAAGCTCTCTTTGCCTGTTCTAGGGAAGTGGGTCTAGTGGGTGAGCTGAGACTCACTCCCGATGGGACTCTCAGGACTGTTCCAGCCATATTATGCAAATGAGCTGGAAGCCCTTCCTCTGCATGGGGCAGGAACTGAAGGCGGGGTGCGCCATGATGGCAGGAAGCTCAGTGGATACACAGGAAGTCAGCTTCCTGCATTGAGTAGCCAGTGTTATGCAGTGACCACCAAGGCAATGTCGCATTTGTCCCCTGGGCTGAGAGATCACTAAATCAAGGGGGCGGTGTTCACAGGCCTGATGTGAGAGGATGAGGGCTCTGGCCACACTACTTGAGCCATGGGTTCTTTGGTCTAGAAGCATAGATCTCTCACTCCAGCCTTTTTTTTTTTGTCCCCCAGAATCCTAGTAACAGTGATATGAAAATGATGCTAAAATGTTCTAACTTCTTAATAAGTTATACTGTACCTACAAAATGGTGCCCTGTATAGCCATTAAAGGATGCCATGATTGTAGGTTTATTGTCTCGTAAAGATGTTCATAGTTAAATGAAAAGGGCTGTCTTATAAGACAGTAAGGAGAGTATCTGATTTTCATTAAATATATATTAACATATTTAAAATTGGGGTAAGAAGAGAAAATGTTAGCTATATGGATGGGAGGATTGAGATAGTTTATATTTTGGTTTTCTAACATTTTTAACAGCTTTATTGAGATATAATTGACATAATCTGTTCATATTTAAAGGGTACAATTTGATATGTATACATATATGTATATGTCCGTGAAACCATCACCATATCTATATTTTTTAATACTCTTAAAGTGAAGCTATGTTGTGGGTTTTGTTTTTGTTTTTCACTTTTAAAAAAGGGAAGCCTATCAGCCACTGAGCCAAGAGGGAAAGGAACTAGTACCCACTTCCAGAAGGCTAAGTTGTGGCAGGCAGTGGCAGGCAGGCCTTTCTAGAACCTTGAAAGGGAGGGCCACCTTCTCCCAGGTCTGGGTCCTTCCCTGGAACTCAGACAGAGAGAAGCGGGGAGGGGAGAAGGGAGGAGGCCCAGGGCTGAAGCACCAAGACTTAACCTCGCTCTCCCCCAGGAGGCCTCTGCAACCTGTGTTCAGACAGAGCCAACAAGGAGCACATCCTGCAGACGGGGGGCATCCCGCTCATCATCAACTGCCTGTCCAGTCCCAACGAAGAGACTGTGCTGTCCGCTGTCACCACAATCATGTACCTGAGCTCACCAGGCTCTGGCTCCCACCCCGAGCTGACCGCCATGCCTGTGGTCCAGTGCATGCTGCGCTTCTCTCTCTCGGCCAACACAAGGCTCCGGAACCTGGCCCAGATCTTCCTGGAAGACTTCTGCTCCCCCAGCCAGGTGGCTGAAGCCCGCCACCGGCCCGCTGACTCTGCCCTAGGTATCCCACTGCCGAGGACCGAGGCCCCACAGCAGCCCTGATCCAAGGAAACCTCAAGGCCATGGCACCCTGACTGCCAGAGACAAGACCAAAATCCTGGCGGATGCTTAGGAAGCAGGAGCAGCATAGCTCCCACTGAGCACATTCCTCCCAATCGGTGTCTTTTCAGCCATTTTACAGGTAAGTTTTCTCAGCAAGACGGGTCTTTACACTGTGATAAAAGGCATTAGATGAACTGAGGAAGCCAGAGTTTGAGATACACGGAGGAAATGTATCAAAGGCAGTGCCAAAGGCTGGCACTCTCGATCATCTGAAGGCGAAGGTCCTTCCTCCTGACCCACCCCACTGCCAGGCTCTCACCCTCCTCTGGGTCCCTAGATCCAGACGCTTTGCAGAAAGCAGTTCTCCTGAGGACTCCCAGCCGGGCCTGGGGCTTAGGAGAACCGCCCGAGCTTGAGGAAGTCGGCTTCATCCCTTAACAGAAGTGTCTGGAGTAATTTTGTGGAATAGAAATGAGAAGCCTCACTAAAAGCATCTCGGGGCTCTGGGAAGCTGGGAGGGTGACACACCCACGCCTGGGCTGTGGAGGCTGGGTACCTGCCCCACAAGCTCTCCAGGCCGGGCACTGGACATGGTGGATGCCGGCCCAGAGAACTCTATGGCCCAGGATCAACTGTTTATCCACATAGGCTTATCTGCCAAGCACCATGTTAGGGCTTCAAAGGCGAAGATATGGTCCCTGCTCTTGAGTGACACAGCCCAATGACTGTTAATGTGGCCATCAGGCATTAACACCAAAGCCATGAGGGTGATGACACATCAGAATACAGGCTCAGACACTTGGAGCCGCATCTGCTCCCCACCTGAGAGCCTTGGCCCTCCTCTTCCACCACCAGGGCTAAGTGAGGGGGCATCCTTGCCCCCGAAGTGTATCTCAGGCTCTGGAGGGCTTCAGGAGTGTAAGGCCAGGTGCTGCTCGGGAGACAGAGGACCAGATACTGACAAAAAGTGTGTGGCTTGGAGTCCGCAGCATACGCTGGTCAGCACAAAGGAAGGCGCGTGGGACCGCCATGGACAGCTGGGGTTCAGGAGCTATGGGGAACCCTGGCCACCTGCACTCCCTTAAGGCCAAGGAAAGACAGCTGTGAGAGAAATGGTTTCCAGGTGGGCGTGGAGGTAGGGCGAGTTCCAGGGCCACTGGAGGTAGAGGAAGAGGAAGGCCTCCTGTCAGCCTCCATCTCAACTGCTGCCCTCGGCTCTTGTCCCTTTACTTTCCCAAATAAAGGGCCTGAAAAGAGTGGCGAGCCAGCGTGTTTTATTAACAGGTTCCTGACTGATTTCTCACGTTTCCATGCCAGCCGTCTCGGGAGGTGCCAGATGGCTGGCCTGTGAGAGCACCCTGCTCCCTGGTGCCAGCGGTCACTGCCACAACGATCCGCTGTCACTCAGCTCTGCTAGGGTTACCTGCTGGCCTGCCTTCCCTCGCTTCAGCTACTGTCCATGGCCCTGGCCCCTCAGCTCATTCCTGCGGCAGCCCCAGGCCCGCTTGCTGCCTATGATCTCTCTCCAGTTGTCACTCCGAGAGAGCAACCATCTCCTTGGGGGCGGCAGGGCCAGGTGCTGGTTGTGGCAGCAGGTGAATAAGATGTGCTCCCACCTTGAGTTCTCCTCTCGGCCTGGGACAGGACACGGGAGAAAGGCAGCGAACATGCTGCGGTCTGTAATCTGGTTATTTTTGCTCCCTCTCCCTAATCCTGGCAGGCCAGATGCCTAGAGGTTGCCAAGGAAACAGATCCAACCTTGAATGGTGTCCTTGTTGTCAGTGAGCAGGTCTCCCAAGACCACTGTCTTGTCCCTCCTCAGGATAATGCGCTCCACGAACTGGGGCTCTAGGTGCTTCTCCACGCAGCGATACTGTGTAGGGGTACAGATCTGTCAGTAGGGCCCGACGGGCCCCTGAATTCAGGGCCAGTGAGGAGGTAGGTGTGAGTGGGGTCTGCAGCCCTTGAGAGATGCGGCTGCCCTCTCTCCTCCCTCCACCCCCTCCTGTGTTTCTGCCGGTTTATTGTAAAAACGAAGACTTAGGACACTTTGCCTAGGAGGTGCTGGGCAGCGCACCTTCTCGCCCACACAGTGGTCGTACTTCATCAGAGGGCCGGTGTAGATGAAGACCTCGGTGCTGCGGGGGAGGGGTGGGGTAGACAGGGAGGTGCCAGACCTTGCCCCCACCGCCCCTCCCTCCCACGCTTCCCCACTCCTGCATGGCGTCCCAGGCCCCGGGGATGGGCTCCAAGTCTAGGAAGAAACTTGGAGCTTCCTACACACAGGCCAGTTTGTCCTGAAAGACAGAGTTCCCGTCCTGGCTTCTGCCGCCAGCAGGTCGAGCCCCAGCGAGGACTCTCAAAGTGAGGTTCCTGGGGGCCTTTTCTTACCCTGGGATGAACTGTGGATTCTGAAGTGAGTTTTGTTAATTAGATAGGAAGGTGATGTCTCAGAAAATGGAGCAGAGGCCAGGGGGAGAGCTCCCCACTTGCAGGTGCCCAATGGGGTCGGGGATCCCGGCTCCCGGGGCGGCGCCGTGCCGCGTCCACCACCCCCGCCCCCACCCCCAGCCCCTACAGCCGCGTCCGG
>NW_024355990.1:4927148-4928607 GCF_902729225.1 Pteropus medius | reverse complement strand
CCCTTTCACTGGCCACTTGACATCACGAACTGGGTAAAAAGTCCAAACTGTTAACTCTATCATCATTTAAGAGCATTCAGTTCGCTTTCTAGACCCTGATCTGACTGGAAAACTTAACACCATGAACAAACAGTAGCATAGCTGGACTAAGAGCCAAGTCTTAATAATGCCTAATTTAGACATTTAATATAGCATGTTAATCTGGAACTTTATGCCTAGAACCCAGAGAGCTTTCTCCTATTTTCTGTGTCCATTATCACTTGAGGAAAACTCAGATTGAGCCCCGCCCCACCATCCCTGTCTAATTACATGGCCCGTTTCTTCCCTTGGAGCTCTTCTCTGACTACCCGCCAATGAGAAACACCTGTTAAGTGTTAAATGTCACTGCCCAATACAAAGGGTAGGTGATAGGACAGTCTAAAATATATTGGCTAACAACTATTCGAGATATCGATTCATATTATTCCTGAATTTTATTACCACAGATAATTAGTTATCATTTTGTATTTTTTAAGTCATGCTGACTGTAAACCTGTTTTCTTTAGAAGCCCACTTGTCTCTGGGCCTTCATTAGTCTAACTTTAATGACTTCAAATCATTAGGCAGGATTTATAGTAACAGAACAAAGCAACTAAACAGGTAGAACAGTAAATAATCTCAGAATGATGACACAGGACACAATGTTTCAAAATTTGTACATCGTTTAATTTAAGCCACAGTCCAGGATCAGGAAGTACAACACACATTGTAAGGATGAGACTTTTCGTTTGAAGGTCAAGCACCAGCATCATGCACACAGCTTCAAGGTATCTGAGACCACTGCCCCGGCGGGGTCTGTTCGAGCCGAAGACCCACTTCTGTGTGGTCACCGCCCTTGCTTGCTTCACCACTTGGAATTGGTCACTTTGAGTGTACCTGGAGCCTCCCCTCTGCGTGACAGCAGGAGACTGCTCCTCAGCCAGTCAAGTTAACATCTGGCTTATTTCTTAAGGTTCAAAAATAAAAGGCAGTTTTTTGCTTTGCAGGCAGCAAGGCATGAGGCACGGGCCTCTTTATTGTTCTATATGGCACAGGAAGATGCTTTTAGCAAAGGGCACTGACAAGGTAGGGCAACACCAAGGAGGTTCGGCACAAAGACCAAACCTGTGTTGGGGGCCTGCAGGAACTAACGGTGCCTGTGGACTGTTGACTGGCCTGTCCAATCAAGGCTTGGTAAACCCAAGTAAAGCTGACAAGAAAAGGGTTTTAAAAACCTCAGTACAAAAGACCCTCTAACACATTTGGAACCAAATTATTTGTTCTTAAAAACACGGTACTAAGTGTCACAAAGCTTTCCCTCCAATCTACTACTAGAAAACACTCATGCCATGGCCTACAGACCGAGAGGAATCGGGACAGATAAAGAGACCTGTTCTTCAAAAAGAAAAAAGAAAAGAAAAGGAAAAAAAAAAAAAAAAAA
>NW_024355990.1:4918136-4927130 GCF_902729225.1 Pteropus medius | reverse complement strand
CTTCTTTTTTAATGAAACAAATCCAAAAGATGTACAGTCAGGCTCAAGTTGTGCAGTTCACAAGCATGGAAAAACAAACGAAACAACAGAGTTCAGGACCGTCGCGGCTAACCCAGGACAAGGCTGGACTTGCCACCAGGGGGGTTTCTTCGGGATGGCACGGGGGCCGGTGCCACTGGGCTGGGCACGGGGGCAGCGGGCACAGGCTTCTCCTCACTCTGCCCCAGGCTGGCCTGCAAGTCTGTGTCCACGTTTTCTAGGAAAACAGAGAATAAAATTAAGGCTAACTATTTTCAGTGAAGATGGAGAATCTTAAGATTTTTCTTTCGATGATGGTTCAAAACAATACCTAGAGTATAAGGCAAATAACAGTCACCAGCCATGTTCCCCACTCCCCAGAATTAACCACCGATCGTGCTTTGCCGTATTTGTCCCGAGGTCTTTTTCTGTACATTCTTTCCTCAGTTACACAAATTTATGAAGACATGAATGTTTTAAATTAGAACGTTACAGACAAGCCCTAGAACCCTGACCACCACCTACCTCCTGCGGGTCTCCTCTCCCTGTGCCCAGGTGACCCACTGCTAGTCGTGTGAATTTTTCTAGTCTGTTTGTTTTATGCATATTTCATGTGTTTTATTTCCAACAAATAACATAATACTGTTTTTGTTGTATTTAACGTAAATGATATCAACTTCCTTTTTCCACTCTTTTGCAAATTCACCCATAGTCATAATTCACCTTTATACACAGTCAGAATTCCCCTTGATTAATTATTTTCTGGTGTATATACAATTTGTATATATTTGTCCAGTCTTCTGATATCAACGAATTAGAACCATCCCAACCATGGCAAACAAAGCTGTAATGCACATGCAGGAATGTGTGCCCTCGGTAACGCAGATATACGCACCTCGTCTTCAATATGAACAGACCACACACCACCATCCCAAGTGGCTATGCCATGTTCTCCCCCACAACCCGTGTCAGAGTTTGCTCTCCCTACATCTTTGCCTAGCCACCACTTGGTAACCACCTCATTTTAATATCTGCCAAAGTGTTGGGTGAAAAATGTTATTACTGCATTCCTGTTTTATGTTACATGTGCACAACTACTAGGTGAGGTTGATTTTAGCTACACAGCCAGCCAGTTGTACCACCGTCATTTATTAAAGAGTCTACCTTTCCCCTACTGATTGCAATGACATCTCCATGAGTCAAGTCACTCCCACCTCTATTAACTGGGTACTGTCCACATTCAAGTCCTAAGAATTAGTGTATCGTTGATCCAATATCCTAGATATTGCTTGATTGATTCACTGGCTGATTTGTGAAACTCCCAACAAACATATATTCTTAACCAGGTAGTTTCCAAACTTTGAAAAGTCATTGATTCAAAGTCAAGAGTAACTGCAAAAGAAAAAACTCAAAGGTATTTTCTGTGAAAGGAAATTTTACGAAAGATTTAATAGTTTTAAGGCATGTTAGACTTTTAATTTTCTAAAAATTGCCAGGTCTCATTTCAGTGTGAAACCATCAAATTAAACTCAGCTGCCTAGTCTAACACCTGCCTTAGAGATAATCGCACACACACAGGTACCTTTCGCATGTTAAGACTTGGGAGAAAAACTACTGTAAGGTTCGAAGGTGTTCATTCCCTCCCCTGGTTTGGGAGTTCCAAAACTCTGGAAGCAGGGAAGCCAAAATACTGGTTATGATATATGCTATGTAAGAACTTCCTATGGACTCCTACTGGACACCAATGAAGAGTTCTAATTTCAGAAAAAAAATGTCGTTTAAGTTCCTCAGAGAATAAACATTAAAAGTTCATGTTCCTACAACCACTTTTACCAAGTTTTGATTTAGCCGACTGAAACTGAGACGTCCAAAGCGGAAGAGGTCTTAGATCAGAGACACAACAAAATCTCAGAAATATATTACTGCTTTTAACACTGCATTTTATGAATTTTTGGAACATTTTATAGAAGTTAACTTATGACACATATAATGTTCTACACTATATTCAACTAACAGTAAAAATCTAGTATGACACTTTTCAAAATGATAGCCTTCACGGTTATGAACTGAAGCTTGTACCATCAGTTTCCTGTTGCTACACTCTCGTTACACAAGAAACAGGATCACATGCATCAACATTAAGTGCCCAAGTCCTATAATAAACGTCCCTTAAATAACCTAGGAAAATATGTCCAATTTACTGCAAATACAAACCACCACCAAAAAATTCACATTGGACATTTTAAAATAGTCCAAGGTAGATGAATATAGACCATGAACTCCGCCTGAGCCAGTGTTATCAACGCAAGCTGTTTCTTTTCTGCTGCTAGGACCTGGCATCACGGCTCTACAGGACCTAACTGAATTTCTCCACCGTCTGTCTGGACTAAGCAGTTAACGAGTACTTCTAAAGGACACAAAATTATCTTGCAGCTCTACCATGGCAGTTTATTTCCGTAAAGTGATTTTTAGATAAATCAAGTTCATTTCCACCAATCTTATACATGTCTCTTATCATTAATGGAACTGTTTGTTCTGTGTTTCACGACTAGGTAACAACATACCAAAAAAGCAGCAGCAGCACACACTGAGAAATAAACAGCAGACCTTATTATTTTCAGTGCACACTTGTCAGAAATAAATATTCCAGCCAGAAAAGATGGAGGTTTGTTTGTTACTCCATCTCATTAGTCTGCAATGAGATTAGTACAGGATTGAAGACTTAGAAACTTATAATAATAACAAAAAGTACCTATACAAACAAAAGTACCTATACCATAATATCCATCTTACATACTCCTAACTTGTCTTTCTTCTTTGAGCATCAGTAAGTTACCTGAACAGACACCTCTGTCAGACTAGAAAAAATGATTCATTATAAAGATCAAAGAATTAGAACCGCAAGAAAATGGAGACCATCTAACTTGCCTGAAGGCAGGGAAAGACTTCTGCCTAAATCTCTTGGACCTTCTCGCTCTTAAAGTTTTCCAAAGTCTTCCCTGTAGCTATTCCTGTGTTTACCCAAAAGATGAAGGCTATTTTCCTTACACCCAAACAAAACCTGTTGTATTTAAACAGAGCAGAGTAGGTTGGCTTTCAAGTAAACTTGGCAACAGCAATGGGGTGGACCCCTGCTCCACCAAATGACTCTTGAATTATTAGGCCCATTGTCATTTTATGATAAATGAACTAAAAGTACCAGGCAGGAACACAGAATAATCAGGTGGCAAAACTGACGACCATTAAAAAAAAGGACTTATACTATACAGTTCAATATACTATACAGTGTATGTTGAACTGTATAGTATAGTCTATACTATACAGTGCTATTTACCTGAAGCACCTATAACAAATTGAGCAGTCGGGGGGTGTGGGAGCGGGGTGGATTATTAATGATTCAGCAGGACAAATGACACATTTTTTCATAATTTCATCAGGGCTCCCAAATACTTCTCTCTAGGCTCCTCAAATTCCTAAGTATATCCACTGGCCGAAATTAGTGAATAAAGATTAGTTGATTCTGGCTAAATAAGGTCTGCCAGTAGAAAGATTTCAGGATATGAAAAGCAGAACTGAAAATGAAAAGCCCAGAAGATTTGCTACCTACAGAAGAGTCTTTAAATAGAACAAATTGGACACAAACAATAACAAATTTATCTTCAGTACAGTGAAAAAGTAATTTGCCCAACGAGGTAGAACTCAGGTCACGCTCACAAAGGTTCAGAGGGTTTTCTTCCCACATGCCCATCAAGAGATACTGTTCGAGGGGACAGAAGAGGAATGTGGTTCTTAAACATTTGTTTCCCCAAAAGACCGCATCACAAACTATAGGAAAAGCCCACGAGGAAGTGACTTCTGTACCACGGGGCCCTGTGTGTCTGCTGTGTCTCACCCAGTCAACTTTAACCTGACTGCTACTGCCTGACACGTGTCAACCTTTCATTACACTCATGGGCAAGTCTCTGGCACTTGTTAAGGAAATGCCAATAAATACTTCAAAGACTTGAAATAAATAAATGCTGACAGCTCATTTCCACATATAACTGGTCACAGAGATGCTAACTGAAAGTTTACATCTGCCCTCTAACTCATCATTTACAAGATCACAGGTTACCGTCTTGATGAATAAGCACCTCAGTATAAAATCAAACTCTTTGTAATTCAATGCTGGGGGCCAAGGCTGAACTGACAGAGCCGTTTACTAAAAAGCTCCCATTAGTGTAAAAAATAGCAGCCTGATTAATGCACATACATTTGTAAAGAATTTTGTTTTTGTTTTTTTCCTTTTCTTCTCTTTCTCTTACATTTCTAGCATTGCTCTCCCTGCTGGCTGATACCAAACGTGGCCAACTTTTTTGCTAACTTTCCAGTTTCTTTTTTCTTTCCCCTCCACTCCGAGTATGCTGGCACCTGGGCAAAACTAGGTTTCACTCCCCAGTCCCGTTCCCCCAGACATGACTGAATCAATACTACAATCTATTCTAAAACCATTTACAGAACCATATCTCTGGGCTTCTGAAGTACTCACCATGAATGTCACCTTCTCCCTAGAAAAGAAAAGACATTAAAATTTTACCTCAGGTTTTAACTTTGCAATACTCAAATAAAGCAGTCACAGTTCAGAGAGGCTACTATCTGTTTGAAACCAAATGTTTTCATTCCAGTGCAGTGAAGTTCAGGGTCAGGCTGCATTAACAATAAACAACCTTTAATCAACCAGAGACAACGCTACACAAAAACGCAAACTCCCAAACTCCAAAAAACCTTAACGTCTTACCTTGATGGCCTAATATCAATTAGCATTTCAGAGGATCTTTTATCAGAATGGGAAACTAGTAAATCTATCCTTCCATCCTCCCTTTCTCTGTCTAGGGGTTTGAAGGGCATCTATCAATTCCAAAGCCCCTTCTACAAGTCTCCCTACACTTAGATGGCTGATGCCTCCACGTGCCCTGAGGTCCCTGCTCAGGAGGACACCCTACCAGGCTTTCTAGACACATCAGGAGGCCGGTGGAGGCGGGGATGCTGCAGGCTCCTGGAGTTCAGCTCGAAAGGACTGGGCAACATTTGCCGACAATTCTAACAGTCTTTGAACTCAGAAATGCTACTATGAGATACACAGGAAGAGAGTGTGACCTAGACGTCCCTAAAATCAATACTAAAGGATAAAGGCCAATGCTAATGGTGGAAGAGATACCAGAGCAGACCAAGGTCATGTTAACTCACTTCCTGACTTTCCCCTCTTCAGTTACCAATCTTCCATCACCAATACAGCCCAGTTCTTTTCTTCATCACCTCTACGTAAAACTCTAGTGGCAGAACTGAAGCTCTCAGTACGAGCGGGGTCGGGGCAGAATCTGATTTCTAAACTGAATTAACCTCAAAGCCTGTCTTTTCCCCCATGCTGTCACACTGACCTTCAGATCTAAGAAGTCTCCAGAGTTCCCTTCAGAAGAATTCCTTCTCCGAGGTCCAGATGACTCAGAATCTTCTCTGCCACCACTAGACTTGGCACCTGAATCAAAATATACTTGCTTGAGGAATACAATAGGAAGACCTGAAGCAAACGCTTTTTCAGTGAGTGGTATGTTATGTTCTAGTCTCACAATACAAAATGAGCAGTGTTAGGGAGATTAAGTGATGACTTAAAAATTCTACAGAGGGACTGAATAATCCCATCTGACATTGCTCCTTATTCTGATCCATCACATAAACTCTCAGTATTCCGTTTCTTAGTCCCAGTCTTTCCTCTAACGATAAGCTTTAACTGTTGTTTATCTCATTACGATTAAGCTAGATTTTGCTCATCAGCACAAAACCAGCTAGCTGTTCATGCTGGGCCTGTCCCTCTGACCAGGGATCACAGACATATAAGCAGTACCTGCAGACTTGGCCCAAGAAGGGGGATTTTCCTCAGATGTCCCAAAGATGCTGGAGGCCATTTTATTCTTCCTCACAGGTTGTTCTGTTGGTTCATCGAAGCCTAATGAAAAATTGGATCCACCACCCGGAGGCCGCAAAACCCTAGGAATAATGGTGAAACAATTTCAGATCGTACCAAAAGGTTTCTTGACATAAATGTTTTCAAACACCTTTCATTCCATTTCCCTTACCCATTCATTGCCCTTACCTCCCACAAGAGAGCTGCTAATGGAAAAAAGGAACTGATTCCATCAGGGTATAAATTCAACACTGGGTATTAAGATACAAAATGCTGCTTTATAATATTTGTAATAGGTTGTCCATCGCACAAGGCAGCTGAAACAGCCCAAAAATCATCACAAACACAAGCCTGGCTGGTGTCCCCTTTTAGGAAATGGCAGAAGACTTAACGGACCTTGCCTACTGGGCTTAGCAGGGTAGATGTGTAAAAAAGTTTAGAGCATATCTTGTTATTTATTCAAAATGCATTTCCATTTTTATTTTCAACCAAAAAAAAAAAGAATATACATATAAAAGTTAACCAGACCAATTTAGAAACCCCATAAAAGCTGATGATAAAGAACCTCTCCTAGCTCAACATCATGGACAAGCCCTGTTTATACACTTATACCTCACTAATCTCACTGGTAAACACGAGTGACTCACCCACAAGGTGGAAGTCAATGAGAAATTAGTGTACAATTCTGTGGCATGATCTATGCCCACGTACCTTTGGACACCGAGTACTTTGTCCGATAAGTACTTTCATGTTCCCAAATCTTCCTGCCACAAACTGACCGATTTGTTCCCTCCATGGAAAAACTCAATTTAACTTGTCCTGTCACCACTCAAAACACAGAAAATGGAGATGGTTTGATGAGAAGACTTTTCTAACTACTGATTCAATTCCTTTATTAATGATAGGTGTCATCTGGTTTCTAATTCTTAAGTCGGTTTGAATAAGAAATATTTTTCTAGGAATATGTCCATTTCATCCAAGTTTTCAAATAAATAACAGCAGTCATTTGTAAACTTAGCTCCTTGTATTAGAAAATAAAGAAAAATTTAAAAACTTATGGTATAAATTCTCTTCTAAATACTCCTCTAAAGGCATTCTCAGGTTTTGATTCTAAATATTTTCGCATTTCCATTTTCTTCTTTGACCCATAAATTATTTAGAAGTGCATCTGTAAGTTTCCAAATATAGGGATCTAATTTGATTTCTAGCTTTTAATTGTAACAGGCAACAGAGTCTTATGATATGAATCCTTTGAAATTTGATGAGATGGGCCTTCTGGTTTAATATCTGGTCAATTTGGTAAATCTTCGACATGTGCTTGAAAAGAATGTGTATTTGCCAACGTTCTATATAGCCATGAGATCGAGCCTGTCAATTGAGTTGCTCAAATCTAATTAATGAAATGTTTTATCACTCACTGAGAGAATCTGTTAAGAACTTCTACTACAATGAGGGGTTGCTCAGTTTCTTCTCAGAATTCTGTCAAGATAAAGAGCTCTCTCTCAAAAAGACTGCCAATGGAATACTTAGATCAGGAGGGAAACTGCGTCAGGTTAACTGGCTAGTCATTTTGAGTAAACAAACAAAATATATATCCCTAATTCACTTCACTTACCAAAATAAGTTCCAGCTACGTCAAATATTTTAATTTAGAGATCAAAACAAAAATACTGGGAGAAAATATGAACAAATGTGACCTAGTCTTGAAAAAAAAGAACTTTCTAAGCACAAGATGAAAGCCAGAAGCCATGAAAAGATGGACAGATTAAACTTGGCAAAAATAGACATATTTGACAAAGGATAATATCACTAGAATACAGAATGCTTTTTAAAATAATGAAAATAATCAGGAGAAAATGGACAAAAAGTACTGAAAGGCAATTAAAAAATATGGATAGCTTCTAAACTTTAAAAATTATTCAACCACACTAGCAAGGAAATGAAATTTAAAACAAAATGATACAGTTTTTTGGCTTATTAGGCTGCTAAAGATAAAAAAAAGGCCAATTTTCTAAAGAACATTTTCATAATATGTATCAAATGCTTAAGTTTGCACAAATTATCCTAAGAGACAATAAGGATACGCCTGTAAATAGGTTAATCTGTAAAAAATTGGAAATACCCTAATTATCCATTAGTAGGGAGTTAGTTATCAAAGTTTATTCATACAACAGAAAACTATATACATTAGAGAGAGATTTACCTTTATTACTAGATGTAAAGTTACCTAAAACACAGTGAATAAGAAAGGATGGAGAATAAATATAAGCCCGATTACATGTTACATAAAATCATGTGTATAGAGATACACACTTGTCTAGCTGTGTGACCTTAGGTTAGCTGCTTAACCTCTCTCTGCTTTGGTTGCCTCTTCTATAAAAAGAGAATAGTAGCTGCCTTACAGGACTATGATAAAAATATCACTGATAACTTAGAACAGTAACTGGAATATGGCAAGCGTGTGTCCCAATTATGATAACCATCGTAACTAAACATAAATGTCTGAAAGCACTTGTACCACGCGTTATCCCAGGGATTTCTGGTGAATTTAAATGTCATTCTTCAAAAATATTTCGTATTTTTCTGTACTGCTATCAGTCTAAAATTCTCTTGGAGACCACTTCTGGGTTCCCGAATTCCCCCACAACTTTTCTTTTGACAATACTCCTTTTCTCACTGGCCATTGTATGTGATCGTTTGTAGGCACCTGTGTCCACTTGGATCTCTATAGACAGAAATCCTGGCTCCTCTGCTCCTTTGGGTGCAGGCTGGCACCCTGGCTTCAGGGGGCTCTCTAACACTGCCCCTTCCTGCCCGAGGGGTGATCTGCCCTGTCCTGCGTCCTTTCTGCTGGGCTCCCCTGCCCTGTCTTATCCTTGCTACCCACAAGCCAGCAAATGCAAGGTTTGGTCGAGCCTAGGCGGAACCGAGGGAAATCGGACAAACTTTGCCAGCTACCAATATAGCATCTTCTCAACCGCATCTACCATCCTCTTCACCAGTCAATCCAGTAAGGCCACTTTCCTCACTGTATT
>NW_024355990.1:4783333-4918080 GCF_902729225.1 Pteropus medius | reverse complement strand
CGCACACACACACACACACACACACACACACGAGATCCTGGCTTATTTCCACCTGGCTTATTTCCGTACTTCCTCCTGCCAAGAACCTCTCCGCCCTGCCCTCTGGGACTCTAACATGCAGCCCATAACTCAGACCTTCACCTCCTCCACAAGCTCAACAAATAACAGGTGAGACCCCAAAGGAAAGGATGTTAGAGATCCTCTCCCGGGCAACAGCTCTGTATAAAGGGCCAGATAGTAACTATGCGTGGCTTGTGGGTCATGCAGTCTTCCGCAACTAATAACTCCATCACATAGCACGAAGGCAGCCAAGAAACATGAAAATGAGTGAGTGTGGCTGTGTTCCAATAAAACTTTGTTTATGGACACTGAAATTTGACTTTCATGTTATTTTCACAAGACATGAAATATTCTTGTTTTGTTGTTGTTGTTGTTTTCAACCACTTATAAAATGTAAAAATCTGGCACCAGCTGGGTTGGGTCCTCAAGTGGTAGTGTGCTGAGCTCTGCTCCATCTAGTAGTTAGTTCAACAGACTCATTCTTAAGAGAGCAAAGTCAGGCCACGAGCAGTTCCAAATAAACCGCCCAACATTAGTTAATTGATAGACAGGACTGAAACCCAAATCCCCAGGTCCTGGCAGGCACATAACAAGGGCTCAGAGTGCATTCGAATAGGGGGACCACACAGGGCCACTGTTCTCTTAAACCACAAGCCTCCATAGTTGGTGCTTTGATTAGTTTTCTTGTTTTCTAGTCTTAGACTGTCTTATATTTCTTACATAGGTCCTCTGGTGTCCTCCTCTAAATCTATTATTTGTGTCTGCTCATAGTAAAATTCAGTACTCTGTCTACACGAAATAAAAATGTCACTGTTTTAGCCCCAGGGGGAAGACCCATTGTGTTCTTTTATAACATGTCAAACATTCAAAACCCCACTTTTTTTTTTAAAGTCTAAGATATTAAATATCCACTTAAATTCACTATATGAGGATAAATGTGTTCAGGCATACATTTAATATAGATGATAATTTTAGGTTAGCTTAAATTGTTTAAATCATAATCGAAGGTACATTATAAATTCTTAATAGGCTTTTTCTCATGTTAAAGTTTAAAGCAACTAGGTTTTTATCACCCGTACCCCAAATCAACAGACACACTTGAAATATTATCTTCAAAGTTAACTTGGATGTTTCATTGCCATCCCCTTCATTCCTAGAGATTAGACTGGTTTTCCTCACCATCACAATTAAACTCTCATGAATTATTTTAGCCAGACAAAAATCTTCAGAACGCCAATGGGTTGGGAAATATTTTTTTGGCCTTAAAAAAAGAAAAAAGACACTAGTACCCAAACAGTAGCTTAAAAAAAAAAAGTATAAGCTCTGACCAGCTCAACTTTTTAAAGCTCTGTGTTCCCCCTGCAATAGCAGGTAATACTCCAATGACGTCAGCCCATCTGCAACAGCCAGACATCCCCAAACAAAGGATTTGGATCATAAGACAGAAATTATATCAGTTTTACTTTTTAAAATCCTACTATTCTTTCTGAACTACAGACATGGTAACTAAATCAGGATTACATATTTGAGACTCAACAAAAACGTCTCCATGATCTGCAGATAGCAATTTAAAACAATTTTTTTTCTTTCTTCTCTCTTTAAAGCCCAGAGTACTCATGTGATTTGTTCGTATCATTTCCTAACAGACTAAATTTATAACATGTTTATGGAGCCAGGAGAATATTACTGGAGAAAAGAAGTTTAGGAGATTTAGGTGAGATTATAGAAGATGGAAAGGTAGAAGTAAATAAAAGGACTATGCTACAGTCTTGAGATCACAATACTGGAGAGGAACTGATGACAAAAGGTAAATTAAAGCACTTATTGTGCAAAACCAAAAAGCATTAGTCTCACATTTCAAATATACATATTGAAAAACTAGTCTAAGGATTCATTTGACCAGGTTACTGAAATTCATTATGAAGCACTAAATCGCACTCAACCCTAATAAAACCTCAGATTTTTACACATTACCATTCCAACCACTACATTCTGACCCGCGGAAAGTTGACCCCACTTGACCCCACGACACAAAACAAAAGACCAAGGTTCAATTTGGCCCAGCGTCCTCTGAAAAAAAAAAAAAATGATGTCATTGGAAGGATGACAGCAGAAGAGGGAGTGACCCTCTTCAGTATTTTTGTAGGTCTATGCTACCTATCTTCCCAGTAACCACTCATTTTTAAAATCTTTCCCGTCCTTTTCTACATCGTTAATGAAAGAGAAAGGAATACGTTGAAAAGAAATGTCATTTCCAAAGGTCCCTCCTAAGGCTCACTGCTGAGGCCTGCTTTTGTCCTCAAGTTGTCCAACCCCTGTGAGACACTGCTATTTCACAGCTGTCTTCTTAAGCCCCACAAAATGGCTCCCTTTGTGCCACTTGCTCAGGACCCCCAAGGCTGGCCACACATGACCGCAGGTCATAATCAGTGCTCAGGAAAAGTGGAACCTAAGCTTCCTCCACGCCTTGAGCAAAGGTCCCAGAGATGCCTGTACCCCACCTTAAAGGAGTAGTGTGCAATGAGACAAGACAATGTGGACAATTTCCGCCGCATCCGAACCCTTCCCTCAAGTTAGGCAAGGGCTTGGAAAAGGGTTCCAGGCCCAACGCCACGCCCAGTGTCCCCTTCCAGTGGCTTGAGTGGCCCGAAAGGCCCCGGCTTCCCAGGTGGACATGGCCCGGAAGAGACAATGGATGTCTCCGGCCCCGCCCAAAAACAGGAAACCAATTCCAGCAAGGGAACGAGAGCCAGGGATGAACTCATATAACAAACATGAAAGGGGGAAGCGAAAGAGGTGGGATGCAGGGACCGAGGTCCGAAGGTTTGAGCGCAGAAAACCTGCTCGGACTGGCGCACTCCCCCTCCCGTTCGGAGGTGGGCGCGGGAGGGGAAGGAGCGGGGGTCCTTCCTTTGTTAGCAGAGGGAGGCACTTCGCAGAAGGCTGGCGGTAGGGTCCTGGAAAGGGGTGCGGGGTCGCGGTGACTAGCCCTGACCGACCACAAATGCCACCTGCCAGACGGGCCCCGGTGGGCTCCCCAGACGGGAGCCCGTCGGACTCGATCGCTGTGGCCGCGGAATTTGACCACCACGTCGGTCGCACGGCTGCCACCTGCTCCAGGCAAGTGACAGGAGCGCGTGGCCTGGGGGTAGGACAATGGGGCCTGACCGAGGCGCCCCGTGGGCTGCCCCGGCACCCGGAGGCCAGGACCACCACCCCCGGGCCGGGCCGGCCGCGCAGAAACGAGAGCGCGAACCCTCTCCGCGTGTCCCAAGCAAAAACCCGCCGCGCTGTCGGGACCAGCGGCCCCGGCCCTCCCGGCTCCTCGCTCCGAGGTAGAAATGAATGGGAGAGGAGCGGGAATCGGGCGGGGCCGGCGTGCGGGCATCACCGGGCGGCACAAAGGAGGCGCCGGCGGCCGAGCACCGCCGCCCGTCTGGACGCAAGCGCAGCGCTCAGGGCAGGTTGCCGCCAACGACTGGCGGCCCAGCCCGCGCGGCCCCGCCGGGCAGCGGCCCTCCCGACCCCGAGCCCCGCGCGGCGAGGGCCCGGCTCCGCCGCCTCACCGGGAGCTATTCCTGCTGTTGGGATCGACGCCCTTGAAGGTGGTGGTGGTGGTCATGGCGCCTAGGAGCGAGGTAGGTTGGCGCAGGAGCAGAGCGCTGAAAGGGTCGGGTCTGAGAGGCTCAGAGCCGATCCCCACACCACCACCGGCCACCGCTGCAGGAACCTCCACCGCGGCCTGCCTGGCCGGCCGCCGCTCTTATAGGGCTCCCAGACCCCGCCCCCACCCTGCCGGCATTGGCCGATTCAAATAGCTATCTCCATTCGTATTGGTTCCTTGGAGTGCCAAGCATAGTGCTGCGTCAAGACTGGCTGCGGCAGCCCCTGCTCACCCCAAACCCACCCGCTTCCTGGTCAGGGAAGATCTAGGGAAGTTCCCCCTCCCCCACCAAAAAATCTCAGAGATGATTGGACAAAGGACAAATCTGCCTCGCGCTGGGTACAAGTTATGCTCTACCACTTTAAAAAGTTACCTGACATAGATGGGGTAAAAGGGATCAAATATGAGATAACAAAGAAATCTAACTATGGACGGTGAACACACAGTGCAATATACATATACATCTTACTGTTGAATTGTACACTTGAAACTCCCTGGATTTTGTTAACCAATGTCACCATAAAAAAGAAAGGAAGAAAAGAAGGAGGAAAGGAAGGGAGAAGGGAAGGAAGACAAAGAGAGAGAGAGAGAAAGAGAAAGAGAAGGAAGGAAGGGAGGAAAAAGAAAAGAAAGGTTATCTGACAGAAAAGCTTGCTCTGGCAGAGCTGGAACCTACAACTGAGGACAGATTGGTCATCGCCATACACTAATTTGCCTTACGATGGGACAGTAAGAGGATGCTCCTTAATGGATAAAAGTTACTGCTCCATACTAACATTTACTGAATAACCTACTGTGTCTAGTTTGGAAACCTGACAGTCCCAAAGCCGAATTATGAGTCAGCAACAGAAAGCACACCAAGATGATCCCTTTAAAAACGACTGGGCATTCTTTACATTTTAATGTTACTATTTAGCTGTCATGGGTGGTGCATACACTAGACCAAAATTACAGTCGTCCTGATTTGAGGGCCTGTTCTAAGGCTAGTTAATGCCTGGCTGCTGGGAATGACTACTTCCCTTGCTACCCAGACTATCCCAGAGCTTTGCAGCTGTTTATAACCCTTAAGTCATGACTCTTCCACCTGTCTGGGTAAATCTATCCCTGTAACAAATGCAGACACACTCGGAGGGCTCAAGAATGTTTACGAGGTAATAGGAAAGCCTTGGGCAAACAAAAGTGGGGGCCTTTCCGCGGCATTCGTGCTTCCTCAAAAACTGAACTACACTCCCCTTTGCATGGCCTTCTCCTCTCAGGCAGTCATAAGTTTACATTCTTGGTTAACCACTTTTCTTGGGCTTTCAAGAAAAGCCAGGGATAAGTTCTTCTCTTTTAGAAGGCATGGATGATGTCTTTATGTGCTTATCACAAAAGCATGAAGCACGCCACTTGTTTGGATTAAATCTTTCCATTTTTAAAGGTTAGGCCTAAATTTCCAAAATCTTAAAAAAAAAAAATTGGTCCTTCAGACCAATCTAGCTTTCCTCAAAAATCATGTAATTATATAGCTTAGGAGGTAGTGGAGTATGGTGGTTGCTAGCTCAGGCTCTTGTGGGAGAAATCGGGGTTTGAAACTCGACATCATTTTCCGGTCATGTTTCCTTTCATAAAATAAGGATAAAATAGTATCTAGATTCTATTTATAGAGTTTTGAGGACTAAACGAGGTAACGAATGTAAACTGCTTGGCCCAACATGTATTAAGTCATCAAAGTGATAGCTATTTCTATTGACTTATAAAATAATCATGTACTTTTAAAAAATCTTTTTTGTATGTTAAATGAGGGGTTTGGGTTTGACTCTTTAGAGTCCCTTTTGGCCTAAACTTTTGAATTTGTACTTAATTTGCCTTACTTCCTCCATCTCCTGTAGTCTAATAGAAGACAGGTTGCCGTGGCAACACAGCACTGGACTAGAAATCAAAAAGCCAAGGTTCTGGTTCTGTCCCTCCCAATGTAAGACACTTCTGGGTCACTTGTGCCCTTGAGCCCAGTTTCTTCATCTGTAAAATGTGGTTAACAGTACCTACTGAGTTGTTGTGAGGTTTAGGAGATTTTACTTCTGAATTAAAATTTCTGCAGTAGGGTTCAGTCATGGTTATCTTAAACGAGTAATTCTCATACATAGCTTGAGCTGAGAACTTTTGCTTCAAAGATAAGGAATCAGTCCCAGGAGTAAATTTATGTAAAACACATCAGATTAAGGCCATTTTAAGCAGACCTGTATGGCACGTTCATTGTATTTTAAAGTAAAATTTCCAAAAATTTCTGGAATAACTAGCCCTATTTACTTATTCATGTATTGTAATAGTTTTGACTAAAATTACTCCACTCCACTTGCTGTTGAAAGATGGAGATTTGGGGTAAAACAGATACAATATGTAGCTCTGCTATAACATAACCTTTGCTCCAGATGACCAACTCAGTTGAAAATAGGACATTAATAATATTGCATTTTGTCCAAAAGATCAACGCAGATCAGGATGATAAGATGCAAAAGGATAGGGCAATGTGAACATCTACTTTTAAAATCACTGAGGCCCATCGTGATTTTTTAAATACCTATCTAGGATTCTATATCAACACAAAATTTGTTCCAAATTCTCAGGTTAACCTAAAAAATCTAAAATAGAAGACATTAAATCTTATGAGGAATGGTTTAAAAGCTCTTTCATGACTGACAACAGTGTTGTTCAAGCCTTTATGAAGCAGAATCTAAATATGTAAAAGATTAAGAACAGTCATTGAAACTGGGCAGGTCTCAAATCCTCCCTTCTGCCTCCCTGTCCTTTGTCGGCCTCTCTCCACTCTATCCACCTTTTGTATAACCCCAGGGTTTCATAAGATGCAAGTTTTAAAACCACTACCCTATTTGCATGTGCATTTTCACCTCTTTAAATATAGTTAAGGAGAGAATAAGCAGGTACTCACACACTTCATAACTTTTCATCTTTAAGCAGTTAAGTGCTCTTCAATTTCCTTTAGTCCCACACTACCACTTCTCTACTATATTCAAAGTACTAGTCATCTATTTGTAATTCAATTCAGAAAGCCTAGTGATCAGTTTACCCAGTGGGTTTTTGTAAACCCGATATTCTCAGAATTTCCTCAGAGAACGTAATCTTCTGTTCTGAAGCAGATAGTGAAAAATCTATTGTGTGTGTGTACATATTTAAGAAATTTACTATCTAAAAGATGTCAGAAAATGTTTAAATCTCTAATAATTTTTCTTTATATGGACATAAATGCCATTGCTTTTTAAGTTTGTTGGGGGATATGTGGAGTTTTATTCAAGAATGCAATGTATAACCTACTCAAAATAGAATAATCCATAAGTTGTTACTCACCACTTGTGCCTACCAAGGTAGTAATTAAATTTTAACCAAACAAAAATACGTACTAGTCTACGGCCATGCCACCCTGAACAAGCCCGATCCCAACTGATCTCGGAAGCTAAGCAGGGTTGGGCCTGGTCAGTACTTGGATGGGAGACCACCTAGGAAGACCAGGTGCTGTAGGCGTAAAAAATAAAAAATAAAGGATTGTAAGCTGACAAGGTCCTTGCAATATGAGGCCAAAGGTTGCCTCGCCTAAAAAAATAAAATATAATAAAAATAAAAAATAAAAATATGTACTAACAACATCTCTTAGCTCTCAAGCATCTGTTTTTGCCTTTCATGTCACCAGCTTTCCCACTACCTGGCGAAGTGTCCTGAATTCCCCAAAAGTTCGACCTGCCCCAATTTATTCCAGAATAGCAGAGGAAATGGGCAATACATGGCCTCATTATTGGGATGTACTCTCCCTAGATTCTGTGACCCAATCTCTTAGATCGATCTTTCACTGTGATCCAGGACACACACATTACGAAATTGCAGATACCTGACTATTTCTGACTTACAAGAACAGCAATTGATAATGTTAACCGTAGTTTAATACATACTCAATATTTCCTATTCCTTCTATTTCATTATTTTTAAAAAATGCTGGCCATGTGCTTTTGAACTTGGTTTAATAACTGAATTAATGAATGGCCCACTGACAAGTATTTCTAAAAAGCTTTACTTCTTAACCCCACTATTGCAGGGTACCCATAAGTGTATCACTTATGTATGACTTAACCATATATATTTACACATAAGTTCTGCATCCATTAATCCTAAAGCCAAATTTAGTATACATCTGTTCATTCTTTTCTTAGCTGTACACACACACACACACACACGCACACACACAAAATCAATGCCACTAAGACAGCCCGTTTATTTTCTCTTAAAATCCATTTGACATTAAATAAAATGAGGTCTCAAATATGGAAAATGACCTTGTTATGTTCTTACTTTTAAGGTAAACAAAATGGCACATACACACTACTAAGGCCTGACATGCCCCTCAGGTCCTCTTTAATCAATGAATTGCAGAGGGAAGAGTATAAATCATATCTCCCCATTATGTCCTCCTCAGACTGAATAAAATGTGGTTTGTCCTTCCTTCAATTCCATATCATTTCTCAATTTAATAAATAAGCAAAATACTCCCCTAACCCATCTGTCTCATCTCCTAGAGATGAATTTTGCTTCCTTTATGAAATAATAACTAAAATTATAAATATCAAATAACTTAGAAGGGTATGTCCAGAATAAATGTGGAAAAATTCTTCCCTTAATATTCCTAATTCTGTAACTTGTGGCAAAGTTAATCACATCTGCCTTAAAAATGGAAATTGCAGGACATGGTTACATAGTGTAGTGGTTAGCACAGCTGCTTTACACACAGAAGGTCCTGAGTTCACACCCCAGTGGAGCCATGGTCTATGGTCTATGGCCATGCCACTCTGAACAAGCCAGATGTCTGATCTCAGAAGCCAAGCAGGGTCGGGCCTGGTTAGTACTTGGATGGGAGACTACCTTGGAAGACCAGGTGCCTTACGCATAAATAATAAAAAATTTTTAAAAATGTGAATTGCAAACAGTATATGTTACATGACAATTCTTGGACTTTTAAACTATTTCGCAAAGACCCCAGAGGGTACAGGAAATTCAAAACTGCTTACAGGAAAATAACTCAATAATATTGCAAATAACACATTCTTATTTATATACTCTATTCTAATTATGATCCACTTTTTTCATTAGCTAACCACTATACAGATCAGATTCATTTTAAAACATATTACTACATCCAAGACTAACCTTCAAGTCATCACCAGATAAAGAAAACCTTGTAGATGGGTCCTTTGGTTCTTAAAGTATTGGAGAATCATTAAAATCCTGAGAAATGTTTTACCTTAAACTCATTAGGGTACAATTTGGTATTATTAAGAAAAAAAAAAAAAAAACTAATGAAACAAAGATTGTATTCCATTTTTAAAATGAATAGAAAGTTCTTGGCCTGGTCTCTGGTTTCTCATTTCCATTTAGTGCAGGCCAATTGGTAGAGATTAAGGTATTCAGCTGAAGCCTGAGCATCCTATGGCAGAGCCCTTACACTTCACGCTAAATACAATTTTTATTTAAAAATAAGCTCAGTATGTAGGAGGCATTGTACTACACAGCTAAAACACATCTCACTTAACTCTTACCAGTTGTGAGGATGCCTCTCAGAATTGCTTGATTCCATATTGCTTTGAAAATACATTTCTGGGAGTAGGGCAAAGGTACTGGTATTAAGTTACTTCGGGATTCTAATGCAAAACCACAATCCAGAAACACTTAGTCATTTTTAAAAGCAGCAGCAACACCCCAACTCAAAAATAACCCTCAGCGGCACAGCTGGCCCTCTCCAATAAACCATAGTCCCCCCATAAAGACCTTGGAAAAACTTTCCAACAGACCTCATGTCCTGAGATTCCACTGTCTGCAGATCCAAGTCTCCCATTTTCCTCAAACTATTTTTACTTCTTCCCATCTTCCATTCAATCTCATCCCCTTTAGGTAGAATGTAATCTGATCATCAGATTAAAGTAATTCCCACGAAAACATGAACCGCCCCCCCAAAGAGCCAAATAATTTGACGCTATTTCTGAAAAGTTGGTAATACTTTTTGTTTTGGCCTAAAAGAGCTTATATGACTATAAAGGGTGCGTGAGAATAAAAATTCTCTCATCTCTCTATACAAAACATTCACTTAGATTCTATTTGCTACTTCTACGATATAAACACATGGGGTATTATTAATGTGAGGACAGCCAGAAAGAGTATAGTTAAATTGTTGGCAGTGTAATTCCTATCATTTGAATGTCCCCTCCCAAGCCGAAAAAATTAATATGCAAAAATTACGTTTAGTATTTTCAACAATTCTTATTTTCAGTGATTTTTTTAAAAAGTGCTCCATAATTTTCATAGAACATTTGTAGCAACTTATGGGAAATAGGGCAACAGCAACAATCAAAAGTTCATTTAAGAACAGAAACAAGGTTCATCTTTAGTTATATACACTGACCCAAGTATCAATAAGCTACAACACACTATATTATTAAACAGTGCCGTTTTACATATTTCCTTCTTTTTTAATTCTACCAAATGTTTTTCTACTATGAAAGAATTTGAAGTTTATCTTTCCTAACATAACAAAAACTCTAACATAACGTTAGCAAATTCCTCTGATTAAAGATCCCAGTTCAAGACCCCTTCCATAATAAAGTTCTCTGGCTTGAATTTCAACCTTAACTTTAGTATTTAGGACATAAAATTCCACTATTTAATTGTATCTAGAGCAACAAGAGAAATATACTTACCTGATTCCTTCTAAGAATTCTTGGGCAGTCTTCCCACACTGTTTCACAATATAAATTATGACAGGTTGGTAGCAAAATAAAAGTTCAGTTGATTCAAGATTAACTCATATACCTAACGGCCAAAAATTTACAGAATTCCTGCTGTCTCTGGGGAAGCTCATTCACTATAGAAATGGGGAACGTAAAAAACCATGGACTATACAACAGAAGTAGAGTGAATTAAGTGGATGACAAGGCATGAAAGCACATGGGGACTTGATCCAGAAAGGCTGCTTTGGTGGGTACTTGGGGTGGGAATTCAGTTTCTTGAAAACCAATATAGAGAACTCAATTGGAACTTAATTGACATTAACAGGCATCAAGACACCTAGTCTCTAGTCCGTTTTATAACCATCTAGCTGTGTGACAAATAACCCCCTGGATCTGTTTCCTCATCTCTAAAATAGGCCAGAATTAGATCATCTTTATGTATCTTTCCTGCTGTTATTGATTCTATAGCTGTGATATTTTCCCATACATTCAAAAAACTGTAGCACCCTGCACATTTATGGATGTATGGATGTAAGAACGGATACACATATGTATGTAAATAAACATTTCCTGTCCAACATCCTCAAATAAAGAATAAAGACTCTTATTTTACATTAGGGAGTATTTACTAATCAAAGTGAAAGCTAGAATGGTTAAGAGATTTATCAGCAGAGTTAGCAAAATCAAAACTTTTTCCTAGCTGCATGCACTCACTCACTGTCTGTAACCAGATAGTGGTTACAGAAAAGAATACTTGGGAGTAAATCCACACATTACGGCCCTATTTTTTCTCTAGTAAAGTTGCATATTTGGAACTGCCTAAGCTTTTTGAACATCTGTAGCTAGTCATTTATATAACTTTGTTACTTTGTTTTGCATTAGTCTGTCTGAAAATGTAGCTTCATTTCTTCCTTGAAATTTCACTTCTCGCAGGCCTATTCATGTCATGTTTTTCCCTAAACTTCAACTTTCTATTTAATATTCCTCATAATAAAGAAAACAGCTCATTTTAAACAAGAAGTTTATTTAAACAACAAGACGTTTGACTTGAAGGGAAAACTATCTAGGATTCATTTCTTTTAGAGTAATTTATCCCTACTTAAAGACAGATTGCCCTACATGTAACAGCTACGTACAAAAAAGTTATAAAATTGTCCTTGGTTTTACAATGATAAATGAAAAACATTAAAAGTCTCCAATTGAACAAGGTATGCAAGGATTTTTGTTGTTCTTTTTTTTTTTTCCTTAAACAGTGAGAGCAAAATAACTTACTGGAATATAAAGATAAGAGCTGAATGAGCATGCCACTAATGGAGAAAGGGGGTATTTTCACAGAACCAGTATTTTTCCCCATCCCATCTCCATTTGATGTCAATCAAAACATACCATTGGCCATTTAGTTTAAAAAAAAAAATGCAAATGCTTGTGCACATACATCAGTTACTTTATGTACAATAAAGGAATGGGGAAGGGGAAAATGAAAGAATAGAGAAAACTATACTGTAGTAGTCAGGATGTGGTGGAACCAAATTGCCGTTTTCTAATTGAGAATGTCTTCTTGGTCTAGAGGAACAGAGTTCTGGAGTAAAGTAGCAGGTTCCCTTTTTAGTAGACACCTCCTGTCTGCTGCTGGAACACATCAATTGTATCTTCATCCTCCATTTCCAACTAGCATACAAGAGAAAAAACCAATTGTTCATTATTTTAGATAACCCATCGCTTAATGTAGCATCAGACTTAGGTTTAAATTACTTTACACTTGGTCTTTTTATGAAGATTATAGAAAACTTAGCTTTTAAATTAAAAAGCTGAATATATCTGAATTAAATAATCTCTAACTATGGAAAATAAGAATGATGTGGGTAAAGGATCTCATGCAAAGTTGTTTAGATAAGCAAAATACTGGAAATACCCTAAATATCAACAGAAACCCAAAGAAATGGTACACCAATATACAAAATACTATGTAGCTGTTATTAAAGAATAAGCAGATTTACACATGCAAAAGTGGAAATATCCATGGGATACTAGTATTAGGCTAAAAACAAAAATTTAAAATTAGACAGCATTTCTGTTTTTAAAAGTTTGTGTGTCTATAGTATGAATATATCCTTGTCTATGCACAAAACAGAGTGGTTACCTCTATGCAATAACAGAAAGGAACAGGGAAAGTGGAAACTTCTTTAAAAAACTAAATTTTAAAATGCTATCTACCAATTAAATTTGCAAGGTTTACTACCCGCATATTATACATAAACTAACCATGTTGACAGTAGGAAGGTTTTGGTACATTTGGCAACAATGTAAGGTAAATAAGCTTTGTAACATTTTATTATGCTGATAATTACGCTTGAAAATTTATTTCTAAAAAAAAGTAATTTTGAAGATAAAACTCTGGACACCTAAAGACAAGAAAGGGAATTGTTTCTAACAAAGTTCAAATATAGGGGTAAGGGTATTAAAATATTAATGTCTCAACTCCCTTTTCTGTAAAATGGAACAGCATTCAGTTAGGAGAATTAAATGAGTCAAAGAAAGTAACAGAATGATGGGCACATACTAATCATACTGCTATTAAAATTGGCTAAGATGTTCTAATTTATCACAATTCTGCTACTTAATAAATATTGAGAGAATAATTCTAAAACAAATCAATTTCATTCTAAAATACAATTCATTTGAAGACTTTATAATGCAGTTTGAAACAAATCCTCCTCACATTTTAATATCTGCAGCTAGCATGGCAGCAGACAAGCCTCGACTATTTTCTGGTGGTAGGAAAGGGCTTCGAAAGACAAAAAACACATTCTAATCATCAGAGGTTAGCACGACGGATTCTTTGTATTCTTTTAAAACCATCAAAACAGATCTTCCGCCTATCTATCTAGTGAAATAAAACTACTGGAATGTTAAATTTTATAGTAAAACTTTAAGTGCCTTCAGAGGATAAAAGAGCTTTTTCTCTTTCATAGAGAATTCAGCTCCTCCTTGTGGCTATAGACAATAATTGCTTCTTAGAGACTCACTAACATATTCAAAATATTCCTCCCTCAAGTATAACTTCTGTAGAATATCTGTTATGTTTCAATTTTTGTTTCAATTTTTTTGAAGATTATCAACAAAACCACAATCTTGATGTGCTGCTTCACTCATACCGTGTTTAACACTTTCTAGTTCTTACAGCATGCTAAGACAAATTCAAAAATACCCAGGCTACAATTTAAATTTCCATCAAAATATTTTTCCAAAACTGTCTTAAATGGAACTTGAAAGGGTAAAAAAAAAAAGAGCTTCTGCCATACAAGACAGCCCAGTAAATCCCTCACAAAGTGATAGAACTGAAGTGTTATGTAAACAGATTAAGGATCAGATAGATATTCACCTTTTGTAGAAAGGGACTGGAAAGCCACCCTCCTCTCAAAAGCCCTCCCTCCTCTCAAACTAAGCTAACAAGAGACTTGCTGTTAAGAGCCATTAGTTCCCTTTAGTTCACAAGTATAGGTAAAATAATTCAGCATGAGAGCTAAAAAGGTCAGGATCAACAGCCAACTGGTAAGATCAAGAGCTGAAGCAACAAAAACAAAAGGAAAACGTTCTGAAGAAACAGTTGTTTTAATTTTCACTGAATAATGTTGGCAATAGGAAATAAAATGGATCAAAGTAACTAAATAACCTATTATCTTTACTAAGTGAGGACCAGTATTTTAAAACCATTGGCATTTCCTCAATCTATTCCTTTATTTTTCTTTCTGTCCCCCTGTGGTCATATTTTACATAGCTTTGAACTCTGGTAAAGAATTATATTCCAATATCTTAAAGTTCACAAATTTAATAAAGCTGTTGAGGAAAATTACAAAAAACATTACACAGAGATTTTACCTGTGCAGGTGTGTCTGTTTCATTGATTGGCTGCCCGTCAAATCGGAATCTGATCTGCCTCATTGACAAACCCTGGACAAAAGAGTTTAAAAGCAATTAAGAATGCAAAAAACAAAAAACTATATGCATATTTAGCCATGAATATATTAAAAGACAGACCTAAATAAATGATCTTCAATATGTTAACATTTCTATGTGGGTAAATAATTTGAGGTGACTTTCACTTCTTTAAAACTGATTTTCTTCGGGAAAAAATTTTTTTTCAAATGGTCTTCTTAAAAAGGCTGTATTGCCTTTGAGACCATAGCTACTCCAAGCTTGAACAGATGAAACTTGAATCAAAAAGCGCATTTAGATAAGATACTAAAAGGAAATTTAAAGTAACAGATACACACAGCAACATTCCTCAGTGCATGTTAAAGAAATCACCAAATTGAAAAAAAAAACAACAAACAATAACAAAAACTGGAAGTCATCTAAAAAGGTGTGATAATTAAAATAAAGCGTTGCCTAAACACCACCTTACCTTCATTTCTATCCGAATATTTCCTACCACCATGCACGCATTAAGCTATGCCTCAACCCAGCACAATGCTAAGCACACCCACAGGCATTCGAGTTCTTATCTTTGGGCAGTCAGGACATTTTCACCAAAATGCAAGCCAATAACTATCCAAAAACCATCCATAAAACTACAATCCACACCCATGAAATTCCTGGAATAGCTCAAAAGAAGCACCTGCTTTTCAATTTCCTTCTTAGTATTTACCCAAAGCTACATTTATTAGTCAACTTATTTTCTAAATAAGCTCCAGGAGAGGGAGAAACCCAGGCTGTTTTGGTTACACTGCATCCATGCACATAGTAGGTGCTCACTAAGCACTGATGGAATAAAATGGATGAAAATATCCATCTATGCTTCACTTTTTTTATTTAAAAATAAATCTAAAACTACTAAGGTGGGGAGACTATGACAAAAAGGGAATTTTTAAATTATGTTACTAGAGTTTAGCTTCTAGAAATTTTTATATGCATTTAAGGAGATAAATGAACCTAAACATGCCCCTTCTGCAAAGTGGGTTCCAATGTCTTACTTAATCAAACATTACCTTCCCGACATAGGGGTGGGGAAAAGGGGAAAGGAACAAAGCAGCAAAGCTGTTGGTAACTGCAGCCAAATGAAGACAAGATATGTTGTAAAAACAGCTTCCTAGGAAGCATCTTACATAAGATCCACCTCACTCCTGTATCATGTTCGAATTACAAACTATAATTAATTGTTACACAAACTCCATGCTTTGATATTTAAGAGAAAATTAAACTTGAGTTCCTAGGACCAAAAAAACTCAGTGCGCCATAAACACGAAACACCTGTAACCCCTTACATGGATTTGCTGAATCTGTTTTAAATCTGTAACATGATCATATTGCTTTCCTTTAAAACTCTAGCCATCAACACATAACACTTTCAGACTAGGCCTTGTCTTGCGGAATACAAGCAATCCCCCACGAGGTGACATCCACAAACTTAATTCCTCACGACTTTCAATTTTAATTTGTGATTACACAAAGCAACCAAGAATTCAGCACCGAGCATTAATTACCAAGTATTATTTATTTATAATCCATTGTAGAATCCTTGCAGCACCTTATGGTAGGTTCTTTTTCCACTACATCCAGTGGTAGAAGGGTCACAAGGGTCAATCATTCAAAATATAAAGCGGGAAGGGCCCGGAACATAAGCAAACTGTATTCTTTTTGCCACCTGTTTTTATGCTTTTCCTCATCGATTAAAAGCTTTTATTTTGCTAGAGATCAAAAATCCAAATTCAGAAAACTTGTCTTTAAGATTCCATACATCAAGTAAATTCAAACTGGGAATTTACATTAAACCAGTATTTGGGGTTCTCTGCAGAATTAAATCTCTTCCCTGAGCTTTAGGGTTGTGCCCAGAAGAGTGGCATCAGATTATCTCTTTGGGCCCCATATTCTCATTCTACAAAAATGAACTGGACTAAACCAATGAATCTGTGCTCTCTGAAACCACCTGACCCTCCATGAAATAATCTGTTAGGGTAAATCCACACCAGAATGGAAAAGTATGCTGTTAGCTGAAGGCTATGTGGCTGTAGGCAAACTCTAATTTCACATGTTTATGAGAAACTTATTTGCAAACCAACCTCTGGAGATATTAGTTTGAATGTTCTCTACCATTTTACAAGCATTTATTAAACACATTCTATATATCAGGTACTGGTCTAGGATCTAGAGAAATAGTGAACAAAAAGGCCCAATGCTCATGGAGCTTACATTTTAGTGGAGACAAATATAGACATTATCAATGAAAAAAACAAAGAGTGAGAATGAGAGGACTGGGTAACTGGAGCAGAAGCTCTTTGAGTTAACCAGAGAAATCTCCAAGGTAATAACTTATAAAAAGTGGAATAAAACGATTGAGGATTCAGCAATATCCAACAGATATATGTGAGCCACATATTTTAAATTTTCTAGTTGCCAAGTTAAAGTAAAAAATGTTTTACTTCAGTACATTCAAAATACTATCATTTCAACATGTAATCAGCATTTTAAACCGGCCATGTATCTTACACTTACAGCACATCTCAGTTTGGACTAGTCACATTTCAAATGGCAAAGTCACATGTTGCTTGTGGCTACTATACTGGACAGCACAGGTTTAGGTAGAGAACAGAATTTGCCAATGGCTTTTATATGAGTTAGGAAGATCTTTAAGAATGAACCCAAGGTTTTGACCTCAGAACTACATGTAGACTGGTCCTTTTTACTGAGTGAGGACACAAGGGGAAAGGATTTCTAGGATTAAAGTCAAGAGTCTTCTCTTGCATGTTCAGTTTGGGATGCCTATGAGACATCCACTGGAACTCCTCCAGAGATACAATGCCAAGTAAGTTCATTAGAAAGTAAATGAGCATTCAATTAATTTTGACAGGAAATCTTTGATCGAGAATTTTCAATAGTCAAAAAAAACTTCAGCTATGCAAATTAGATTGGATAGATACTTTAGCCTTTTGATACTCTGTACCTACACTTAAAAGCAGAGAATCAGCCCAATTAGGTAATACTTCAATTCCCTCTTCCTTAGAACGAGAAAGTATTTGAAACTTCAAAAGGGACTGTTTTACTCAAAACTCCAGGTTATTCCCAATTTAAAAGGAAAATAGGAATATCTATCCAAACTCTTCCTGAATCATATCTTCAAATCATATGTGCATTCCGACAATATTTTTTATGGATTACCAATGCTTCTTTTTCCTCTAGTGCAAATTAAGAGTGGCCCCAAATTTATTTAGTAAATAAAGCCTAATAACTGAAGGAAAAAAAAAAAAAAAAAACTCAAGGAAAACTATTTACACTAGGTAATACACTAAATTTACTTTAACATGGCAGGAAAACTAAAAATTCTTGACTAACTTGATCTTATAGGACAATCTCCCATAGGGATAATCTGGAACACAGAGGATGTGCTGTTTTGTTTCTCTGGCACATATGATGCCCCAGAACATGGTAGGCATCTGGTAAATAGCCAATAAAAAGCTCCTTTGGGCTCCTACAAGAAATATGGGCAGTCTTAAATATGACCATTTGGGATGGATAGGGTATCAATCAATATGTATAGTAAAATGTTAATGGTTAAATCTAGGTGGTGGGCATATGGGTATTCAATGTTCTTTAAACCTCGCTCTATGTTTTCATAAGTGTTGAAAAACAGACTGTTTAACAGCTAAAATCTAGTAGTAATTAAAGTTAAGCAAGATTTACAGAGAACTTTGTTGAAAACCACCAAATCTAAGCATGAGTTTCTGTTTTGTGTAAGGTTTTGCTACATAAAAGTTCTACAAAATGATTAGCTTTAAAAATTTCCCTGTAACATGAAAGGGAACTACTACTGTTCAAATGTGAAAGATGCCAGTGTAGAAAATCTTTAGTACAATAAGTACATATTTACTAATTGTTAGGGGGATTTCGTCAAGATCCTATCTTTTTAAGGAACTATAATAAAATGAAGATAAGGAATTATAAGCACAGTATTATTGCATTATAAATTAGGCATAAAATAAAGCTTCAAACTCAAAAAGGAGTCTATATCTTCAATTTTTAAAATGCCCTTACATCTCATAAAAGAAGCCCATGTTTCAACTCAAACTTTTTTTATTTTGAGCCTATTTTTAGGATAACTGACAATGTAAATAAGTTGTTTTAGTCTAAAAGAATGATTTCCCTCGACTTTTACATATTACATATTCAGGGCTGAACAAGAAAAATACTTCTGCCACATTATTACTGAATCAATCGATCTAGGTACCAGAGCTTTTGTTATACTTGCAAAAGTCATTTTTATTGTTACAGATAAAAAGCTTCTTTGAGTTTGAGTTTACATCCCAGCATCTGTTCATTTCTACTTCCTCTTCTTGATGCCTATTTACTATCATCTGAGTAAAATGCAAATGTCCCTATAATATAAAAATGTTTATACATAGCTCAGGTTAAATTTCTTGACCTCTATTATTAGTGTAAGAGAAAAAACATGATTTTACATGCTTCAGAAAACTGTTAATGTCCTTAATCTCACATTTTATTTCCACATTGATTAAAATACCCAAAATAGTTTTGACACAAATTTTAAATAGATAAGAACCTGACAAGAAATTTTACCAAGTTCATTCTTATTTTCTTATTAAAGTAAAATTACATCCCTTTGGGAGCAAATCATGAGTGTGACTATAATTTAACACATTTGTGACACAGGACTAGAAACATATATAGTAACCAAATTATCCTAAGGGTTTTCATGAAGACTCAACATACCAAGTATATAATAAAATTGATATGTCAAATATATAAGTGCATGTTCATTCTACCAATCTATTGTAATATTATGCTAGTCTAGTTTCTATCCTCATGAAAATAAGGTTTTTTTACTTAAATAAATTTTATTCAGTGAAAGTGCACATGTCAGTTCCTCACCTGTCGTTCACAATAGGCTTTCATTAGTTTACTAAGTGGTGTATGCCTCTTAATCTTAAACTGCACCACAGAACCATCCTGCCCCGCCACCTTCAAATTAATATGATCGTTGTTCTCAGTCTTGACTCCTTCCTGTTGAAAGAAAAATAAAAGTATAATTTGGAAAATGTGAAAAACAAACACCTTTTAGTAAAGCAGCTGCAGCCCAAGTTGCTTCAGAAATCAACAGGTTTCTCATCCTAAGAGCATACAGCTGTTTTCAGCCATTGAAATCAATCTGAAAGATGAGAAATCCTGGAGCAACAATATTACATAGCTGTCACAGAAACTGAAAGCCTACTTGCAATACTATATCAGTGGTAACAATCGATTTTTAAAGATGGGTCCCGCTCAATTTACTACCACGCTTTCTTGAATCTGAATTTTCTAAAATGGCTTATTTTATATCACAAAATACATCGTCTCTAAAAACACTGAAAATAAGAATTCTTTCTCATTCCAAAGTGCTTTAAATACATTATGCAAGAAAACATCTAGACCTCGCAAGCCAAAACTCACTACAATTCTCTTGCTAAAAAGTTACCAAACTCAGTTTAATGACTTAAATCTTAAGCTACATTAACAAAACCTAATTGAGGAATATCCTCTGAGTCTCTGAGGCAGCGGCAATAACTCAGAACCACTATTAACATCCGACTCGAGCAGTTTCATTTTTGTTTATTTTTAGTTAAGAGCTCTTATTCTCCCCTCCCCTTTGTTGTCATGGGTCAAATGCAGTTTATTTATCCCAAGTCTTCCTTATGGATTTCGACCCAATTTGTAGTTCACTAAAATCGAATGTAGAAGGAATTCTGTAGCCCAAAATCACTTCAGGAAACGGGAGGGTGTCACAAAATTAAACCAAAAGAAAATCCCGTGTGCCAGGTAGCAGTGTGTGCCCTAGTCCTCACGGGAAAAGCTTCCCGGTGCCTCAAAACCCGCGTTAAAAAGTTAAGCCTTTCAAAAGTCTTTCCGCTCGTACATCTGCCTCCAACTTCTCGACACCACATGGTCTCCACAGATTGAGGGCTCTTGGCACCCAAGGAAAAGCCCCTGCCCATCCCCAGGACACTGGAGACCATTGAAGTGGGAAATACTCCCCGGAATCCACAACCCCCCGGCCCCTCACGACGGCCTGATGTTCATCCGGCTTCCAGCCCATTGATTCGTCCCGAACCCGCACCCAGCCGGTGCGGCCCCGGGCAGGGGTTCCCAGATGCCCGCGGCTCCCATCCCTGAGGAGGGAAGTCCCGGACGGAGGGAACTCCCGCCACCGCGGAGGTGGCAACACCCGCCGCAGCTCCGCGCGGGGTCCGCGAAGGGTGGGGACACCGCGCGCCCTAACGCCCCTCCTCACGCGCGCCCGGCCGGCCGAGAAGCCCCGCTCGCGGCCGGTTGGCCTGCGGGCGTCCCCGATCCGCCCGCCCAACTCGCGCCCGGCGCGCACTCCGAGGCGGCCGGGGGCGGGGGAAGGCAGCAGGGCCTCCTCCGGCGCGGGAGGGAGGAAGAGGGGAGGGAGGAAAATGGCGCGGAGCGCCCGGGCCTGAGCCGCGGCCAGCCCCGTGGGGGGCCCGGGAAGGCGCGGGGAGCCCGCGGCGGGCTCGGGCCGGACCCCGGCCCGCGCCGTGACCCCAGCCGCGCGGCGAGGCGAGGAGGCCGGCGCCAAGCTCACCTTGGGCTTTTCGTCGGCCATGGCGAGCGCCGGAGTCTCCTCAGCTGCCGCTTCACAAAAGAGGTACCAGGTCCGCACCGAACGAGCACACAAGCAGCACCAGGAGCGGCAGAAGAAGGAGGCGGCAGCGGTGGAGGAGGGAGAGGGCGCGCGCACGTCGTGCGCTCCCTCCCCCCACCCTGCGTGCGCGAGCACGAGCCGCCGGGGCTTCCTATTGGTTGCTGCCTCGCGGGAGCGCGCAACGCTTACATAACCACCCACATCCCCCGCCCCGCGCTGCCCGAGCCTGGGCCCGGCGCCCGCCAGGCCGGCGGGAAGAGGCGCGGACACGCGCACCCGACCCGCCGCGGGGACGCGCCTGCTCTGGGCGGGGCTGTATTGTCCTCCTTCTGTGGTGGAGCTTAATCAAAATGGCTTCCAGCTGGTCCTCGGTGGGGACGAGGAGGCTTGAGGCCTAGACGTAAGACACAAGCCGGGGATGGCTGACTGACTGGACGAGGAAAGGGGAGCCTACATCATAGCCCCAGCATGAGGTTCTGGAAAAAAAAAAACCTCTCGTAGGGTGACCCGAAAGCAGCTTTCCCCACTGTTAGAGGAACATCACACTTCCTTTCAGTCGGCCTCTCATCCTTTGAATTTTAAAGCTTCAGCTTCAACCCGCTTCTCACCAGGCTCTTGCCTCAGTGCAGTGACTACTAAGGTCCTGCTGGTAATCCCACACTTTGATTAGCTGAGGAGAAATGTTCATCCTACAAACTCCTTACTCATGGCCTGGCTCCCAACTTCCAAGAGGAAACAGAATCCATTAGAACCACCCAATATCAAAAAGCTTCCAATCCAATCAATCATTTCCTTCAATCTGGTTAAAATATAGAAGTAGGTCCCTCCTGTTTTAAGAACAATCCTGACGTCTGTGCAGTGGATTGCTCCTGCTCCTCTAGGTAGGTTTTATTATTTCCTTTGTCCCTGTCTTGTCTTCCACTCCTCTGTCAGCTTAGAAAAAGACGCTCTCAATTCTATTTTCCTCATAAGTTACCACCATATCTTTTCATTCTTGGCCAAACGTCTTGAAAAAATGTCCATGCCAGCTGTCTCCACTCCCTCACCTCCCACTCACTCTCCAATCCACTGCAATCTGGTGCTGTCCCCATAGCTCCACTAAAACTGCTCTCTACAAGGTCACTGCAAACTTTGCTGAATCCAGTATGCTTGCCAGTTCATCACTCCTCTTGAACTCCTTCCTTGTGACTTTGAACTCTGACTCTGGTCTGTCCTTGATCCCTTTGCATTTTTTTCTTCTTGGCCCTTCTCTTAATTGTTCCTTGGATTTCATTTCATTCTCTTATCTTCTATTATCCTGGAATGATGTCACCACTTCCATTATCATCTATTTGTTAATGATTCTCACATCTATATTTCTACTTCAGATCTTTCTCTGAGCTTCTAACTCGTAAATCCAACTGATGTCTGAACATCTCCATTTGGATGTCCCAGAGGTACCTTAAACTGAGCACATCTCAACTGAAATTCCTCACTACCTTCCCCAACCGGCCCACCCAGTCTGGTTCACTAAATGGCACCCCATTACAACATTGCTCCAAGCCAGAAAGCCAGGAGGCATCCTGACTTCTTCCTCTCGTCCACACAATCCCCATGCAGTCAATCTCCAAGTTTTGTCTATTCCACCTTCTAAATACCTACCAAATCTGTCTACTTTTCTTCAGCTTCTGTCCAGTGTCTGAGCTAGGCAGCATTTGCTGGGTTTTCAGGTTGGTCCTCCATGGGACAGAGGAGGCTTAAAGCCTTAGATGTAAGACATGCCAAGGAAGGCAGATCCATCAGGGGAGGCAGGGGAAGCCTAAGTTCAAGTCAGCTCTCTCCAGGGCTACTGCAATAGCCTCCTAACTGGTCTTTTGTTTTAAGGTAAGTCCCACTGTCCCTGAATATTTAAGTGAATCAGAATCATCTAGGGTGCTGGTTTAGATGCATATCCTTGGGCAGCGTGGCTCTGGGATCCCCCCTTTTTAACAAGTGTCCCTGGTTCTCCTTAAGCACACTAAAGGCTGAGCCCCACAAACTGTTCTAAAATAAAAACGAAATAATTTTCTGCCACTCCTTGGTTCAGTGGCAATCCTCTGCCTTATAGGATAAAGTCTAAATTTTTTATAAGACCTACAAAGCCCTTTGAGAGCTAATCCAGGATAACCATTCTAACTCTTTCTCATCATTTCCTCCTGGAAGCCTCAGCCTCTTTGGTCATATTCAATTACTTGGAGTTCCTGCCCTCTCTTAACTCTAAGCTTTTGTCCATTGTAGGTGCTCAAAGATTCACTGAATGCATAAATAAATTGACACTATCACTATACGTAAGGTTCTGTGCTAGACATTGAGCAGGCAAAGAAGGGCAGACAAAGTCTCTGACTCAAATAACAATTTGGTGGGGGTGGGGTTAAGTAGGAAATACACAAGAAGTGAAAGGGGAAGAGAACCAACTGCCATGTGTCAGGCACTGAGTGGGGCTTTACTACTATTAATTTATTTTCTCCTTAACACGCACCCTTCCAAGCAAGTATATTTATTTGCTACTGAGGCTCAAAGGAGTTAAGTAACTTACCCAATATCACATAGCTAGCAGGTAGTGCTAAGTGAAGTCTACTGTATACCAGGGAATGAACATACAGGATACTATGCCAGATACTGTAGAAAAAGAAAAAGAGATGCTATCTTTGGTCTGCTAAATCCAGATCTTCTGTTGCCATCACACACACACCTTCCCAGCCTTGCAGAACTGTGGAACTTTGAAGGAATGTATCATGTTACAGTTACCCTCAGCAATACGTTGGGACCACCAGAAATCAAAAGCTTGTTTAGTCATTAGCTTCTGGGTAACAGGTATGTCCTATGCTATCCTCTCCACTCTCCAAAGTTACAAAATTTCCTAAATTACAAAATCACCTTCAGGCAATGGAGGAATGCCTATAAAAAATAGTTAAGCATATTCAAATGTGTGAACAATATATATTCCAATGGAAAACTGGAATTCTATGAGCTGAGCCTACAGAATCTATTAAACTCGCATTCTGAGAGCCTCATTCAGATTTTCAGGAAAAAAAAAATTGTTAAGAAACAGAAACTTCCCAACATTAAGTTTCTCACCCTCTTTAGGGGTGGGAAAGGGAGTGGCTGTGCACCGGAAAAGGGTGCTCTAGAAAAAGGAAATGAAAGTAGTACATACAGAAAAGGAGGACAGTGATTGCCATGTGGAGATGCTGTGCCAAGCCCTTAATCCTCGCAAAGCCTGTATTACTATTATCCCCATTTTACAGATGAAAAAAGTGAGATATAGAGGTTGGACAATTTGGTCACCCAGCTTAAAGTGGCACAGCCAATATCACACTGAACTCAGGATTTCTGACTCAGAGCGTGGCACTTAGTTACTGTAGGACTGCATACAGGCCCCCGTGGAAGGCCAGAGAGAAAACATGCAGGAAAAAAAAAAATCCTAGAATAGTTCCAGGAGCACCAATCAAGTTATTTTGACTTACATTTTTGTTTGGTTGTCTCTCTCAGCAGAATGGAAGTTCCATGAAAGCAGAGACCTGTCTCTTTTGTTTAGTTTTTAATCCCAGCACTTTATATCAGTTCTTGGATCCAAATGGATGGATAAAAGAGTAAATGAGGAAAGAGTTGTGCAGTGAGAAACAACTAGTAACTTGGAAATTGAGCAAGAAAGGCCTAATTCCTCTAGAAATCTAATCAAATAGCAATACTGGTGTTAGAAGTGGAGGGTAAGAGTAGGATGAACCATCCAGAATGTGCTCCTCAGGATCAGGCGCTAAATAAAAAAAAACATTCCTAAAAGGTCCAGGAATATAAGAATCAGAGAGACTGTTTAGAGCTTTAAAACCTTGTCAAAATCCCTGTCAAAATCCCTGAGAAATACATCAACTGAATTTGTAACACAGACAACTAAACTGTTGTGTAGTTTGTCAAATGTCCTTCAGGTTCTAACTCAGGTTAATTGAGTACTTGAGCTACCTCTGTGAATATTACAGGAATATTGAATACTGAATTCTTGAATACAGCAGGAAATCTGGAGACAGAATGGTGATACTGTAGAAATCTTCCAGCTTTTTATCCTTGGGTCATGGCGAAGAAGATGGGATCCAAGATAATGTCAACACTCAAAGCCAAGAACCAGGTTTATTGCACTTTAAATGTGTCAGCTGGGGTATAAAATGTAGAGAAATATTGTCCCATTTCACAATACCATACATTCACTGAATCTTAATGTACATATTGCACAAACGTATTTAGAGAATGGTCCTGTAAGCTTCTCGAGGGCAGGTATCACCGCTTTTCATCTTCATAGTCTCAGCAAATAACAAAGTTCTGAGAGCCAGGAATCAATAAGAGTTCATTGACTTATTGATGCAATAGTTACATAGCACTTGTCATGAGAATACCAAAAATGCCCAAATTGGGCTTCCTGAATGCTTGTCAGTTAGGCAGCCTTTACATTGGTGTGACAATATCAAGTTCTTCTAACACCATTAATGCTCCAATCCTACTTCTCTGTCCACCACTAGCTTCAAGTAGGGCCAGTGACTTGAGGCTGTTTCATAAAATGAATGTGAACAAATTGGACAAACCTTTTATTTTGCAGTTATGCCAAATATAGACAATATCTGCACTCTTCAAACTCTTGTGATTGATTACCCTCACCATGAGTAATCAATGGTGAAGACAGAGTTGGAAGTATGGTTCAGAGAGGGTGAGATCTGTCAGAAGTACAAATACCCGAGGCTGAACCCCAACCTACTGAATTAGAAGCTTTGGAGATAGAGCCCAGGAATCACTCAATTAAAGGTTTAACAAGCCCTCTCGATAATTCTGAAGTTCACTAAAGTTTGAGAACCACAGGGCTAAAGCAGCTTTTACTCCTCCAGTAAGAAATCTGTCACATTTATAATTATATTTCTCAACTTTAAGTCTTATGTGGCCAGATATACATTACTAGGACTATAAAGAAGTTTTTTTACAAATATGGCTTTATTCAGGTATGTGTAGAATATGTATGTATCCATATATGTATTAAAAACATTGATTAGTAAAAAATTTTTTAAATAAAAATTTTAATTCACTCATATTCCCATAACGGAATTCCAATTTTAATTTCTAATCTTTATCCACACATACATTTCTTTACATAATTGTAAAAATACACAATTTTTGGTTTATTCTTAAAGTGAAAATTATATAAACATGCGAAAAGATAACTTTTCTGATTCTGAGTAATAATATTCATTCCTGCCAGTCTTCCTTTCTACATAAATATTGATATACCTTTTATTTTTTAACAAAACTTTTAACAAAATTTTACTTTTATCTTTATAAAATTTTGCTACAGTTATCTTTTAATGATTGTATAAGCTTTTTAGTTGCAAGACATTTATTTCCTTTTTTGGTGATTATTCACAATGTCCCTCTTGATTATTTCCTGGAAGTGCAATTATGGGGACCAAAAGGTGAACATTTTAAAACTTCTTGAAAGACTTTTCCATCTTTTTATGTCTTCATAGCTCTTTTATTTTTAATTTTTTTTTAGGTGAGGCAACCCTTGGTTGGCCTCACAGATTGCAAGGACTTTGTCAGCTTACAATCTTTTATTTTTTAATTTTTTACGCCTACAGCACTTGGTCTTGCTAGGTGGTCTCCCACCCAGGTACTAACCAGGCCCAACCCTGCTTAGCTTCTAAGATCAGATGGGACTGGGCTTGTTCAGGGTGGCATGGCCATAGACTTCATAGCTCTTTTAAATGGTGAATATACTATCTTGTTGACATATTTACTTGTGTGTTCCTCTATTTTTTTGCAGTTGAACATCTACGCCAGTAGTTCTTAAGAGGTGATTTTGCCCCCTAAGGGACATTGGGAATATCTAGAGATATTTTTGGTTGTCACAATCATTGAGGGATATTATTGGCATTGAGTGGAGAGAGGCCAGGGATTCTGGTAAACATCCTGTAATGCCCAGGACACCTCTAACAGGCTCACAATGTCAATAGTGTAGAGACTAAGAAACTTTTGTTGTTGTTTTATATATTTATAAATCCTTTAGAATTATCTGTTGTTTTATACATTTAGATATATTTATATATATATACACACACACACATATATGTATATATGTATATAAATGTCACCAAAATTCATACAACTTTTGTTATTTGAAATTATATGAAATAAAAGTTTGAGAGGACTTACTGGGTCAAAATGCATAAATATTTCTATGGCTCTTGATAATAGGTTTCTACCTTGTTTTCCAATATTATTATGTCTCTTGAAATGATTATGTATTTACTTACCTCTCTGCAGGCTAGGGAGCACTGGTTTGCCTTAAATGCATCCACTTAGCACTATACATAGGGGTGCATTTCTAGCACAGTTCCTCTGGCTTGATCTGAGACAATTCTAAGTTTGACTTTGGAGTGACTTAAAGAGACTTCTGGTTTGACTCTTGGGCAATAGGTATGGTTTTAGGAGATTTCTGATTCCAGAAAGATTTTACTTTTTGTCTTCCCAGGATTCTGATATACTTCAAGTTGAAGTGTCTCCTGCATAACTGAAGGCTCTCCAAAGTAGATACAGGAATTCCAGAGTTAAGCAACCAATCTAGGGAGAGGAGGGGGAAGATAAAAGGAGAGGGAAAAGAGAGGGAGGGGAGGAGCTTGTGGAGAAGGTAAGAAAGATTTGTATGCTCATTGTTTTTCCAAATGTATTATTCCTTTAGGATTATCTGTTTAAAAAGGATACATAAACTATTTCATTGAAACTCCTTTCTTGGAAGTCTGTTGAGAGGGACTAGAAGAAAAAGGTCTTTACATAAAATAATAGCTCTATTAGCTGTAATTTTCCTTTCTTTTTTTTGATTAATGAATTTGAATGGTTGTGTAAGGTTGCTAGTATATAGTGATCTTAGACCAAAGAATATTTCCAGTATTTTTTTCTAATATTATCTATTTCTAGGTCAGTTTCAATACTTCCGTTTATCTTCAAATGACATGCCAGTCTTAAAAAACCAAGAAACTATTGTATTAAAATTTTCCAAGCTCCTTTGTTGTTCAAATTATTTTTTCTCAGGTCTCCTTTAGAGAAGGATGTTTTTTCTTTTTGGTCTTTCATCCTGTTATTTTTTCCGTTCCTTCTGCTCATCTCGTTCCCTGAAGGAAATCAGGCACAATTTCTATCAATGTCTTACTTAGCTTGACTTTAACTTCCTGCTGCTCAGAGAATTTTTGAAAAGCCAGATATAACTTTTTAAAAACTGACTTATTTGCTACTGTTTTTTACTTTTGTAAAATATTAGGCCTCTTTTTACCCCCTAGAAAAAGGACATGAATATATAATTTCTCACACTTCGCAGCCACACAATTGGTGTTAGAAACACTCAGATCAGTGACGCTGTGAAACATTTGGAAAATGCAGCAAGACATCGATTGTAGAAGTGTGGAATTTTGTACAAAACTACATTGTTTCATCCTATGGATGGCTGTCTTAAGATAGTGAGATTTGGATAAAACTGCGATAGCCACAGGATTTTTCTTCCTTTCCTTAACAATTTGTACCTCAAAAGAACAAGCTGTTAGGGTGACAAGATTTTCCCAACCACTCCATTTCATTCCAACTAATTCAAATAAGTCGTTCAGAGTAATCTCAAGGAAAGAACCATTTTCCCAGGTAAAATACTGAAAATGAGTCTTTTCAGATTAAATTTTTTTCCTGAATAAAAGCAGCAGCTACATTTTCAGGCACTGTTTTCTAAGATTTAAAAATTTCGAATTATCTTCAGTTAGTTAAAAAAGTTGTTTAATTGGGAATTTAGAATCAGTACTACTCTCTTCCTGGTGTGTGCACGTTATTTGTAAATATGGCATTTACAAAATAACTCCTGTAAGTTACTGGAGCACGTTTGAATTTTCCATTAACGAGACCCGGGACTTCCTATATTTTTTTCTGCTTTTCTGTGGTGAGATAACAAACCAGTATTTGTGTTTAATTAAGCAAGCCCAGCTGTCCCGATTTCACAGTTGTTTCAGCTGCATCAATTTTGTCCGCGTGCTTCTTGAGCGTTTGGGGGGTGGGAGTTGACAGCGACTGCCTGCGTACAAAGCCCCGGTGGACCGACGGGGCCTGGGGAAGGGGATTCCTTGTCCTGGACGCCGCTCAGAGCGGCTGCAACGACACTAACCTGCGGACCCAGAAGGGGCGACGACAGCCGGAGTGGGAAGGGCTGGTGGCCGGCCTCGGCCCTCAGCCCAGACCGCCCACCCCAGCCCCCGCCACGCGCAACCGCACCGCCGGCGCTCCCGCCGTCTCCGGGGGCCTTCGCCCTGTCCGATGCGGGGCTGTCCGCGGCGGCGCCTCATCCGGCGGGACGGTTACTCTGAGGACAGGCTGCCCCAGACTCTGATTTTCCTAACGTGTTGTCGAGGCCAGGAAGGAGGGACACATGTAGCGTGCCGCAGAGCGGAGCTCGCGGCCGAGCGGGGAGGCCCCGGCAGCGCTGGGGCTCTGGGCCTGCAGGCAGTACGGGAGGCGCCCGCGCGGGGTCCTCTCTCGCGGCCGGCTCGGAGCGGGAGGCCTGAGTCGCGGGCCTGGGCTCCCCCGCGGGTTCCAGGCGGCTGAGGCGCGGCGCTATGGAGGAGCTTGATGGGGAGCCGACAGTCACTGTAAGGGGGCCCCAGAGAGTCTTGCTTGCCCTCGCGGTCCAAGGATTGAGTCAGCTTGTCACTGCAGGCTTGTCTGCGTCCCTGCCGCCCGCGAGGTGCCCCGCCCTCTTCTCTCAGCTCAATTGGCGCCGTCCGGAGGTCCCGTTAACTAGGGGCCGGTGCTCGAGTCGCCGTGGTCGCTGGGTTTCTGCTCCTCTGTATACTTCGAATACCTGGCCCCAAAGGCCTCGCTCCGTCCCTCTCCCTTGTCTTCTCGCCTTCCAACTTCCTTCGCTTTTCCTGTTGGGCGAATGCTCGAACGAGCGCGCCGGGACCAAGCGGAAGAATTGGGGCTTTTTTTCTTCTGGCTGAACCTGGCTTCTGCTTGTGCTATGCTTGCCCAAGGTTCACTAAACGTATCCTATCGGGAAACTATTTCTGTTTAAATTTATGGCCCTGTTGGCTTTCAGTTTTGTCTTGAGTTCTGAAGAGTATGTCACGTGTGACTGTCTATGACGTTTATAAAGAAATTAGTGTTTTTTAAATGCGAGATACTTACAGTTCCCCCTGCCTGGAATGCTCTTTTCTTCTCTCCATATTTTTCAAATACAAGCTCCAGCCTCTGTCTTCGAAAAGGCTTCCGTGACCTCCCTGACTAGCTCAAATATCTGCCCATTATAGTCTTGTTCTGCACCTCTTAACTCTTGGTAACCTATAAGCCTCGCTAACCTGCAAGTTTCCTGACCTTGTGTTTTTGCTTTTTAGAAAATTGACATGCCTACCGTTTTCAGCTAAAGCCATCAGATTGTAAAGCAGTATCTGATAAAACAAAAAACTGAAAATAGGGGTCATTTCAAAGCTAACTGGACAAAATGAAGCATAAGATCTTAAATAGCGATTAACGTGGGTTGTTAAACTCTGTAAAGCTTACTGCTCTAGAGTGTTAAATTTTAATGTGTAAAAATTTTAAATATTAAATATCAAGGGCTATGTCAGTGTTTGCCAGAAGAAAAATTAGAATATTAGAGTCACTGGAACTTTTTCAGACTTTCCTTCCTTCATTTATTTAAGAATCTTTGGGTGGGAGAACCTCTAGTACCCTGTGCTATCCAGGAGAGCCACTGCTTTGATATTCAGCCATGATCATGAGCTTGCATTTACAAATAGAATGAAGATGATCTCGGCTTCTTTTTATTCCCAGTAGTGATGGTTAACTTGTGATAATCCAGCTCTATGTTGGTGTTGGGGAGACCAGGTAGGAAACTGGTTGGCCTTGTGGGCACAGCCTCTCATAGGAGCAGTACTTTGGTTGAATTCCATAGCCTGGAGTTCGAACCTCAACTCTGCAGGTGCAAACTCAGTCATGTCTGTAGTTCACTGTCAGTCTGCATTTTGAGCTTACTCTAAACACTCTGAAGAGACTGATGAATGATCTTGAATACAATTAAGTCACCCTTTGGTGGTTGTGTTTGTCTTCACACAACTGGTTCCTATTGTCAGGGCACTTGAAGGCCAGTTAATAATTAGCAAATTCGAAGATATTTAAGTACAGATTCAAAGTAGGGAGTAGAATAATCTTGAGTAGTTTTTGTAGACTAGTGTTATTTTTTTGGTTCAGGGGCTCTTAAATGTAAGTTAGAGTTTTTGGGTTTTTCTGTTTGTTTTTTCTGTCAGATAAATACCTAAAAGTGGGATTGCTGGGTTATAGGACAGATGCATATTTAGCTAGAACAAACTGTCAATTCTCCAAAGTGGTTATACCATTTTTTTTTTTTTTACACTAGCAAAGTGTGAGAGTTCCAGTTGTTCCACATGCTCATTAACTCTTCCTGTGGTCAGTCTTTAATTTTAGCCATTTCCATTTCAGTGGGTATATAGTGGTACATTATTTTGATTTGTATTTCTCTAATGATGAAAGATATTGAGCATCTTTATATGCTTATATGTCGTTTCTATATCTTCTGCTGTGTGTTAAAATCTTCTGCCTGGTTTGTTACTGGGTTGTCTTTTATTAATGAATTATAAGAATTCTTTAGTCTGGATATCAAATGTGTTTTGCAGATATTTTCTCCCAGTCTTTGGCTTGCCTTTTCATTTTTGTAACAGTATCTTTTGAAGAGCAAAAGTTTTTAATTTTGATGAAGTCCAATTTATAAATTTTTCTTATGGCTTATGCTTTTTCTGTCTTACATAGTTGCTTAATTTAAGGTCAAAGATTTTTCTGTGCTTTTCAAGTTTATAGATTTTGCTCTACATTTATGTCTGTGACTAATTTTTAGTGAATTTTTGTCTATTGTGTGAGGTTCATTTTCACATATGGATACCCATTTGCTACAGTACTGTTGCGTATGCTCCCTGCTGGCCTGACCTCATCCATCAAGAGTCTGCTAAAACAGAACCTGATTTATAACACAGACCCTCTTGTATGCGTACCTCTGGCTTACCATATTTCCATTTTTCTTACTGTCTGTTTACTGGTCTTCCTCGGTAGACCACTAGCTTTTGGAGGGCAGAGACTGTAGTGTGCACTGTTCTGTACGTAGAGCCCAGCACAGAAAAAGGCTTAACAGACATTGCTTAGTTGTTGAATGACTACATTAGCCCTTGCTAAGAACTGAATGCACTTGTCTTGAGACAAGACTATTGCCCGCCAAATTTATTGTCTGCCAAAAATATTCATTGAGTGCCAACTTGGTGCTAAGGTCTCCTCTAGGCAGTGAATGAGAAACTTAGAGGCCTCTGCCTGTGTGAGCTTTCATCTATTTATGGGACATGTAATAACCATATAGGAGAATCATTTCAGGCACTGAGAAATGTTGGCTTGAATTAGACTGGTAGAAGTGGTAAGTGGTTGGATTCAGGCTTATTTGGGAGTAGAACAGGTTTTACTGGTAGGCAGGACATAGGTGGTGAGGGAAAGAAGAATCAAGGATTACTCCTAACAGTTGGGAAAGGCTTTGTCCCAGTGAGGGAGTGGAATGAGTTTTGAGGATGAGCATCAAGAGCTCTTTATTTTATTTTTTTTGATTCTTAATATTATGGTTATAGCTCTGGAGAGAAAAATTGAATATCACTATTAAAGAGATGGCACAGAGCTGTGGGATTTGATGTCCCTGTATTTAGTGAGTAACACACAGTTCAATTCCTTTATTTCACCTCTTTTTTTTCTAAACTACAGATCACTAAATTACAATGTAATAATTGAATAGGGCAGCAGTCCCTAACTTTTTTGGCACCAGGGATGGTGCTCCTATGAGATTCTAATGCCTAATGCTTGATCTGAGGTGGAGCTGAGGCAGTGGTGCTAGCGCTGGGGAGCGGCTGCAAATACAGATGAAGCTTTGCTGGCTCACCTGCTGCTCACCTCCTGCTGTGTGGCCCAGTTCCTAACAGGCCAGGGACCTGTACTGGTCCACAGCCCGGGAGTTGGGGACCCCTGGATTAGGGTGTAGCTTTCCTTTTTATCAACATTCAAGAAGCGGCAGGCTAAGTTTTAGGTGCCCAGCAAAGCCTACTTGCTCACTCAGGGTCTCATAGACTCAGCTGATCTCAAGCTGATCTCAGCTGTGTGAATAGATTAGCACTTAATAACTTTCATGACTGATGATTTCTAGGATTATACTTGCAAGTCAGTTGAAAGCAAAGCCTTTAGTAACAGTTTTTGTGCCTTTTTTTTTTTTTTTTTACTAGTTGATTCCAGGCATGAATTCCAAGAAGAAGCAAATGTGTTTTGATTGGGGTCCAGGGGAGATGCTGGTATGTGAAACCTCTTTCAACAAAAAAGGTAGTTATTATTTTTTTCTTCCAGATTATCTGTCTTGGTACATTTTGTTGTTGTTGTTTTCCTTTATTTTCTCAGATTTGGCTAGCTAAGGCATGATACAGTTGAACTTATGTATCATTTTCATTTTGGAAACTTTAGCTGTTTAAGATTTTCATTGATTTATGAGACCTGGCAGATATTGAGTCTAGGAAGAAAAATTACCAATAATCTTCTTGGTGTTAAAGGTTTCTTTGTAATATTTAAAAAACTTCAAGCTTTATCCCCCTCTTGTCCAGAGTGACTCACTTCCCTTCATAGCAGCCCCCTTATTGAGAAACTTTGCAGATCTTGTAGCCCTTACTTTTATGTTATTGTGAACTCGATTGAATTCTGTAGGCTATTGACACACAGCACAAATGAGCTAGAGAGTGAAATGACCTGTCCTTGGCTTTGTTCTCTTAAGCTCCATCAGGTATTGTACACAAAGTTTTTCCTTTTGATCTAGGCTCCCAATAGTAGCAAGATAAAGCTGAAATCTTAACATCTGATTTTGCTTTATCCTTTTCAAGAGAAGTATCAAGAAATGTTAAAGAGATTTTGACAGGTTCTTTATCCAAATGTGGAGGTTTTCCTCTTTTATAAGGAGCAGATTGAATTAATGAAAGTCTTATAATTTTGGTAAAATTATAATATGGTATGCAATTCACGTAATTTTTAAGCTATGTAGTTTTTCTTGATTTTATAGTTCCGAATTGTCCGTAATGTTGCTAAATATTTCAGATATGTTGGTATTGAAGCTCTTATGCTTGGCTGAGCTGTAGAACCTGCCAAAGGGGCAGTTGGTTAGAAGAGAAACTTCTCTATGTCCACATGGTGTGTTTTCATACTTAATAGGAAAGCTCAACATTTCTAGTTTGTCCTCTGTTGTTGAAAACAGTTTTTTTATTTGTTTTATATCTATTGAAATCACATTCAAAACAAGCCTTTGAACATCATCACAACTTATTTGAGAAACTATTATATAAGAAATTTCCACAAGTTGGTGGTTTATAGTTTATTGTAGAGCCTTTTCATCGCTGTTGCGAAATAGTTCAGTCCTTGATTCTTTGTTTTAGGGTAATGGCAATACAAAATTATATTTTAAAAAAATTTACTTTGAGTTTGTATAAAACTTTGGTGGAAGGTTTATCTTATTTATTGAGTTTTACATCGGCTAATAGTTTACTTTTTTCCCAATGTATTTCAATTGATGGAATTGAAGGTTCCAAAATAAGCTAGTGAGTTAAGTCTGAGAATAAACATTTATGTTTAATAATTCCTGTGTGAATAATTGATAAATCATAATTTGTATTTTTTTTAATGTATGAAATCATAGCAAAAAAAACGAAGCTGTTGTAATTACTCAATTAAAATTTTAGAGTGGGTTCTTTTATGAAAGTGATGGTGATGTTAAATTTTTTTTCCTGTTTTGTTTCAGGAAAATCAGAGATGGCGCCAGGGTGCCCCTTTATCTATTTCATTCGGAAGGATGTAGATGTTTACTCTCAAATCTTGAGAAAACTCTTTAATGAATCCCATGGAATCTTTGTGGGCCTCCAGAGAATTGAAGAAGAATTGACTGGAAAATCCAGAAAAGCTCAGTAAGTAGGCTGCCGATAGGTGCTGAAGTCCACAACTAAATTGTGAAAAGCCAAATGAAATGCATCCTTGTCCTTTTGCATGATGGGTGGGTCTCCTGGAGAAACAAGAGACTCCTGGTTCTACTTTGTGGCCTCTGTACTAGGCAGTGTGAGTGGTCAGATATAGAAATGTCTTACAGAGAATGTGCAGATGGGGTCAGTTGACTTGCTGGCTTGATGCTTGATAAGCTTTTCTTGTTTATAGGCCTACTCTTTACTCTCCAAAGAAGAAAATTTAGGCCAAATAAGCACCTGAGAGGTCCCACTATTGGGAGATGTTGAGATTAATATAAAAATGAGTTTTGTTTTTGAGGAATTATTCCTAAGGCTTTTTTTTGCGGGGGGGGAGGGCAAGAAACCAGAAAACTATTGTGCTATTTATAGACTAGGATTGTTTGAAGTGTTGTTCATGAGTTAACTGCATCAGTGTCAGGTACTTGTTAACTACAGATTTCTAGGCCCCACGTCATCATTAAAAATTTCTGGGAGTGCATCCTAAAATCTCCAGGTAAGTCTTAAGCACAAGGGAGTTGGAAAACACCTGTGTTAAGTTTTTTATCAGCATCTATTCATATGGTTAGGCATGAGCAGTGTTGATATTTGTATTGGAAAAAAACATTTTCCCTCCTCCTGTGTTTCTCATTTACACTCACAGTCACAGTATTAACATAGAGCACTTCTGACACCAGGTGTGTATGGTCTCTTCCCACCAAGCAATTCTGTGACACCAACTGGCTGTCCTACAGTTTAACTCAATTCCAACACTACCTCGTCACGTTCCACAGGTTAAGGGCTCAGTCCCATGAGACCGCCCAGCACATCAGATGCTAAAGGCTAGTGAGTCCCCAGGTAACCCACAACTTCTGTCCAACTTGGGTACAAATCAGAGGTTCCCACAACCCTCTCGGGTCTGATTTAACTTTCAAGAGGGGCTCACAAGACTCAGGGAAACACTTTAGGAGTTTATTGAAAGATATGATAAAGGATACAGATGAACAACCAGATGAAGAGATACATAGGGTAAGATCTGGGAGGATCTCGCCGACAGGAGTCCCTCCCCATGGAGTTGGGATGTGTCTCCCTCTTGACACGTAGATGTGTGTTTGCCCACCTGGAAGCTCTCTGAACCACATACTATTGGGATTTTATGGAGGCTTCCTCATGTAGGCATGATCATCATTTCCAGCCTTCTCCAGGGAATTGGGGGGCCAGGCTAAAATTTTAAGTTTCTAATCATGGCTTGGTTCTTTGTGGCGACCAGCCCCATCCAGGAACCACCCAGAATAACCTAATTAGGACAAAGGATGCTTCTAGTGCTCTAATCACTTAGGGATTTATTTACAAAGGTTTTAGGAGCCCTCCATCAGGGACTAGGATGAAGACCAGGTATGTATATCACTGTATTTCACTTTCTTGATAAATATTTTGCAAATGAACCATCTTCTGGAGAATACCCTAGTCAATGTGTGTGTGTGCAAGTGTGTGCGTGTGAGAGAGAGAAAGAGATATCACTTGTTTCAGAGGCTCAGGTTCAAAGTATTAGTGAGTCAGAGAAATCTGTTATCACTTCTAAGAAGAAAACATGTCAGAAGTCCTGTAATTCCCTGAAGATTGGGACCTGTCTTATTTCTGTGGGCCCTCTGTTCCTGTATCTCCTTGTGCATCTATCTATACAGCAGATGCTCTAAGATCTTTGCTGAATGACTAAATTAATGTGTGAATGTCCCAATGATGTTTTAATAACTCCCATTTTGTGCTTGGGAGCCAGCATATCACCTTGTTTTTGGCTGGGTGCATTATTTATCTCAGCCTAAACCTTGACTGAAAGGAACTACAGGTTGGTTGAGATGTGCAAATAGCTTCACCTTCTGCTGGTCCTGTTATTACCCATATGCAGATGTAGCTACTCTTCATTTTTAAATGGAGCCAACAGGTGGCCTATAGGTCTCTTCCTCTAGAACTAATGTTTTTCTTGCTGAAGATCTGCAACTTGATAACTAACAATCTGTTGTTTTCTAGCGGGTGAGTGTTCTGTCATTTCTCTTATTTTGGAGCTTTATTTTGAACTAATTTTCGACTTACAAAAAAGGTACAAAATAATTTCTGTGCATCGCACCCTCAGCTTCTCTAATGTTAATATCTTACATAACCATATTACTGTTACTTAAACCAAGAAACATAAACATTGATGTAATGTGATGAACTAAAGACTTTATTTGAATTTCACCAATTTTTCCACTAATGTTCTTTTTTATCTTCTGTAGCTAAATGGAGTTGCATTTAATTTTTGTCTCCTTAGTCACTTTCAAGACCTTAACATTTCTGACCAATTATTTTGGAGATCATCCCTCAATTTGGGTTTATCTAGTGTTTTCTTATGATTGGACAAAGGTTATGGTTTTTAGCAAGAATACCACAAGTGGTATGTGTCCTTCTCAGTACGTTATGTCAGGGGGTTCATGATGTTGATATTGTATTACTGATGAGATTGACCTTGATCACTTGGTTAATGTGGTTTTTCCTGGATTTCTCCAGCATAAAGTTAGTTTTTCCCTTTGTAACCGATAAATGTTCAGAGGAGAAACTTTAAGACTAAGCAAATTTTATTTGTCCTCAAATTTTCAACCATAATTTTAGAGTTCATCAGTGAGTCTCATATGCAGTAGTTAATATCAGTATGGACTTGATATTTATTTTATTCCAAGAGTCGTATTTTATTTTGTTGCTCAAGTTGTTCTAGGTTAGACCATTAGGAACGCCTTTAACTTGGCTTCTGTCTTTCAGCAAGCTCCTATTACCCGTTTTATCCTTATGTTACCACAAGATGTTCTAGGCTCATCTTGTTTGCCATTTTGTTTTTCGTAGATTGGTTCGAGTGAGTAAAAACTACCGATCAGTCATAAGAGCATGCATGGAGGAAATGCACCAGGTTGCGAGTAAGGATTTTATGTGTGTATGTGTGATAGTAACTGAAATATTTATCTGGTTATAACTGCTCCAAGGTAAATATGATTGACATTCTATTCAAAACTCTTACTTTCCTATCTTAATTTTTTGTCAATCATCTTGAGTATGTTTTTCAAGTTAGAATATATAGAGGTGACAGGTATGAGGCTAAAGGGCCAAATTAAGGATCTTTGAAAATTGCATTCCCAGTTCTTTGACCTTGGCGATTTAAAGTCACCATAACCACAAGAGCTACGTTATTCTCCGATGCCAGGTAGAGTCTTGTAAACCTGGTAGTCTCTGTGTTGTGTTGCAGTTGAAAGCGCTGCTGGTAACTTCAGGGTCTTGGTTTGAGAATCATAGATCTGCAACAAAAAAAGTATTTTTTAGAAAATCTATAGTGAAAATGGGTGGTCATTAGAAGAAATAAAGGCACAAGCTACAGAACCCGGTATGTGGAGTTATAACAGTAGACTAAAAGTTCCATTGCTCACTTAAAATGTTTTGTTTTGTTAGTTGCTGCTAAAGATCCAGTTGCTGCTAAAGATCCAGCCAGTGGCCACCAGTTCAGCAGCCAGGTAAGGGGACTGGCTGCCTTTGTGCTGGCATTGTTCCGTCTTTCTGTATCCTCAGCACCCACCTAGTGTAGCTTTGCAGTCACTTTTCTTGCAGAAGTTTCTCTTCTTTCCAGGTAGACAGGCAACTCCTTGGGATAGTAAGGATTGTCTTGAACTTCTCGATGCCCTTTCAAGGCCCAGCACATTGAAATGAGGATGTGCTTGATAAATACTTGCAAGAGTTTTCAGCTCTTATGGGAAATATAAATCCTAACCACGTTGTGTCACCGAGATAGAATGCTGGGCTTTTGGAACTACTCCTTAGTCTCATAAACTACTCAATTCATGAACTCAGCGTTTTTACTGAGCCACAAGTTCTACTCTAGTTGGAGCTAGAAGATGACTTTAAAGAATTTTCTTTCTCTGGTGGAATCTTGATATTGTTCAAATTCGGTAGTTGGGACTGACGCTCTGTCCCTGCAGTCGGCAAAGCATTTGTTTCCCTTATGAATAAGTTATTCTATATGCACAGAAGGATGGTAGGGAAGGAGGAATTGTGTTCCTAAAGGCAGAGTCTAGTCCTGATTTGTTTTGGGGTCTTATATTGGGTTTGCTTTTCCATACACTGTTTACTAAACTTCATTCCTTCAAATTACCAACCTCACAATTTTTACTGTATGTATTTCTTACAATGTTATTTACCGCATAATTTCCTAAAAATTGTCTCCTCCTTTATTACTCAAAGTCTTTTTCTAAACCATAATAATCATCAAGATCATGGGTGTGATAACCTAGTTACATTTTTCTAATGCACATTAACTAAGATGGCAGCCATTAAAATCAAAGTCTGCATCCCACTCCCTAAAATTCTCTCACTGGCTGCCCTGTAGAAAACCCCGCTATAAGAGTACTCAGTAAATGTTGAGTTAATGAATGACTGTCCTGTGATTCGAGCCCCACTTTGTTTCTTTGCTCTCAGGTCAACTCTCAGGAACGTTTTCAGTTAAAACTTTGTTTCTTCCTTCCTTAGGTCTCCATTTTGTCTGCAATGGAGCTCATTTGGAACCTTTGTGAGATTCTTTTTATTGAAGTAGCTCCAGGTGAGTACAGACTCTGTCACAACATCAGAGGTGTCCCCCGCCCTTTCCTCTCTGTCTTTCCTGTATGTGGTAATGTATTTTTTTTTTTTTTGGCCTAGAATGCTCTATCACTTTTCATCAATACATCTGTCAGAAAGCATTGCATGACAGCCAAAGAAGCCTGCCATTTTGTCAGATACAGCAAAAATAATTAATATGCCTTCTAGAAACCTAAAATGTTAGGCAGATGACCCTTGAAAAATACCACGAAGACAGATATTAAGCGAGTGTGTGAAGGGGTGCTCGTTGATATTTATCATGGACTGGTCAAGCTGCAGGACATTTTAGAGGAGCTAGGGGAGGGGCCTGGAATGGGTTCTTCCTCACAGCATGCAGAAGGAACACCGTACCAACATGTTAGTGTCAGACTTCCAGCTTCCAGAAGGTTAAGACAGTAAATTTCTGTTAAAAAAAAAAAAGTTTTAGGGGTGTGAGGAGGTATTAGGCAGTGGAAGGCAAAGTCACTTTGAGAATTCTATTACTAGTGATTCGGGTTGGGACAACACTGCCCATTAACTACCCACTTCTAATTATTTTGTTGCTCTTGAATGAAATTGGTCAGTACAGTATTCTGGCTTGAGTGGGTTCTCTGTGGAGGTACTACAGGCTTTTTTGTAGTCTTTTAATCTTTTTACTGTTTGCTGTTCATACACGAGTGTTAATAATCTCTGTGCAGTCATACTATTTGTTTATCCTCCTGTTAAAGTACTGAGCAACTTGAAATTAAGATTAGTCGTTTGTATGCCTGCCTCCTCCAGTAGATTTTGAGGACTATCACTCTTTTTATCATTGTTGCATACGAGCACCTAGTCAGTGCCAGTCCCTAAATGGCTGCTGGGTATTGTGTAGTCACGAAGAATCTGGAGGCGGCGGGAGTGGTGAGGTCTGGGTCTCACATCCAGCCCTTCCAGGAGTCAGGGAAAAGTGTCGCTGCCGGGCACAGAGGAAATGTTCCATGAAAGTCCATGTGCTAGTCCAGCCCTTTATTCAGGACCACATGAGTGCTCACTTAAGAGGGATGACGCACCTCTTACACAGCTTGCCTGCCCTACATTCTCTATCTGTACTATGAGAAAGGGAAAGTTTTTGTCCACGTAGCTGAGGTTTTTATGTGTGACAAGAGTCTCTCCTCTCAGCTGGCCCTCTCCTCCTCCACCTCCTTGACTGGGTCCGACTGCACGTGTGTGAGGTGGATAGTTTGTCGGCAGATGTTCTGGGCAGCGAGAATCCAAGCAAACACGAGAGCTTCTGGAACTTGGTAAGGACCCCATGCAGACCAGGCCTCCCTGCCATCCACTTCATATTCTCTTTGCCTCAGTGCTCACAGGCAGGCCTGAGGTTGCCGACGGAGCCTGCATGCACTTGGCCTGTCTCTTTGAGTCCGTGATTATGAGACTCTCCTAGATCATTTTTCCCCTGATCCACGGGGAGAGTTTAAAATTAAGCTATCATGTAAGAAAGGTGATGCTTTGTAGGTTTTCCAGTAAAAGGGGAAATTTGGTTTCTTTATGGATTATTATAACTTAGTAAAGCTGTTAAAAAGATTGATCCCCACGTCATTTTGGATGATTACTTGGGAAGTCATCATGTGTGTCGGGGTGTTTGTATATGTATTCTCTGCCTATGAAAGCAATATTTTTTTCCATTTTTCCTCTACTGACCTGCGACCCAGTTGGGAGGGAACAGGGAGGAGGTTGCTAGATGACCTAAATAATGGAAAGTTGATTAAACCTATAAAATAAGGAATTCAGATGAGGAGTTGTTGCCTTTGAAGCTATTCTGGGCCTTTGGTCCCAAAGATCTATGCAAGTAAAAGGGGAGAGTTTTGCTTAGGAAGTACTGGGCTCAGATTTTGAGGCTCATTCATTTACTGAGTATTTATTGAGTGCTACTATTTACAAGGCACTGGGGAAACAACCATGACCAAAGCAGGCAAAGGTTCTTGCCCTTATTTGCGGAGCTTATGTCCTGCATAGGAAGATAGGAAATACAGAAATAAGTAAAACGTGTAGCATGTCTAATAGTGAAATGCTTACGGAGAGAAATAAAGTGAGGGAGGGAATTGGGATTGTTAAAGTGAGGACAGTCAGGGAAGGCCTCACTCATAAGGTGACCGGTTGAGTAGAGACCTGGAGGAGGTGAGCTGGGGAGCTGGGCTGGACAGATGACGGGAGAAAGAGTATTCCAGACAGCAAGGCCTGTGTCCTAGAGACAGAGTGGGACGAGTAACAGCAAGGAGGCCTGTGAGCCAGGAGCAGTGTGAGCATGAGGGAGAGTTGGGGAGTTAAGGGCAGAGAGCCACAGGGCCAGATCTTAGAGGACCTCCTGGGCTGTCATACAGACTTTGGCTTTTAGAGAGGCAGTATAGCAGTGGTTAGAACATGGCCTGTGGTGCCAAACTGCCCGGGTTAGCGTCCCAGCTCTGTCTCTTACTAGCTGTGGGATCGTGAATGAGTTACTTTACAGCTTTTGGTTTCCTCATCTGTACGGTGGAGATAATAACACCCACTCATAAGGTTATAATGATTAAAGGACATAAATGTATATAAATTGATATAGTAAAGAGCTCCTGTCTTACACCTGAGTCAGAGGGGTGAGGGGGACATTGGGGAGTTGAGCAAAGGAGTGTAGTGATCCGACTAGGTGTTCAGAGGCTCTTCTGGCTGCTCTACTGACAACAGCAAGGGCAGAAGCAGAGGTACCAGTCCAGAGGCCACGGCAATATAAAGCAGGCAAAGACGGTGGTGACTTGGACAAGTGTAGGAGCTGAGCAGAGGAGATGGTGAGAATGAGTAGATTCTGGATGCAGTTAGAAGCTGTGATTGGTGGGATTTGCTAATGGATTGCAATTGGGCATGTGAGAAATGGGAGAATGTGGGAAGACGTGGTTGGTGAGGGAGGCAGCGGGGTGTTTCCTTTCGTTAACATGTTTCCTTAAAGATGTCTACGAGACCCAAGTGGAGACATTGACTGAGCAGTAGGATATACAAGTCGACTTCAGAGAAGGGAGTCCAGGCTAGGAGAAGAGATAGGGACTTGTCAGCACGTATACCCTTGTCTTTTTTGAGCGTGACTTAACAGTAAGAAAAAAATTTACTTTGTATATTTTACATACATACTTGTGTGAATATACCGTTGGTTCTCGTTATTCATGATAGTTATGTTCTGTAAAGTTACCTGGAACACTGAGTTAGCAATCACTGAACCATTGTTCTTAAGGTAAATACAGGGTTCCTTCGAGTCTCTGGTCACAACATTTTTGTTAGCTAATCAGTATGTAACCCTGTTTTATGTATATTTCTGTTTATAGACACCTTATTTCATATATATTGTTAATTCATTAACATTATACTCAGCCAACAGCACTGTAATGCATGCCTGAATGAAGCTTATTTAACACATACTTTTTTCCACATGGCACATCACAGCCTTCTTTGCACTTAGGGACACTGGACAGCACTCTAGCACTATGCTTGCGGGCCCAACAGAAAAGCACAAAAAAATGCAAAAACCTTGGCACTAAGTAAATTACCGAAAAGATACTTATTTAGTGTGAGAGCTGAGACAAGAAGGTAGAGCGCCACCTCAGCTGGGAATGTGCACATCAGGCGACTCAAATTTTTTGATCCTTCCACAAATAAATTTTAGCAAGTGAGCAAATTTACACATAGGGAACCTGTGAATAAAGAGGATTCACTGCGCTTATACCAAGTGTATGCATGTGTGCACGTACGTATGTACTTGAACTAAAACGTTTATGAACCAATACTTTATTCGATGCACTCTGAAATTTTCTATTTTTTATTTCATTTATTTACTTTTTAAAGTTGGTCACATCCTGTAATGGGTTACAATGTCAGTTTGAAAAGTGTGGTACAGGTTAAAACCAGCAGACTGGATGGGCTAGATTGCCTCTGGAGGAAAGGAACCATCACGCTTCCCCAAGGCTAGGAGGCCAAAGTGTGGATTGAGGGTCGCCTCCGGGCCTCCCATGAATGCTCATGTTCTCGGGTATGCCCCCAGGTGACCGTCTTGGTGCTGCAGGGCCGGCTGGATGAGGCCCGACAGATGCTCTCCAAGGAAGCTGATGCCAGCCCCACCTCTGCAGGCATGTGCCGAATCCTGGGGGACCTGATGAGGACAATGCCCGTTCTCAGCGTATGTGGGAGCAACCCTGCTCTACTGGGTCATGGGGAACAGGTTCGTTAAGCATAAGGGGCTTGTGTGGTGATGGCGTCTCACGGCATGTCTCCCCTTAGCCTGGTAACACGCAGACACTAACAGAGCTGGAGCTGAAGTGGCAGCACTGGCACGAGGAATGTGAGCGGCACCTGCAGGACAGCACGTTTGCCTCCAGTCCTCACCTGGAGTCTCTCTGCAAGGTCTGTGGGAAGCAAGTCCAGGTCGGGGTCCACGCTGGCTTCCTTTAGGGGCTGTGATGGCAGGAACTCGGTCCTCTTGAGCCAGGCTGCCCCCTCTCTGCTGGGAAGAAGAGAGCTTTCAGACCACTTGCTCTAGCTGAGATCAGGGGAGTCGTAGGGATTCCCCTGGAGCTAAGGGACAACATCTCTCTCCTCAGATCATGGTAGGAGATGAAGCTGCCTTATTGGAGCAGAAAGACCTTCTGAGTAACTGGTATCATTTTCTAGTGACCCGGCTCCTATACTCTCATCCCACAGTAAAACCCATTGATCTGCACTTCTATGCCCAGGTGAGTCTGAGCTCTGTGGTGTTGGAGGTGGGGAGCAGGAATCCTGGGCCTCTGCTCCCTGCTGGGTCATGTTCAGCATGTGGCCTCTTTGAGTTGAGCCTCCCTAGAGAATAGGGAGGGGCTTTCCTTGGGCCCTTTTTGAAGGACCCCATTGCCCTTCTCCAGAGTTCCCTACACAGCCCTGCCAGCCCCCTTGAATCTCCGCTTCCATCTGGGGATTGAGTGGGTCACCACCTTTCCACAGTCCAGCCTTGACCTGTTTCTGGGAGGTGAGAGCAGCCCAGAACCCCTGGACAACATCCTGATGGCGGCCTTTGAGTTTGACATCCACCAGGTGATCAAGGAGTGCAGGTAGGACCTGCTGTGCCAGCGCCATTCTGTCTTTAGGTGTGTGATTCAGTGGCATTAAGTACATTCAGTGTTGTGCAACCGTCACCACTGCCCTTTTCTAGAATGTTCTGCTCTTCCTTGCTGGTGTCTTAACCTGGTTTTCATAGACCTGCTTCCCTCCCCAGCCACATATAGATGGCTTATGGCTTCTTTCTGGACAAGCTTGGGGACTTTCATGAGCCTTGAAGGCTACCATTGCTTTTAACAATTTCCATTTCAGGGATGTTTACTTAAAATTTTATAAATGTTGTAAATATTTACTTAAAAGTATTCAAAACATTGCAGGGAATTACCTTGATATTTAAAATTCAGAAAAGGCCAGCCAGCCTATTTCTTAGAACTGATGGACATGCAGCCACCTTAAGAGACAGTACTTCTCAGCAGCCTCACTGATGAGCCAAGGGCTCCCACACTGTGGGGTCCGTTTAGAGCGGGGATTCTACACTAGCTCTCTCCTCAGAAGGGTATTTTAACATTGTGTTGCACCTTCAGCAAGATAGGAAAGGCAGTGTCAAATATAACGAATCAAAGGGATAGCTTTCCAGAAATTTCCATGCATAATAAGTCAAAGAGTTTACCCTTCTGTGCAGCCTGGACAAGTGGGTTGCAACAAAGACTCTCAGAAGGGAGAAAGTGGAAATGGCAGCAGATGGCCTTGCTCAAGTATCAGGTTCACTGTCTTTGACTGTCAGTCTTAGCAGATCTGTGCAATGGGAATGGTTCCCCTCCTGCTAGATTTGGAGGGGAAAAATGGGTTTTGTGTCTATTTTCTTCACAGACTTATGAAATATAGGAACGTCAGTTGGAGGTAGAAGATGACTTCCAGCAGCTGATGGCGGGTGTGGGGGCATTTGCGTGGAGGGATCAGCGAGAGTAACTTAAGGCGCACACGTCATTGTGTTGCTTTGTCAGTGTCTCTGCCTGTGTGAGAAATAACAGGCATTCCTAAACCTACTCTCCGTTACAGCAGTGGGTTATTTCCACTGGGGCTTCCTTCATGACCCACAGCTGGATTTTTAGCAACAAAACATGTGAGCAGAACAGAGAGGAAAGATAATAAAAAGGGAAAGCATCCTGTTCTTTTCAGTGACAGTAGAAGAAAAGTGCCAATGGAGGAGTGGCTTTCACAAATGTCAGACATTGGCATCACCCTCACTCCCGTCACACAGAAGGGAAGGGTCAGGCTCACAGCCCCCTGGTCTAGGCATCCGCCCAGGCAGCAGGAGAGGGCCGAGGCACTTCTGTTAGCTGTAAGCCTTAGAGCTTGGGCTTTTCTGATCAGGAAACTACTTCCTACTCCATTCTGAAAGGGGTGCTGAAAAGCAAGTCCCAGGACATCATCCCAGGAATTGGAAGGAGGATTGATTTGGGGTCTTGTGAGCACTGGGTTTCTTGTGGCTTGTACGGGTTAGACCCAAGCTTGGTTCCCAGGGGAGCAGAGCACTTCTTTCTGGAGCTGGGTCAGTGGGCTGATGGTAGAGGGAAGCCTCGCTGCCGTGGGTATGATGTCAGCTGGGTTCATGACTACCCTGTGAAAGGGGGAAAAAGAGGAACCTTTTCTAGAGGCGATAAGGGGAGGTCAACTCTGCCAGACCGGAAGGGGCAGAGTGGGCAGTGAGGGATCCTGGAGCAGACGTAAAGGCCTGTGGAGGCCATAGTTCATCAGCCTGTTGAAAGACCACGTTTGCCTGCTATTCCCACAGACGAAAGTAGAAGTCTGGGATTCATTTCCTCCCCTGTGGCCTGTAGCTTCCTCTAAAAGCCAGTTCCTTTCTCTCTGGCAAAAGGAAACAGAGCTAGCACGCACTTCATGCGGGGCTAGGTAAGATGGCAGCTTCCTGGTGCCCTTAAAGTCTTCCAGAGAGGCTGAACCCAAAGGAAATAGGTCTTTCTTCAAAAACTAAGAAGTCCAGTTTAATGTGTGCCTAATCCAGAATCTTCTTGCCAGAACATTGGCCTACTTCGTAACCTTGGCTGCAGGGTGTAGCAGTGCGTGCTGACCCTTACGCCCTGTTTACAGAAGGTCCACAGCGGCCACAGTTGGGCTAAGCAGAAGGAGGGACAAACAGTGGTTGCTCCAGAGCCACTAAAAAGCAAGATACAGGGGTTGAGGCGAGGGGGTGACAGCATCCCCAGCGCAGGACAGACACTCTGATGGAGGGTTAGAGTTGTTTCCCCTGGGCCTGGCCTTCACTGGGGCTGGTCTCCCTGGCTCCAGAGATCTCTCTGTCCCAGCAGAGGCCTCTCCAGAGCTGTTAATTAGGCCTTCCTCAAACATCTTTGAATGACAAGGCTGTTCCGTACTGTGGAGAGGCTACTCTCAGAATTCTCCATTATTTGTGAAAATCCAAAATCTGTGTGTTCAGCTTGCCCAATCTTCCAGGAGCCCAGGTGGCCATGTTCAGCACTCTGTCCAGTCTCGGTCCCTTGAGCTGTGTCATTAGATCTCCACCTTCAGTGGTCGCTGCCCTGCAGCCTTGGAGGCTGGTGTGTCCCTTTGGGGAGACACCCATGGGCTATACACACTGGACCATGCTGCGGCTCCCTCTCCTCTGGAGTCTTCCACAGCCACCTTGCCAGCTGTTTCACCATAACCATAACCAGATGTGTGGGTAACAGCAGCTGTTCTGGAGGCTGAGGTGTCATTACCCCTCACCCAGAATACTCCCATCTTTTTTTTTTTAAGTGCAACTCATTCAACGTTCATTGTGCATTTGTTATATGCCACACACTGTACCAATTTTTAAGATTATAGCAGTTTTCTTTGTGGGGAATTTACAAACTAGACCAGATGTTATGGGACTCTTTAAGAGAGGACCCTATATTAGATTAAAAAGTCAGGAAAAGCTTCTTGAAGGAGGTTACAGTTAAGTTGAGTTCTGAAAAGTTCAGTGAAACACTGAACTTTTCAGGCAGAGAGAAAAGCATTGGGAAAGGCACAGGCAGGAAGGACATAGGCCTGTTACCTGCTTAAGGAACTGCAAGTGTATCTTTAGAACCAAAGGCTAAGGTGGGAGGTGGGTTGAAGTATTGATAGGTAGGAAAGGATTCAGATTATCGAGGATCAAATATACTATTCCTACTAGTTTTTATCACAGTGGAAAGCCACTGAGGATTTGCAGTGCCATGAAATTTGTATTTGAGGAAGAGCAGTCTGAAGAGAATGGAGGACAGCAAGGCTGGTAGCCGGGAGGCAAGGCCTAAGGCCTAAGGCCGCTACACTCATCTGTGTGGAAAGCGGTGATGGTAACAGTTAACACTCAGGCTAAGAGCTTTTATGGATTATTTCATTTTATTTTGCAAGAAACCTTTGAGGTAGGTGCTGTTATTTCATGCCTGTCTTACAGATGAGGAAAGCGAAGCCTGGTAAAGTCACACTGCCAGCTAACAAGGGGCACTGGACCCAAAGCCTTTTGCCAAAGTCCATACTGTTTTCTGAGCTCTTAAGTACTAACCAGTCTATCAAGAAGCCCTCCGTTTCAGAACACATCTCACAGCTAGCTACTTCTCGCTCCCTCCACAGCTCCCTCCCTGGCCCAGCCGCCATTGTTGTTAGTCTGAATTGTCTTTCAGAGGTGGCTCCTCTCTGGCTTCCCCTCTGTCACGTGTCTCTATATTGTCCATCCTCAAAGAAAAGCCCAAGTAATCTTTTAACTCTTAAACCAGGTCACTCTCCTACTTACCGTCCCGATGGCTTCCCATCACAAGGCCCTAAGTGAGCTGGCCTCTGCCTAGCTCAAGGTTTGAGTCACATGGGCTTCATTCTGAAATGGGAATAAGACAAGCTTGCTTTCCATCTCAGAGCCTTTACACTGGCTGTTTCCTCTCTTTTAGAAATGCTCCTTCCCCTGTCTTCCTACGGTGGGTTCCTTAGCTTTCAGCTCTCTGTTTAAATAACCACTCCCTTTGACTTCCTATCTAGAACTCATCCTTGGAGGGGTGGGGGTATGTGTGTATCAGTATATGTGAGGAGGCAACTTGTTTTTATATCTCAGTTTACACTTTCTCACCTTTATATATTTTATTCCTTAAGACCGATTTTTTCTGATTTAATCTTATTTTTGAAATTTTTATGACGTCAATCTCTGAAGATACCTTCATAGTCTCAAAGCACTATGCTGATGATCATAATTCCTCCACTTTGACAATGAAGCGGGAGTTCAAAGAAATGAACTGGCCAGTCACTGAGTAGCAGGACTGGGTTTGAACCCATCTCCATCGCTTTTCCCATGGACAAGCATGTCCATGGTTGGTAAGCAGTTTAGTAAGTGACTAGTTAGTTCTGCGTTAACTTCAAGCTCAGACTTAACGGATTTTTATATTTATAGAGCACTATCCAAAGAAACCCTTTAAAAGCAATTTATATCTATTTTTCCATTATTTTCTTAAAACATTCCAGGTAGGCAGCGGGTAAAATTCCTTTCATTTTATAGGTGAAGGGGACACAGAGGTAAGTGACTGAAACAGTAGTCTTGAGTTCCAGTGGTAGGTAATACTTTGTCCATTAAACCACTGTCTAGTTAACTAAAACCAATATTCAGTTAAACTACTGATACACAAAGGACCTGTGATGAAATTAGAACAGTGAAGAGCAACAACATCCACTGAGTCGGGGTTCGTTTAGGGGGCTGTCATAGAGAGAGCGTATATATTGGGACTCTCGTCTAAAACGGATAGGGTCAAGAATGACACAGCCGAATGATGAAATTCTGAAAGCCATGGCGGAAGGGCAACCTGAACCAAGGAAGCACACTTGAAAAATTTGAGCACGATAGTACTTTGTATAGCACATGATGAATTTATAGGACTTAGTATTATTTGAGGATAGTAGTTAGAAATACAGGTGTTTTTAAAAATTGGCATAGATAATACTTTGTTAGAGGTATAGATATTAATAAAGTTGAGATATATCTAATCTTAAAAATGAATGTTAGGGAGGCCAACACGATGTTTCATCATAATGGAATACTGGAACAGATGGAGTGTCTGGGTACCCATATCCTTAAGATCAAGGCAGAAATTTTAAACATTCAATAATTCATTGTGAACCATCCTCACCCTTTTCATATCCCGAAAGCATAATTTTTTACATTATTGTATAATTATACCTGGAACCTGCCTTAATAGTCTGCTCTATCCACTTGGGGTTGATTTTGCCTTATAGAAAGCAACCATTAAAGTTTCTTTTCCCTCTCCCAAAATTAAAAAAAAAATAGTCAAGCATTATATACAGACAGAAGGGCCGATACCAAGTAACAGATGAAAACTATAACTCAAAATGGTGCATGCTCACTAACTGCATTGGTATACACCACACAGGATGATGCTAGAGACTTTACAATTGGTTGTCAAACCGAGGTCTCCAGTACTTAATCACACCTTTAGAGGGCCCTAGAAACCTTCATTTTTAAATGTGGCCCAGATGATTCTCGGTTTTGATTAAAAGCGCGGTTTGGAGAATGGCTTTTAACCTTCATTCTGTGTCACATTACGTATACAGTAAAATTATAAATCATGTAATTGAAAAAAAAATATCTTTATGCAAACTATTAATAGATACCTAAACACAAGATGGCTATTTTCCCCTTTTGGGTCCCCGTCGGGGAATCAAACCCCACAAGATGGTTTTTAAAATGAAATCACACGTAAGTAGTTATATTCATAAAGTACACTAAACAAAAGCTATAGAATGAGAAACATCAACAGCAGATCCAAATGAAGATATTCCTCGGAATTCTATGTTTCATCAAGCATCAGAAAACACCAGTCTTTTTAGTTCTGTTCTTGTACGTTTTTCCGTGTCCACATTCTTTGGTTGGACCCTTGGGTTTTCTCTCACTATATGACATTCCCCGTAGATAATGTATCATTGGCTGCTACTTTGGGGGTCGAATGTCCTTCTGGGTGTCCCTTGTTAGTCCTCACATAGCATGGAGAAACTTCTGTGCTTCCAGATTCTGGCTCGTTGCCGTCCCATCCTTTTTAAGCAGAGGATGTGTGGGGTTCCTGCTTATGTGGGCCATGGCTTCTCACCCTGACTTTCCTTCTTGCCTTGGTGTCTGAACCGACAGCATCGCCCTAAGCAACTGGTGGTTTGTGGCCCATCTGACAGACCTGCTGGATCACTGCAAACTTCTCCAGTCGCACAACCTCTAGTAAGTGTGTGTGGCACCCCGACCCTTTTCTTGCTACCACCCAGGCCCTCTAGGGTGGCGTGCACTGAAAGCCTAGCAGGGAGGTTGGGCTGCAGAGGGGGACCCTGAACGGAGCAGGCCAGGAGTCTGGGTTTCATGTTAAGTTTTATTCCAGCTTTGGATCCAACATGAGAGAGTTCCTCCTGCTGGAATATGCCTCAGGGCTGTTTGCTCATCACAGGTAGGAAAGCCCCAAGGGGCGACGGCGGGGTGCTCTTCAGAATGCGGGTGCCATCGCAGCTTGGACGTAGACTATTCTCACTCCTGTTTGGTTCCCTGAAGGCCACAGGGGTCCTGGGAGGGGCCGTCTGAGGGTGCCTGAGCCCTAGCGCAGCACCCGGGCTCGTCAGGCCCTCACACCTGTTCTTGGACCTTTGCAGCCTGTGGCAGCTGGGAGTGGATTACTTTGACTATTGCCCCGAACTGGGCCGAGTTTCCTTGGAGCTGCACATTGAGCGGATCCCTCTGAGCACCGAGCAGAAAGCCCTCAAGGTGCTGCGGATTTGCGAGCAACGGCAAATGACTGAGCAAGGTGAGTTGGCCCTCTCAGCACACCCTTTGTGTTCATGCCATGCCAGCCACACTGGAGAGAGGCCGGGCAGTGGATGCCAATAAAGAAGCAAATAAAAACAGGAAAGTTACTGGGGTGGACAAAGAGCTAGGGATCTCTTGGGTCCTAGAAGCAAGCAGTTGAGCATGTTGCCTTTTAAAAAGGTTCCTGACCCACTTTTTCTCTCACACTCCAAGAAGTCAGGGCTGGGGTCAGCTGTGAGTTTACCTGTCCCAGTGGGTTGCTGTTGCTAGCTCGGGCTGACTAGGGAAGTAGGACTGGAGGTGGCTCAGGAAGAGCACAGGGAAGAAACAGTGATGAAGTTTGCCCTTTTTCTTCTCCCCTCACTGCTGAGTGATAAAAACCTAAGTTATTCTTCCCAGAGGCACTCGCATAGAGCGTTCAAGACCCAAAGAACAGTAGGATCCTGGGCACCTCGACAGATAATGGAGGAGCTGACCCATGGAGAGCAATAAAAATCTTACTGCCACCCCTGAAATCAAACCTGCTCACAAAGCCCATCCCGTCAGGGTGGGTCACACTGTTCACAGAGCCAGGAGACAATTTATAAATCCCCGAGTTGAGTTTCCTGTTCTGCTGACCAAGCTGTAATTGGAGCCTATGGGGGAGTCTGTGGAAGGCTGAGCGGCAGGAAGGCCACTTCCAGTGGGGAGGTGGGACTGGAGTGATTTGTAAGGTGAAAGGTTTGCCTCTTCTCTTTCCCAAAGTTCGCAGCATTTGTAAGATCTTAGCCATGAAAGCTATCCGCAACAATCGCCTGGGCTCTGCCCTGTCTTGGAGCATTCGAGCCAAAGATGCCGCCTTTGCCACTCTGGTGTCAGACAGGTGGGTTCAGCCAGCGTTGGCTTCCTCGGGGCTGTCTGGGAGGTTGGGAGGCTGAAGACGGGGGCCTGGGCCTGCTCTGATCGCCGGGCCGGGCCTTGCAGGTTCCTCAGGGACTACAGCGAGCGAGGGTGCTTCTCTGATTTGGATCTCATTGACAACCTGGGGCCAGCCATGATGCTTAGCGACCGACTGACATTCCTGGGTGAGTCTGTCTGGGCTCTGTCCCTGGACTTTTGGCACAAATAGACAGTTGTAGAGTTTGGAGGGACCGCTCTCTACTTCCCCAGTGTTTCCTTTCTGTTAAGCCCAAACTCCAAGCCACACAGAATCCTGTGTGCCAGACTCTGCCAAGCATATTTTTCAGTAACATTTTATTTTCCAGTCATTTCCAACTTAAGTCGTGAAAGTAGAACAAGGAATAAGGAGCTCCCATATATACTTTACCCAGATTTACCCATTGTTCATATTTTGCCTCATTTGTTATACCATTCTCTCATTCAATCAGGTTTTTGGGGAAGTTTGAAAGTAAGTTGGAAACATTGTTCTCCTTTCTCCATAAATAGTTGAGCATGTGTTTCCCAAGAACATTCTCTTATATAAGCACTTTGATAAAAATCTGAAGATTCATTGCTGATACAGTACTCTCATCTAATCCACAGTCCACATCTGATTACACCAGTTGTCCTAGTAATGTCTTTCTATCTTGTGCAGGTTCACAAATTTAGTTGTGTCTCTTTAAGTGTCTCTTTCTTGGTGCTTCTTAACCTTGACATTTTGCAGTTCAGCTCTCTTTTGTAATGTCAATTTGGGTTTATTTGATGCTTCCTCATGATCATATTTAGATTGTTTGAGGCAGGAACACTACTGAGGTGATGTTTTCAGTGCTGTGTCCCCTTGTTGTGGAGTTCGCTTTGATCATTTGATTAAAGTGGCATCTTCCAGGGGTTTCCTGTGTAGCACTGACTTTCCTTTTGATAATTTGTGGAAATATTTTGGGATTATTTAAGTGTCTTTTTCCTCATCAAACTTTCACCTGCTAGTTTTGATTACTGGTGATTTTGTCATTCCTTGTTTTAGTTCATTCTACCATATGGAAGGCTTTCCCTTTGTCCCGTTTCTTCTTTCATTTACATCAGTAATGTACTCATTACTTATACACCATGGCTCTTGTTTATTTTGATGCTTACATTCTCCCGGGTTTGGATCGTTAGAGCCCCTTCAAAGCACGTTTCGAATCCTTTTGGTCTCAATGGTCCATGAGCTTGGAGACAGCTCTGGAAGAATCTCCCTGCTCTGGGGAATGGCTGTCTGGGATCAGACTTCTCTTGTTTAGGGCCTGAGGTGACCTAGTGTTCTTTTCTAGGAAAGTACCGCGAGTTCCATCGATTATACGGGGAGAAGCGTTTTGTTGATGGTGCTTCTCTTCTCCTGTCACTGATGACTTCTCAGATTGCCCCACGGTCTTTCTGGATGACACTCCTAACAGATGCCCTACCCCTTTTGGAACAGAAACAGGTTGAGTCTACAATGATTTTCTTCTCTGCTTTTATTGTCCTTGAAGGTACTTCATTCTGTAGCTGTTGCAGATGCGTATACATCCATCATCTCCCAAGCGGGTCTCTGCATGTGTGCGCATATCACTCATAGCACCTACTCTGGAAATCTAACATCCACACAAGAAAAACTACTTAATTTGAAACGAGGCACTTGTCTACTGACCATACCCAGCCCAAGGCTGGGATTGAGAATAGGGGTGCTCTGCCCTCCCAGGGCATGCAAGGAAGGCTGTCTCTGACCTTGGGCCTGGGCTCAACAGTGCAGGCCTTAGCTGGGGAGCAGCTAAGTGAAGCAGCCTCTCTCCCCTAGGTGATTTTTTCTGCAGAGCAAACATACGAGCTGATGAGATGTCTGGAGGACTTGACCTCAGGAAGGCCAGTGCACGGAGAGCCTGATGCCCAGCAACTCCAGGTCATTTGGTTTTCTGGGTTGGTTCCGCAGTGGATAAAGGGCTCCATCTATCTCGGGCTCCCCCCACCTCCCTCCACAAACACTGGTCCCTTACAAACTCATGTGCCTCTTAAATTACCTCTTAACCTATAACTGCCACATAACTTTTTTTTAGGAGAAAACAAGGTGATTCTAGAGTTCTGGTCTCTATATTTTCCTTTCCTGTCAATCAGTTGCAGAGGTTCTTTGCATGCAACTCTCTTACATTGAGAACTTGCTGGAAGCTACTACTGAATGTTAAGTGCCCATCTGCCTTTGGATTAGATAGAGCCTTTGGGAGCTTTAAAGGAGGATCCCTTCCTGCTGTGCCTCATGCTGGCTCTCTCTGCTTTCAGGATGATGACATAGAGACCACCAAGGTGGAAATGTTGAGACTTGCTCTGGCACGGAATCTTGCTCGGGCAATTATAAAAGAAGGCTCGTTGAAAGGTTCCTGAGGCTGAGAGCTGCTCCAGCACGGTATTTTTGTATGGCAATGTATATAAATTTTTAAAAGAATAAATATTTTCTTTTGCAAATATGAGGCAAGTTCTTATGGTTCAGTTAGGGAGTTTTTATCTACCTCCTGAGGTAAAAATTAAGAAAATACTTGTTTTCTTTGACATGGAACTGACTTCCCTGTCTCCTTAGAGAAAAAACACCCCTCCCCACAAAATCATGGTGAGTGCAGTGCCCTCCTGCCTGTAATTAGAAACTTGGACAGGAGCCTTCAGTGGTTTACTTGTGCTTCTGAAATCCGGCCTCACCTCAGAATCATCTCAGACATCCATTTGTCAACTTTCTGGTTATCTCTTTGAAAAAAGAAAAAGGTTCAGAAACCTGTATGTTAACAAAAACCTAGGTGATTATCTACAGTTGGAATTTATAAGTGGCACTTTTCCCTCCTGGGGGTGAATGGTGTCTGTTAGAAGGATTCCAAATGGGGTCAAAATGATTTTATTTAACATGCAGCAAAACAAGGGCGGCAGAGTTGGTATATCCAGTAGAGCTGTTTGTCACAAAACAGTGACCTCAACAGTAACGAGTAACACTCATAAATAATTTTAATGTCTAAAGCTTATCGTAAAGATACATTTCCATGTAGTAATCCTAGAGATCTTCCCAGGGCTGTAGCAGCCGGTCTCTGGAAAGCTCTTAGATTTATTCCTTAAGTAGTGAAATCAATTCACTTTCGACCTAATAAAGCAGTGAAACCTGCTTGCTAAAGATGGTAGAGAAGGGGAAGATGACCTCTTGATAAGGAACCCTGGCAAGGAAGAGGGAGGGATCAGGGAATGTCGCCTGTGCCACCTTCTCCTGGAGATGGTGCTGAGCCCATCCAGCTGAGTGCGGTGCTCTTTCCCCAGTTGGTGGTTCTCACTTTCCTGTTGCCCTGTGAGGCTTTGGAGTCTGGCGCAAGCTAGCCGGGGCTGAGCACTGTTGAAGCAGTAAGTTCTGGTGATTCAATTCAAGTGTGGCCCCTAATCTCACCACTTCTAGACCCAAATCTTGCTGACAGTACCCTCAGCAGCTGAGGACAGTTTCTGGGCAGCAGGTAAGGACTTAAGTCTGGTGCAGTTTACCTCACCCTGAGGCCTCCTGTTCCTGACTGTATGCCATACCATGGGCCATCTCGGGCGTGGAGGGGGGAGGCCAAAGCAGGACACAGAGGGTGGCAGGAGCTGTCCTCCCCTTCAGAGACTCGAAGGGCAATACAGCAGTTTATTTCATGCCAAGCAAGAGGTAGTGAGTGGGGTGGCCTCTTCCCACACTGGGAGGCACACTTTCTCCGGAAGCTCTGAGTACCTGCTTCCAGAGGGGAAACACTGGTTCTTTCCCGTTTATTTCCTGTCCTTTAGTGTAGGCTGCCCTGAGGCCAAGCTCTGTTTCTAATAGGCTGAGAGCCACATCCTGGTGAGATGTCCATAGGACACAGCCTGCCACCGCCAGGGACAAGCACATACTCATCATCCAGTGGTCGTTTCAGAATGACGCCCATGGAAGGCAAGCACACCGAGTCCTCCTGTGCCCAGGCCCATCTGGGACAGCTGGGCTTTGCCCACCTCCCTGGAGGTAGGAGTAGGAGCCTGCCAGCAGGGGAAGCACAGAGTAGCAATGGGGGACATGAGGACATGGTCCTTAAGGAAGGACCCCAAGTCTCTTTAGAGACCTACTCCCTCGAGGCATCAGGGGAAAAACCTACTTCAGCCTTGGGTCCGTGTTCCCAGGGCAGCAGTACAGAGTCTGGGGCCACATCCCACCCAACAGTACATGGCCACTTCAAGTCACACAGGTAGAAAGAAACAGGTCCTTTTAAGGGGCCAAAGGATAAGAGACCATCACAGCAGCAGCTCAGCTCCTGGCAGCAATGCCCAGGGCTCCTGTTCCATACCAAAGCTCTAAGTACTGCAGTCAGGACATGGAGAATGACTGGACCAGGAGAGCCCTCCCGTCTTGGGGCAGCCTGCTTGGGTTTCAAAGTGGAGATGACGGCATCCTCTGGGGTCATAGGTTCCCCCACTGCTCCACAGGAGGGAACTGGTCCACCTCACCCACCTCCGTGCTCAGCTGCTCCCCCAGGGCGAAGGTCAGCCTATACCGAAGCCTTGCCTTCTCCTGCAACACAGGGGCAGCGTGTGAGACGCCATTACCCTTGGAGCTCTTTCTGTGCCAATGTACAGGCCCTGCTCCCACCAGCCCATCCTCACTCAGCCACTGAACCAAGGTAGGGAAGGGACATGGCTTAATTTAACAATATCATGACACTTCTGGCTGGGAGGTGGTTGTCCCAAAGTAATGATATAGGCCTTCAGGCTGGTTTCTGGCTCACCTTCAGTGGATTGGCCAGCAGCATAACCTGGGTGATGGCTGCAGGTGGCTGGATGGGGCTAAATGGAGAGAGTTCTGTCCCAGAGGGCGGCTGTAACTTCACTTTCATTGACTAAAAAGAAAGAGAGAAGCTCTTTGAAGAGATGGCAGGTGCCTGGAGATGGACATATGTATCATCAGAGTGGACACATGCTGTCGCCTGCTGCCTGCAGAGGCCCTCAATGAAGCAGGTTCCAGATGAAGGTAATTCCTGCCTCTAGAAGCCCCAGGAAGCCAGGGTACCTTGGGCACTGCAGCCTGCAGCACGATGCTCTTGATAGGCAAGGGAGCCGTGTTCAGCATTGACACCACCACCACCAGCACGTCGGGCCGTCCGGGCGGACATTCCTTGGCAAAGTGGAAGAGGATGCGGAAGCCGTTTTTATCATAGGCTGTCACAGGAAGGGCACTGCCTGTAAGAAGGCAGCATGTGGGTATGGAAGGAGAGAGAAGGTCAATGATACCCAACATGCCCTGGGGGTGCCTGCTGCCGCCAAGTGGGGTCAGCAGCATAACCCTGTAGTGAGGAGGCTCCCTTAAGGAGTCTGGGAAAGAACCTCTGTCAGACCTTCACAAGCAGAGGCCAAGACCAGAAAGGGGGTTGCAGCTGACTCTAAGGGACGCCAGCAAGGAGAGCCTGTACCGATCCACCCCTCCCACTCCACACAATGCTCCAAGCCGTGTGTGGCCCTCGCTTCCCTTCCCGCCCCAAGCCTCTGACACCTACTAGGCTTGATGGATTCCAGGGGGACATGGACACTGGCCAGGGAAAGCTCAGTCCCCTTCATGGGGCTGCCCTGGGACGGGAAAACAGGTGGCTGGAAGAGAGGGCTGCCAGGCCCAGTGGAGAAGGGCAGGAGAGGCCTAGCTGAGGTGGTGGGGATCAGAGGGGAGGTGGCAGCCCCAGGAAAGAAGCTGGAGGAGACAGGTTTCACCAGGGCTGAGGTCCTGGGAGGCAGGAAGGACAAGGCAAGTCAGAAACCAGGCAGAGTTGCTACATCAACCCCTCACAAAGCTCCCACCATCCCCCACCCTAGCTTCCAGCCTGATGGATCAGACCAAAAGGGAGCATCCACCGCCCCCCCACCCTGGAACTGCCTTTGCTTCTACCAAACCCAGGTGCAACCCTGCCCGATCCCACCTCTCCCACTCATTACGCTTTGGCTTCTAGAAGCTGATCAAGGGCATCCAGCTGGTGTAGGGTGCTGTCGCCCAAAGCTGAGTGATGGTACCCGGGGACTGTGGGCTCGGCCTTTGGAGCTGAGGCTGGGGCCAGTCCAGTGGGGAACAAAACAGAAGCGCTGGCTGGGACCACAGGAACTGGGAAGGGGGGTGGCAATGGAGCCTGGGAGTTGCCTGTGGGGGCTGCTGAGGACGGGAGGTCAGGCCCATCTGAGGGGCTACAGCCAGCAGTCCCAAGTTTGGGGCTGAAGAAGTCCAGGTCCGGCTGTTCGTTCTATGGGGAATGGAAAGTGTGAGTGAGCAAAGGGTGTGGCGGGCTGCAGCTCGCCACCCCGGCACCTTTGCTGGGGGCCCTACTGCAGCCCCACTGGACTAGCAGCCGAGGACAGGACCCCAGGGGGTAGGGGCAGCAGGGCTGCAGCTAACTGCAGCTGAGGACTAGTCAGGAAAGAGGATGCTAAGCCAAGGTGATTGAGTGCTTCAGTGATGGCACCTGTGCCTACCTGGAACAGGGGCCACTGGCTGTTTCCAGCTGACTCTTTGGGAGGGGCACTGGGGGCTGGGTCAGTGAGGCCTGAGAACAGAGATGACCATGATGACAAGAGGCTCTGGGCTAGGGCAGCCCTAGCCCCACCAGAGGAAGGCTCACACAACAAACATGATTGTCTGATGTCAATGCATGGGGAAATGTTCCCCAGGCCACTTCCAAAGGGGACTCCTTACAGTTGTGGATGGGGGAGGGGGGCTCCAGGGGAACAGCAAGACACTACATCTACCGCTTCTACCCCGGGGTCCACATACAGACTGCCCTGGTGGCCTGAGGGACATTGAACTTGACTTTCCCTACAATTGAAGTTTCCCTCCTATCCTTGCTAGGCACATGGGGCACCCCCTCGGGCCACCACCCAAGCCTACAGCCATCTCCTACCAGCTCTGTTAGGAGCCCTTACAGCCTCCCAGACGCACCCAGGCAGAGCAGCTCCTCATCCAGCAAGCAGAGGGCATTGCTAGTGTTGGGCCCTGGGGAGGCCTCGGCCTGGCTGGACGAGCGGCTGCGCCCAGGTCCTGAGGTCTGAGGGGGTGGAGGGAGGATAGGGATGCCGGAGGAGGGGGCCGCGGGTGCTTGGGTCAACACTGGGGACGAGCTGCTTGGTGCATCCAACTCCGCCAGGTCGATGAGAGTGCCTTGGTTATCGGAGTGCTGGTTTCCTGGATGAGCAAATGGAAGGGGACGGGAATAATTACGGGCCACCGAAGTGGCTGCACAGCAGAAGGCAAAACCCTGAGCACAGCCTCTTATCTAATCCATGGGTACTCATGCCAGGTGCACACAGAAAAGTGAAGGCAGGTGAAGACCCTGTCCAGGTCCCCCAGCCTCGGGAGCTGGAGAACCTTTGGAATGGCTTAGAATCCCCTCAGGCCCTAGGGGCGGACGCGCTGGTCTGGAGGGGTCCAGAATGGGAGACCGAAACATTTTACCCTCAGAGTCGGGCATGGTTGAGGTGGCCACCTCACCATTGATGACCTGCCCTTCAACGACTGTTTTATATGAGTTGATGACCCGGGAGAGGTTGTCACTGGCCTGTAGGATGTCCCCTAGAACAGAAAGAGAGACTTCTAATTCTTGGCCATGACAACTCGCCCACCATACACAAATCCAAATTCCTCGGTGATCCTTGTCAACTAGTATACTTTTTACTCACCTAAACTATTGTCATTGTCCTCTGTCTCGCTGGCTAGTTTGAATAATGTCCGCCTCTTGTTCTCACACCGATCAAACAGCTCCTGGAGGAGACCAGACATAAAAATCAGCTACAAAGGCCATTGGAGGTCACCTGATTCAGCATTCACACCCCGAAAATCACAAGCTCCTCTAATACCATGGTCAGTTACTGGCAAAGCTGGGCTCAGGGCACACGCCCTCTGCTGCCAGCCTCCACCACACTATCACTCAAGATATCTGCCTAGATGGAGAAGTCGCCAGGACTGACACAGGGAAATATGTCCCTTCCTGCCTCCCTGCTGGCACATGCTCAGAATTCAGAGTATCCATGTGACTGAGGTGCTGCATTAGGGGTACAGGAGGGCCTCTGCAGAAGGCAAGGCCAAGATCAGGTCTGCAGAGTCAGAGAGATTAATGTGTACAGTTATTCTGCCCTGGGTAAGTAGTAGGTCACGGCTTGTGTAAAATAGGGGCACCAACTCCCCGACCTGGCTGCTGTGCTGATTAACAGGGGACCATCAGGTGCATAAGCAGTGTCTTAGGTACTCAGCAAAGGCTGGCTCCCTTTCCTGGAGCCCAGCTAGAGGGGGGCCTACCTTCATGAGCTCTTTATCTGCCTCTGAAGACTCCTCTTTGCTGTAATGAAGCAGCATCTCACTGAGCAGCTTCACGTTGTTATTAACCTCTTCTAAAGTGTGCAGACGCTTGGTCACCTTTTGGATCCGCGCCTCGTCCTATGTAAAAGGATCAGGGAGGAAGCTCAACCAGACTTGTCCCACTGGCCCCCAGAAGGATCACACCTTACCACAGGACATGAGCAGAGGCCAGCCCCGCTGAAGCTCCTCTCAATATCTGGTTCTTGAGAACCACCACCTTGGACCCAACATAGTTTTTCTTTTAAGGTACCAGCCCTCCACCACCCCAAAACTTGGCCCCATCTACTCTGTTTCTCTATTCCATTCTCCGGCCTCTTCAGGTGAGGGCTGGCGGTGGGGGCAAACAGCAGGCCTAACGCCAAAGGAAGGGACTTCTGCTCTTTCTTGGGCTCCTGCACCCCATTCCTCAAGGCCCAGGGCCCACTTACTTCCTTCACCATGGACTTGATGAGCTTGTTGGCCTCTTGCAGGTCATCAGGGTTTTTGCTTTTCAACAACTTGGCTAAAAGCTGGAGGAAGAGTGTATCGAAGGTGAAGGGAAAGGCAGCGCCCCACCTGGGGAGACTCCAGAGGAAGTGGAGTTCCCCGCAGCACCGAGCGAGACCTCGTCTGAGGACTCTGCAGGCTGGGGTGCACTGTACCTTGGATTTCTCCTCATCGTCAAAAACAGGGTTTTTGGGACGAGGTGGAGGAGAGGGGATCAGTGTCCTGTCCATAGGGATCAGTGGGTCAGACTGCACTATGCCTGAAAGGTGACACAAGACATAGAGTGTTTGCTCAGGCAGAGGTAACCTTGCTGCCCTCCCTCACACAGCAGGGGGCACATCCCTGTGATCAGGGCCTGCAAAGTCGGGGCAGAGACAGAGCAGCTACGCAACCCTTGTCCCAGCAAACCCCAGCCAAGCCCTCCCACTTGTCTTCCGGAGGGAGGAAGGGACAAAGCCTGCGGATGGCAGACACGCCTTCATCCTTCCTGGCCCTGGCTGGCCTCTGGGGCTGTGTGGAGGCTAAGGGAGGGGAGGCACATACCCTGTCTCTTCAACATGTGGTAGGCATCCTTGATCTTTGATTCTTCTGGCAGGGCCAACGTCCAGCTATAAAGCAGCTCAATAATCTTGGTCTTCACTTTCTCAGACACCCTGTCTCCAAGGTACTAAGAGGCAAAAGGAAAAGGGAAAGCCTCGAAACTGCAGTCTGGAGGCAGACACAGCAGGAAGGCTCTCTCACAGTAGTGAATGGTTGCTAATAAGTTACAGTCTTCAACCCTATGGGAAACCAGCAGGGATCAGGTCAGGTCAGTGAGACAGCACAGCAGGGGGACGAGGAAACGACCTGAGGTAGAGCTGTATCCATATGGGACACAGTCTGTGGTTAGGCAGGGGGCTGGGAGCTCATCACTGAATTTCCATGCACAATCTGCCAGAAACTACTTTTCATCTCAGAAGAGTTAATGAGAACATCTTTAGCATGGAAAACTGTTTCCTCTGCTTTGAGTGCATGCCCAGAGTTTAGGGAACGTCAGCGAGCAACAGAACCTGAGCGGCCAAGTAACGAGGGAGGCCAGGTCCTTGTATCCATAAGGTCAGCCAAAGAAAAATGCTGTCACCAGGAGCCCAAAGGCCTGCGATACACAGGCCCTCCCCACCGGATACGCACACAGCTGGTGCCACGTCACTTGTCACATTTAGGCTGGGGCTGCCTGTCCCCGTGGCCTGTATGGTCATCCTGCTACCCTCAGGACCTAGCTCTCTACGGAAAGGACACAGAGAATCTCAGATCCATGGAGATGCTGGCTGTGTAGTGAAAGCCAGTAAAATGGGAGAGGGAGAAACACAAAAGAAGTTCCTAGAAATGAGGAAACTGCCACTGACTGACCTTTGGAGAGACGACTTTGATTAACTCATTCAAAAACCGGAACTTTCCCACTTCGTTATGAAACCTCCGCCCACAATTCTTCATACACGCCTCCAGCACCTGTAGCCACAAAGGAGGGACACTCAGCAGGCAGGCGTCTGGGTGAGACACGCACTGAGCCAGGCCCCTGCATGTAGACAGCGCTAAATAAATATTCACCTAAGGAAGGAACTGATAAGAGCTGTGGGCACAGCTGAGAAGCGTCGGGGCAACAGGATCCCTGACATCCCGCGTCCCTCAAATCACACAACTCTTCTGGGGAAGCTCAGCGGGGACTGAAGGAGCGCGGACAGCAAGACAAACCCAGATGCCTTCCTGCACAGTTCTGCCCTCAGATTTCACGGATGAGGAAAGCGAGGCCCACAGAAAGTTTCTCTGACTCAAGGTTCACGCTTCTGTCCATAGCTAGTCGACATTTTGGGAGATGGAAGATAACGTTTAAATTTTTCCTTCATTTTAGGTGGCACGACATTTTCCTTCCCCCTGCTTCCATCTATTTTTTTCTAGAGCACATAATACTACCTTAGGCTTCCTTGTGCCTGCAGCTTATGCCAAGGAGTGTTCCACCCCCGTGCTCCTTTTCTTGGCTTCATCTTTGCAAAGCAAGGTTTTTCAACTCTGCCACTGAGACATTGTGACCAGGCATTCCTTCTTGTGGAAGTTTATCTTGTACCTTACAGGATTCTTAGCAACATCCCTGGCCTCTACCCACTAGATGCCATCAGTGCCCCCTGACGTGTGACAACCAAAAGTGTCTCTCCAGGTAGTGCCAAATGTCCCCTGGAGGTGTAAAACCACCCCCAGTTGAGCACCACCGTTTCAAAGCCTTCGCCCTAAGGTGAGCACGACAGAGGCGTGCACATGGGCCATTTAAGTACCTTTCCATGACCATTTCCTCATTCCCAGGGAGAACCCTGGGAATCCTCTGGTTTAAGGGTGAGCCTGGAGGTGCCCAAGTGCTGTGCACAGCTCCGCTTCCTGAACCGTCTTAGTCCAAATAAATACTAAGATCTGTCCGTTGGTGTGATGTCCTCATTAGTAACCAGCACTGTTTTTATCTACGGAACGAACTGTACTCACCTCGCTTTTCTTCTGTTAGCCAACTCTTAACTGGCAGGACAGCTCTGTCAGCATCTCTTCGAGAGGCCTTCTCTGAGCCCTGCCCTGGGCTCAGGGTCCTGCCTCTGGCTCCCTCCCTTAGCCACTCCACTCCTCCCACTATACCATGTGGCCATGACAGCAGGGACTACACTGTAGTCATCTCTGAAGCCTCAGTGCCTGGCACAAAGGCACACACATTTGTAAAATGGCTGAATGAACATTCTAGATATAGCTAGTTTGTATCAAGGAATATCAGCTGGCTTAGGGCATGAACCCCGAAAACCTCAGAGAACCCAGGGTACATGAGAAAATGCCTGGGCTGGTGAAGATTCCCCGTCATAATGAGAAACCTACCGTCAGGGCCTGGACTGCCTCCCATTCCTGCGGAGACTGGATCTTATGGGCCAGCAGTCGGACAGCTATCTGTGGCCTGGGAGACAAGCAGACCACACTTTCAGACACTGACCCTGAGGCCACGTGGCTAGCCCTCCTTGGCCTGTTTTTGACTTTTCCATTCAACTATCTCACCTGCCCCCTAACAGGTGTGAGACTCACCCTTCAAGCTCTTTGTTGATCTGATCACAGAAGCCGATTATGTATTCCCAGTCCTCCTGGCGGTTGGAAGGGTTGGTGGCTTTATCTTGGGACGGAACAAAGAGGAGGACAATTGTTATAAAGAGCAAGGAAGACACAATGGAAGGTTTCTTCACAATGTTTAGGCATTGATGTGAAGGTAAGTTTGTTTCCAAACTTCTCTAATAGAGAAGCCTTGACAGTTCAGTCAGGCAGCGAGTCATATACGAATGTCCAGTCTTTTGAAAGTCACAAATGAAAGAGAAAGCAAATCTCAGCCTCACGGAACTTAGAGTAGATCGGGATCGACAGAATACAAATAATTATAAACATGAACGACTAAAACATTCAAACAGATACCTATATAAAATGTTTACTTCAACAAATAAATACAGCCAACTCTACATAAAAATAAGCTAGGTGTAAAGCAAGTAGGGATGATCAAGAAGTGTTTCCTAGAGAAACTGAAGCAGGAGATACTTGATAAAAAATACACAAACTCAGAAAACACATTTCCTACATACCTTTCAAAAACTTTTTCAAGACCTAACTTTCCTGGATGCTTTAAATGTTTTTAATTTTAAATGTTTTTAAATTGCACGCGATACTCATTTTAAGTTAAGCTACATTTACTAAACCTTACTAAGCATCAGTCATTATGCTCTCTCTCCTTGGTGTCCCAGAAACAGAATCTGAGCCTGAGTATTCAGTGCCCTCAACATTAAATGGTCTTCCATGATCAAGGGCGAAGACAAGTGTCAGACAGTTCTCAGAGGGTCCAGGCGCCAAATGCGAAGTCTCCTAATTCCTGGTGCGGGTCCTCTTTTTCCTGTTCGCCCCAGAACTGCGCTTACAGAGGATGGCCCCAGCCAAGGGTGGTTAAATGTGTTCCCATCTCTGATTCAGATCTTGGAGTCTGCCTCTTCCAGAAAGCACTCTCAAGCTTTTTGCTAAATTTAGGGCTTCAGGTTCAGAAGACAAATGGAAGGCAGAAGGCGTATATCCTTTTTAAACACGCATGCTCCTCCTGCAGATTCCACAAGGGCCAAAAGCAGAGCCGCAGAGGCTTGAAAAAGCCCCTCCCAACAAGGGTGGTGTTAGGAGTTCCTGAATTCTGATTTCTCGTGACTGTTTTCTTAAGTTCCTTTTTTCCTAACATTAAAAATGACTAGCTCCCAAATCATAACAGGGACTCCCACCCGACCCCCACCCCAGGGCTCTGAGCCATGAGGTCAGCAGACGCCACACGGAGAGAGAGGAAAGCCCACAGCACCAGCAGACGCTGTACCTGCCGGGCAGTGTTTCTGCTCTGGCTGCAAGAAGATTCTGATGGTTTAGGTTCATATTTGGAGGAAAAGAGAGACATCTGTCCTTAATCTTAAAGAGAGAATTAATAGCAGACCCTTCAAAATGTCGAGCTTGAAGAGAGATTAATTCTATCAAGAGTGGCTATTAATTGTCACAGTGGCCTACTAGCTGCCACCTTCCAGAGAATCCTCAAGTGTTTCCCACCAGTTGTCTAAAATCTTCTCAGGTGTTGGCTTGGCTTTGTTACTAATCTCTATCATCTGAGAAGCTTGACATTCTCACATGACATCAAGATGGTCAAAACTAAGATGATCTGAGGAGCCATGCCCGCCCCCATTGCCATCATCATTTTGAGAACAGTCACATACCTCATAGTATAAGAAAAAGCAGCCCACTCACTTCCACTATTTGCAACTGGAAAGTATCTTCCAAATACGGAGTCCGCTGTGCCCCTCCCACGTACACCAGCAGTGGGCATTCACCGAACACTGTATTATTCCCGGGCCTACTAGAATTCCAGCAGCATTTCTGCTTCCAAGAATATATCTGCTTATTTCACTATGTTCAAATTCTCTAGTGTTCAGCTTCCTTTCATTTTGGTAGCCCTTTTTACTGCAAACCTGTAGGGGGCGCTCTGCCTATACATCGGCACAAAAAACCCTGGTTTCAGCAACTGTCAGTCCCACTTCTGAGTATCCCCTCCAGCTCTCCAGTCAGCTCAGAAAGCAGAACTCAATCGCCCACAGGAACTGGAAGGACTCTCTGGGGATCATTCTAGGTGACTAGATCTCTTCATCTGCCCACTGCCTCCCCCAGCAGATGCACATAACCTTCTACCTACTCAACATTCTCTGTCACCTAGCTCAGAGGTGACACTAGAGCATCCCCAGCAGACCTTGCCTTCTAGAACTAGCCCCCTGGGATCTCTTCTGATTCAAGGTTTCTATAGTCAGGTCTCTGTTGAAAGCTTTATTCCCTTCTGTGTCTGTGCCTCTAGATTTTCCACCCCTAGCCTTGACTGTCGTGGGACTTCAAAAGGTCAAGTAGGAATGGAAACAGCAGCATTGGCTACCCACTCCCAACATGGCTCAGACATTCCAGAGACAAGTTCTACGTAGCAAATGATGTAGAAATAAGGAGAGGCAAAAACAAGGGATGGAAAGGGAGTAGAGAGTCGATCTTCATTGGTAGGGTCTTGAATCAACAGAGACTGAGTCCATCACCAAGTCTTTGTTAAGCACCCATGGAAAATTATGTAAGTAGCATGGCAGGCCCTGGACAAGACTTGGATCATCTCCTCTAGGAGGTTGTGCTCTTCTGCTGCAACACATGCGACAAAACCAGAACCAAAAACAAGACAGTGTGCAATTATCAGTGCTACTTTGGTACACAAATCAGTCTAAAAACAAACTCATCACTTCTCCTTCCTGACTTCCCTATTTCTGTAAATGGTGCCACCATTCGAAACCTCCTCGCCCAAGCACTGGTTCATTCACTTGGTACAGTTCACATCATTAAGTGATAAGAACTGTGAAGGTGAACAGACAATAAGAATGGAAGGCATCTTAACATGGCCCCAAATGTCACTCTAATGGGAAAAGGTCAAAGGCCAGTCTTAGCTCTACAGATGCTCCCAGATAAAACTATCATAAGTTGAAAATATCATAAGTCAAACGTGCATTTAATACACCTAACCTACCGAACATCATAGCTTAGTCCAGCCTACCTTCAAAGTGCTCAGAACACAATATCCAAAAAAACACTGGCAACACAGTACACTGTAGAGTATCAGTTGTTTACCCTCAAGATCATGGGGCTGACTGGTAGCTGCAGCTTGCTGGTGCTGCCCAGCATCATACGGGTATCCCACCACGTACCACTGGCCAGAGAAAAGATCAAAATTCAAAATCTGAAGTACACTTTCTACTGAATGCTTATCACTTTCACACCATCATAAAGTCAAAAAATTGTGTCTAACCCTGGTAAGTAAGGGACCACCTGTAGTTTTGACAGACACCATTGCATCCCCCCCACCGGCTCCACTCTTCCTCAAAAACAAATCTGTCTCTCTCTTATTTCAAAATATATATAACTCTAAATCTGGCCTATGAAAGTCAGCCAAGGTCACTTAAATTACTCCAATGTCCCCATTAGTATCTGTGAATCAAACCAATTCCAGAGTGGCTATATCCAGTTGGGTGGCCCTGGGCAAGTGGTTTGATCAGGGTCAGGGCGTCCTTTTTGTGAAATTGTGACAGCAATCTCGGCTTCACTAGAATATGTGATAAATAAATTAAATGAATATCTTTGGAGCACTTTGAGCTCCTTGGAGGGCAGTTCCATTATACAGAAAACTTTGTGACCTGCCTGCAACTGAAGATTTTGCAAATGTTAACTTAAGTTCAACCACCCAAAGGGCAATTAATTGGAGGAAACAGCCATCACCTCCAAGAACCTGGAGGCTCTAGTAAATAAGAAATTTCTGCAAAAGGTAATAATATCTAGACATCCTACCTGCCTCCTCAGCTTGTCCAACTCTGTCCTCAGTTAGAGGCCTCCAGGGGTCTCCTCTAGTCCATAGGAAAGTTAACTTATTAATCCTTCAGCAGAGTGCTACCAGCTAAAAGGGTTAACCCGTATTTCCTTAATAGCAACATGAACTAGCAATTATAGCAATAGGCTGCCATAACCACAGGATCAGGCCGGGGTCCTTAGCTTCGTTCAGAATGGGTTGTCAACAAATGAATCTTTAAGATGTTCGCGGCAGTACAGATTTCACCCGGCTTTGGTCACTGCAGGAAAAAGGTACAGCTCTGTTCTATCTCTGGATTATTCTCACTTCAACTATTCTGCCTGCGCGAAGCGATCACTTCTCCTCGAATACATGGTCACAATTCTGAAGCTGTGTATGATCAGCGGCACCCACCGCTCCCGCAGTTTCAGCCCAAATCCAGAGCTCTTCCCTTCGTCAGAGGCTGAGCCGAAGGGACCCCGGAGTCACAGCCGCCCGCGGTCCCACAACAATCTCCCCAGAGCGCCGATGCATGTCAGCCGGCATCACTTGGCTGTCACTTTCCCGGAGCCCGCGAGACCCGCACAGGACCCGAGCTCACGCCGACGCGCGTGGGAGAGGAAGGAGGCGCCGCAGCATTGGGAGCAGGTGCCGGGCGGGAGCCAGGCGCCCTGCCGGGGAAGGGGCGTGATCGCGGAATGCTCGCGGCGGTGGCGAGCCCAGCCTCAGGCTGCCAGGCGGGCGGGGCCCCGGGAGGGGGCGTAGGGGTGCGGAGAGGGGCAGCTCGGGGGCTCGAGGGCAGGCAGAAGCGGCCGCGGATACTCACTCAGCCAGGACTCCAGACTCTCCCCTTCCGCCTCCGCCATATTGCAGCCTCCCGGGCCGGCCCCGCGGCCTCAAACCTCGCGACACCCTGCTAGAGAGGGGCCGGGGCGGGGTCTGCATGGGGGCCTGAGGCGAGCGAGTGCTGCTACCGAGGGTCGCGCCAGGCTGCGATGGTTAACAAGAGGGGAACTGTTTCTTCTTGACTCCTCCTTTTGGACATCGGAATGAGAAACTCTTAACGCCCAGATTAATGGGGTGATGCGCAGGTTTAGCACCCTGTCGAGCCTTTTTCCCGTCTTCCGTCACTTGCTCAGGCACGCCGTGGGCAGTCCTTGTGGGGTCCTCGTGGCGAGCCAAGATGGCTGCCCCCGCGGTGAAATCTGTGCGAGGGTGGCCGGGCCTAGCGCTGGGCCTGCAGAGTGCTCTCCGGCGGCTTCCAGGGTGAGAGGGCAGCTGAGGGTCCGCTTGGGTTTTCACGGGGAGACCTGCGGGGAAGGAAAGGGACCGCAGGCAGGCCGCGCGGGGACCTGGAGAGAGCCTGCGGGCCGAGGTTTCTGGGTCCAAGGGTCTTCAGTAGCTGCGTGACTTTGGGCCAGTCTGAAGGCTTAGTGATTGCCCCCTGTCCGAGGGGGTTCTATCTGGGAGCTGAAAGTGTGGTCTGGCTAAAGAGCTCAGAGCTGGGTTTTCTGTGTTGGGAAGCGGGAAGAGAGATGCATAAGCGGGGTGCTTTCCTGAAGTTCAAGAGCCTGTCCTTACCTTTGGCACTTGACGAGGAGGAGACTTTTCTGGCCTGTTAGGAGAGGTCCTCCTACCTGTTGGGACAAGAGTCAGAATTATCGTGGCTAAGGTTTGGCTAGCGGCCTGTGCGCCGCTCTCCTTGGCGGCTTGGCAAACATGCCGATTGTTAAGTCAAGGCTTTTCACTTGTGGTGTCAGCTTTTGCCTGCCTCCCCTCACTCCACCTCACCGCCCCCTCGCCCAGGTTAACCCAGATGAGGTGGAGCCGCTATGGTCCTGAATACAGGGATCCCCAGATTGACAAGGAATATTACCGCAAGCCCTTGGCGGAGCTGACTGAGGAGGAGAAGTTTGATCGGGAGCTCAGGAAGACTCAGCTTATTAAAGCTGCCCCAGCAATGAAAACAAGCTCAGTGTTTGAAGACCCACTGATCAGGTTAGATGGAAACACTTGTGTTCCACGGGGACAATACCAGGGAGGATCTACAGTAAGGATTCTGTGATACAGCCTTGGGAAGCTAAACATGTTGCTTTTCTCCTTGAAGTAAATTCACCAACATGATGATGAAAGGAGGAAACAAGGTACTGGCCAGATCCCTCATGACACAGGTAAATAGCACCTTTCTCCTGTCATCTCTTTCCCCTAACTTTGTATTTGGTTCTTTCAGTTTAGCATAGAAAAGAATGGATTCACATACTTGCCATTAAAATTAACTTCCCTGTATGGATGTACTGGGGTGGGGGCTTTAATGAAGTGCTGCAGGAGTCAACGACTGCCATGCCACCACCTCCAATCAGAAATCTTAGCCCACTCCTTCTGTCCTAGTCCAGGAAAGAGAGAAGCACTTAAGAACTTTGTCTTTGAAGTGCTGAGGGAGGAGCTGCTCTGCTTTAGAAGAAGGATAATGGGAGTCAAAGACAAGATACTAGCTCAGCTAGTAAACCCTTTAGGAAGCCTGGGGCAGCCTCTTCCACTGATCCCTTTGCAGACTCTGGAAGCCGTGAAAAGGAAGCAGTTTGAGAAGTACCATGCTGCTTCTGCAGAGGAACGGGAAACTATTGAACGCAACCCCTACACCATCTTCCACCAAGCACTGAAAAACTGTGAGCCTGTAATTGGGCTGGTACCCATCCTCAAGGGTGGCCATTTCTACCAGGTGAGTGGTCGGGGCAGAGAAAGGAGGGCTGGCTGCCCACATATGTGATGAGATGGGGGGAGAGGTTCTTGGAGTGGAAGGGCCCAGAGTTGGGCCAAGATTGATAGTTTTCTAGGGACCAGGGACTGTCAGGATCTGATCATCTGAGTCCTGTAGTGTGAAAATCACGGGCAGAAAATGGAAAAGGGAGCAAAAAAGTACCCAAGTGACCTCTTCTGGACCCCCTGCTCCCACTTCTATCCAGCATCTTTTGTTCTAATCTATAAACTTCTTGTGGTGAAGGACTATGTTTGTACCTCATCTTTATACGCCAGTGTCTGGCGTAGCGCTTGACCTGTACCTGATGCCTCGTCACAATTTGAACTGAACTAGATCACTCTATTATAGTATTTAATTACAGTTCATTATCATAAGTGGGTGTCCATGTTCCTAGGATCTGGCATGATACCTGGCACATACTGGGTGCCTGGCAAATTATTCTTAGGCAAGAGGGTCTTGTTTTTTTGGCAGCCATCATCGGAGTTAGCTGTCACCCCAGTTGATGGGACTTTACCCAGTTGGTTCTTATATCAACTTGTCTGAGTCTTCATTTATAGGTGAAAGAAATCAGTGCTTAATGAGCATTAGCTCAACAAATGCCTCTTATGTGTGCCACACTGAGGTCACCCAAGGGTGAGGGAAGCTTGAAGAGGAAAAGACAGGTCCCTTTTCTCAGGAGCCTTGCTAGGGCTGGCTCAGAGGCATCCTGTGGCGACTCTTTAGAGCTCATGATGGAGGCTGCAGCCCTGGCACATACTTGAACCGACTTGCCCATATCCTGTCTTGCCCAGGTCCCTGTGCCACTAGCTGACCGGCGTCGCCGCTTCCTGGCCATGAAGTGGATGATCACTGAATGCAGGGAGAAGAAGCACCGGCGGATGCTGATGCCAGAGAAGCTGTCGCATGAGCTGCTGCAGGCTTTTCACAACCAGGGCCCTGTGATCAAGAAGAAGCACGACATGCACAAGATGGCTGAGGCCAACCGTGCCCTGGCCCACTACCGCTGGTGGTAGATGGAGGGTAGAGGCTCCAGGAGGAGCCCGGGACTCTGCTGCATTGAAAAATATCTGTGGATTGAGGATGTAGTTCCTTTTTAAGGGCAGGCAGATCTCACTGGAGCACTGTGTTTATTGCTTGTTAGTCCGTTCTTTCTGGGCCAGAACTCGCTCTCCGTGCCCTATCTCCTTGCAAAGAGGGAACACATCGACTTGGATTTCCCCCACGAAACTTAGGGCTCATCCGGCCTTCTCTTCCTTCTGCTTGGGATGGACTTTTGAGTGATACAAAAGGAAGCAGTTTTAGTGTCAGAAAGGTTTATTAGAAAACTCTGAACTGGTGTAGCCTGTGATGCAGTACTGCCCTTCGTTAAAACCAACTGGAAGAAATATACTCTTTTCCAAAGTGGTCTGTACAAAATGTATAAAAAGCAGTTTCTGGTGTGACTTGGGCTCTGAGCTTCTGCCCCCTGACACTTCCGTCGTACGAGTGGTTAAGGGTACCCGTTTTACAGATGGGGAAACTGAGGCACCAAGATAGCTACTGCACCAGTGGTTACACAGTGTAGTGGTTGTTAGGAGTTGCCCTTCTCTGGCCCGAGGCAGAGAGGCTGATGAGACGGGGGCGGGCAGGTCTGTGTGATGTCTTCCCAGACCCCTGGAGGAGGAGGGAGGGTGCTCAGGGCAGCACCACCGCGTAAGTGGAAAACATCTCGGGAGCTGCTGAAAGCCTGGAAGGGAAGAGGTGTTTGGGAGAAGCAAAAACTGCTCTGCCAGGGCGGGAGGTGGGTGGAACGGCGGCGGGCGCTGCTGGCAAGGAAGCCTGATCGGGAGGCCTAGTCGGAGAGCTCGCTGTAGTAATAGTTGTGGGCAGCCGGGGTCGTCCTCCAGCCGGCTGCCCGGAACTCAATGATCTCCAGCAGCAGCAGCTGGGCCAGGGAGCTGAGGCCGGCTGGGAGCAGGAAGCCATCCCGGATCAGGACAAAGAGCTCATCCATGCGCTGCCTGTTCATCTTCTCCAGCTGCTCCCCAACCCGGTGCAGCTGCAGCACCAGGCAGTCCACCTGCAGGGGACAGTGGGCGGTGACCCCCCCGCCCCGCCAGCCTATCACATAGAGCAGCCATTAACTGAGCTCTTGCTCTGTGCCAGGCACCGTGCTTGGCCCTGGGCACGTTTTCCCACTTCATCCTCACACCACCCAGTGGGTGTTGCCCACATCTCGTATGAAAGGAAACGAGTTTAGGGACTCATCTAAGGTCTCCTTACACCTTGTCTCCAAACTGCTGCTTAACCCCTTTCCTCTCCCCCGCCCCACACCTTCTGACCCTGGTTTGGTTTCTGGCCATCTGTATGCACAGCTAGCCAAGGCTCTCAGCATTCCTACCGCAGGTTGGCCTTCCTGCTGGGAGGGAGGTCTCTGAGCCAGTAGGTCTTGGCTGTCCTCTGTTCTGGATAAATTCCAGACCTAGCAGCTTGTCTTGTAACTGTGACAGGCCTTAACTACCCCCACCAGGCTCTTGCCTCAGGAAGTGATGCCCTCAAAAGCCTCCAGGGACACTGGGCTAGCATTCTTTGCTGAGCTAAAGGCAGCCCACCCCCACAGCCTTCTGTGCCAGAGCCACCCACCTCCTCCTCCTTGTTCAGACTGTCGGGCTGGGCCAGCCGGAAGAGGCAGTCGTAGACGGGGTTCACCAGAGCCATCATAGGCATGTTGCTCACCTGTGGGGGAGAATGGGCCAGAGCACTGGCTTAGTAGTGGCCTCAAGAGATAGGCCATTCCTGCCGCACGGGGTGGCTGCACGGGCCTCACCCTCAAGTAGTCAAAGACGTTGCAGATAAAGGTGACATAGCAGACCCAGCCCTGCAGGGAGCGGGCTCGAAGCTGCTCCCGAGCCTGGTACTCCTGTTGCAGCCGGTTGAGGAGTCCGCGCCGGAAGACACTCTGGCCCGCGTGCTTGCTCTCTGCCTGTGAGTCAGGGAAAGGATGGTTAGTGGCAGGGACGGTGCTGTCATGAACCCCGCCCAAGCTTCCGTGGCTGAGGACGCTTTTGTGTCACTCTCTCTGCCTGAGGGGAGGCCTTTGCATCTCTGCCCTGCTGGCCAGGCCTCTGCCCAGGCCTGAAGCACCTTCTTAAGTGTGTCCCCTCTTCTCTACCAACCCTACCCAACCTGAATAATGGCGTAGCACATGCGTCCTGCTTCCTTGCTGAACACACAGTCCTGCAGAGAATGGTCCACAATCACATTGGCCACTTTCTCCAAGTCCACGGCACCTGGATCTGGGGCAAAGATCGGGGGTGGTCTCGAGCTGCTTAATTATCACATTTGCCTCCACCAGCTCCTAAGGACTGGAGATGTTTACAAAAAAGCACGTCCATTATCTGCTTACGTTTAGAGACCTGGAAACATACAGAGAAATAACCATACGGGAGCAGCTCCAGCGAGCCTCCCAGTGGCCCGGCGAGGGTTATGGGGCTGTTAGAGACTAACTGAAGAATGCTAGTTTTTCAAGACACACATCTCCCGGCACTAGGTTGAGGAAGGAGCGCTGAATAACAATGTGACAGCAATTTCATGGAAGAAAGTATTCTCATAATACACACACGTGAACCCCTGACGTGAGTAGGCCAGGCTGGGCGCTCCCACGGGCTTAGTTTGGCATGTGATGGGCAGTGCTAATTGTTAGCTGAGTCAAACTTCTGTGTGCTGGAGGGAAGGCTTTGGTCCAGGACAATTTATCTCCTCTGCCAAACAGAACACTCAATCCTCTGTCCCAAGTTAGGCGGCTCTGCATATTCAAGAGGGCCAGTTGCAGCAACAGCCGGAACCAAGTCCAATGTAAGGACTTAAGGGGCGGGAACTATGTTCTGTGTCCCACCCCTTTCACGGGTACTTTACAAAAAGGCTTTGCAATCTGAGAGATGACTCTGATTCACATTCCCAAATACTGGCCTAAATGTAGCTTGTCTTCCATTTTGAGAGGTATGCTGCTGATTCCCAGTCTCAGAAATTGAAGGAAAGAGAGGTCTGGGCGTTCCCAGGCTAAGGCTCAGTCCTCTGGTCCTGGGCCCCATGTCCTGCACCTCTGGACCCAGGCTCAGGAGGGCTCCCCGTGCTCACCTTTGAGTGCTGTCTTCAGCAGTTGCTGGGTTTCTGCGTCAAAAGACTGGATTTTATATTCCTCTCTACCAGGCTCCCCCATGGCCATCCAGCCCCCGCAGCTTTTTACTGGGCTGGGACTAGTGACAGCACCTGGGAAGGAGAGGTGAAGGGAGAAGCCTCAGGTGTGGGGCGTAAGGCTGGGGATCCCAGTCTGCGGGCTCTGGGTGGGGCTGGCCAGCGCTTGGGACAGGTGCTCCTGGGTAGTCCTTGGCATTTGGTGGTTGGCTGCGAGCCCAAGCTTGGCTTCTGGTGGAGATCCCGCACCAGCCAGGCACCTGTTGCTCAGTTTAGGAACCCCTGTAGCTTCTGGGATTACACAAGAGTAAAGAGATGAAGGATGAAAACTGCCGACTCTCCAGTCCCAATAGGAGGCAGGGTTATTCTCAGCTGATACCAAGGGTGGGTGAGGTGCACTGGGCTGCGGGTGTGCGTAGGTGGATAGTAGACACTTGCCCTGTCTATAGAAACCGGCCTGGAAGCTGCTGGCCCAGCACAATTCCGGGCGAGAGAGAGGCCCAGCAGGGTTCCAAGTCCCTCTGTCTAACTCTCTCCCTCAGCTTTAGTCAGAGTCCTTCTCAGTCCACAAGACTCACCCTCCAACCCTCAGGCTGGGGCTGACCTGCGTAGGTGGGCGCAAGAGCCTCCTCTGCCACCTAACAGTTGGGAGCCGAAGTCCCGGCTTCTGGCCAGCTTCTCCCCTGGGCCGAGTGGCAGAAACCAGGCCCTGCCCATTCAGGGCTCTTATATCCTTGAGCTCCATTCTAGATCCTTCCTCCTAAAGAGGAGAGCGGGACGACTGTCTCCTAGACGTAATCCCTGTTGGAGGCCCCTCTCCGAACTCGGTGACTTCCTCCTGGTCAAAGGAGACGACTTTAGGGGTCTCCAGACCTGGGCAGCTCCCCTAAGCCCAGAACGCCCTCCCCGGCGGTGCAGGGCCAGCAGCGGGGCCCGCCGTCCGGTGTCGCGCGGGAGGGAGAAGCGGCGTGAGCGCCAGGACCCACCTGCCGGGCCGGCACCGCGCCCGCGTGCCCGGAGGCCGCTCGGCGGACATGGTGCGCGCGCCCCGCGTCCGCGGCGAGGCTGGGGAGACCAGCTGCGCCTTGCCGCCGCTTAGGTCATTTCCTAGCGCAGCGCCGGGGCGGGGCCTGGGGCGGGCCCAAGAGGGGGGCGGGGCCGGGCTGGGACAGGGTGGGCGGGCCCTGGGGAGGGGCGGGGCCTGGGGGCGCGGGCCCGGGCAGATGCGGGGCCGCCTCGCCAGCCCCATCTGCCAGATCCCGGGCGACGCAGCTCGCGTCACCCGGTCCGCCCCGAGGTCCCTGGCGTGGAGCCAAGGCGGGGCCACGCGGACCCCCACCGCCTCTGTCTTCTCCTCACCCGGTTCGACCCAGGCCTGTCCGAGATCACAAGGGCTCGTCGGCGCCTGGCCGGACCTGCTCCTCTGCCTGCGAGAAGCCTTTGACCTTAAGCGGTGATACGCCCCCTCGCCGCGTCCTACACCACGGGTTTAGGTTAAAAGCGGGTGTGAAGAGACTGCTGGGCCACGCGGCCTGGGAGGAGCCTGCGGAGGGGCGTGGTCCACGTCCCGGCGGCCCGAGGGAGCAAGGGGGGAAGGCGGAGATGGCCAGAGGGGCTGGACTTCACAGGCGGTGGCTGCGTAACCCCCACTCCCACCCCCCAAGGTAGAGAAGGGGGGAGAGGTTATAAGGCTAGATCAAATCCCAGTGACCCCCTCTCATACATCCAGTACAAATGACGCCGGTAAAATAACTTAAAAAGAGTGGGCCTGCCGGAGAGAAAGGGTGCCCAGTGGTCAACTTGCGACCACGAGGTATTGGAGTGACCCTGCAGTTGCGCAAGCCCCTGGCTCCATCTTTCTTGGCTGGGATGGAGGAGAGGCACAGTCCCGCAGGCCAGACAGAGCCATCCGAGGTTGGCCCTGGGTTGCAGGAGGGCCTGCAGGAGGGACCTGCCCTTGCCTTTCCTTAGACAAGACAGAAGTGTTGAGGGCTGTGTCCTGGGGCCCAAATTCTCTCCTGTTAAAAGAGCCGCCAAACTGGTCACTGGAAAATGGATAAGGAAGAGAACTCAGCTGCAGCAAAGAAACCAATGAGCAGGAGAGATGAAGAAAATAAAGTTTACTTCAATGGAATTTCATAAAAAATACATTCAGGAAGCTGCCTCCCTGCAGCCCCAAGCCCGGGCCTTGGATGCCAGAAACCCTGTGGGTGTTGGAGGGCCCTCCGGCCTCAGCCTGCACCTTCATAATCAGCAGCCAAGACCAGGGAAGCCTCAGGGTTCAGGGTCCCAGACATACCACGAAGCCCTAGACCACAGACGAAACAGTAACAACGAAAGAAGGGGCCAGAATCCAGTAGGGCCATGATGCCCATTCAAAGCCAGCTCCTAGCTGGTGCCTTCATAAGACAGCACAGGCTGGAGCCAGAGCCCAGAGGTGAGGACAGGCAGGTGGAAGTCCTGCGTGGGACTCCTGTGCTCCTCCACCCTGCCCCCTTCTCCCCCCACAGAGCCAACCCCACAGGCCAAGTACCCCTCGGGGGAGGGGAGAACTGGTGGTATCTGCTTTCTGCACGGCGCCCTGGCTGTGACCAGTCCTGCCGGAGACAGAGGAGCCTGAGCGGTACACCTGCAGACATGAGTTGGGAATATGGTGGGTTAGAAAGTGACCAGTTCAGCTTAGATCCCTCCCCCAGAACCGGAGGCAAAGCTGCCTTAGGGACCCGACCACTGGGAAATGTGGAGTCTGAGAAGGCTAGGACACCTCCTGTCGCACTCCTGTGAGGAGGGACGTGACTTGGAAGGGAGGTTGGAGGAGTAAGATAAGGAATGTGCTTTTAGCTTTAATGTCTATTAAATAAGTTGCTGAGAATCAGAGCTCAGGTGTGAGGATCTGCCAAGGGCCGTGTCCCAGCCCTCATGTTCCAGTGCGGCCCCACCCAGAGCCAGGAAAGCTCTCCAGGCCGATGGGCTAGGAAGTCAGGACGCAGCCGGCATGGGTCAGATGGAGAAGAATCCTCAGGCTCCCCGTGACTGGCATGGCTGGGACCCCACAGCCCACGTCCTGCGTCCTCCCCGTCCTCACGCAGGGGCAAGGCCCTTGCCCTTCCGGTGGCATCCACGCTGGCGAGATCAAGGCTGCCAGCTGCTCCCCAGGGCCATCCAAGCCTCGGATGGGTGGCTTGGAAGGATGGACCAGGCAGCATCTCTCAGTGCGACAGACGTCGTAAGTAGGTCCTCTTCCTTCTTTCAAGAGGTCGCCTGCAGAAAGACCTCAGGCCACCTTGAGGCCCTCAGGGCTGGCTGTTTGCCGTCCTCATGTGGTGGAAGAGGTTACAGAAGAACTCGTACCAGAAGAACACGAGGCCGGTGGAGAGCGCGGCCTTCAGCAGGCTGGGGGACAGGCCCTTGTAGAAGCCCCGGGCTCCCTCCTCCTGCAGCACCTGCTTGGCGCAGTCCAGGAGGCCCCTATAGCTTCGAACCTGGGGAGAAGGTGACTGGGTGAGGGGAGAGGTGATGACAACATGGATGTTGGCTCTATCCTTCTGTCAACACTCCTTGCACATCATAGCTCCCGGTAAATAATTGCTGATGAAGGAATGAATGCAAAAAAGAGAGAAAAAGAGCCTCATCCTTTCTCTTCCACGTGGGCTAATTCGGACTGAACAGCTGAACTGCCTGGAAATCAGCACTGCACAGAGCTCCTTCCTGCCCAGGAGGCTCCCACTTGCGGGGGCTCTTGAGGACCCACCAAGAGCTCTGGACCCACTTCGCACAGGTGCCCCTGACCCTTCGCCCCACCCCACCTGATCCCCCTTGGGCAAAAAACCTGATTCTGGCCCTCGTTAGCTTTTAGCCTGACCAGTGTCACCTCTCCAGCCTGGCCTCCTCCAGTTCTCCATGCACTGCTGCCGGACTGTGTTCACAAGACACAAGCCTTGCTCCCATCCAAAAGCTCCAGTAACTCCCAGTGACGATGATGACGACAGTGACATTATAAAGAACCAAGTCCAAGCGTGCGGCCTGGTGCTCGTTTGGCCTCAGCTTCCCTCCCTGCCCTGCCTGCTATTCCCTACCGTCCCTCTTCTGACACCTGTCAGGCACATTTCTTCACGTCTCGACAGCCCGGGTTCACAGGTTCCAGAGGGGACAGCCCGTGAATTCCCGCCGTTGGGCCTGCCTGCACCGCCCCCGTCCACCACCACAGCCCGTCACAAACTTAGTGCTCCAGGAGGAGGGGGTGAAAATCCACCACGGAAAAATCTAAGCAGATTGAGGAATGACTAGTAACGTTACAGAGGTGCCTACAATAGGCTTCTCTGACTGACAAACCCTTCTAGTGCCTTTACAATATAATTTCGTTGATCAAATTTAATTCACCCCTTTCCAACACCGATAGCACAAAGCAAAGACCCCCCCATGCAGCAGTGCGAGTCCCCTTCTCCGCGTTGGGACTTTGGAGACCCTTCTTATGAGGTATACTCTTCATCCTGAACTGAACTGAAGGCTTTTTAAGCACAGACGCTGTGAATTCTCCTTTGACTGGATCTTTCCACAGGGCTTTGCGTGTGGCTTTCCCATGTGCCCAGGGATCCCCAGGTACAGGCTGGGGGTGAAAGGGCAAGGAGGGCTAATGTTGCCCCCGGGGCAGGAGCTGACCGGCGCAGGGGGCGCAGGGCAAGGATCAGAGCTGTCTGCAGGCGGGGCAGCTCACCTGGCCGAAGGTGACTCGGGCCTGCTCGAACCCACCAACCTGCAGCCGTTTCTTGAAGAGGTCCAGGGGGTACGTAAGGGTCTTGCTGATGACTCCAGCTCCACTGCCACACAGCAGGTTTTTGAGGTTTCCTGAACCAGAAAAGTGGGATTGAGGGGAAAAATGAGTGAAATGCAATCTAGGGCAGACGACTTCAAGGTCATGAGGTCTAATTCTCCACCGTAAAACAAAACCCCACAAGCATCCTTGCCCTCCGAGGAATTTAATCCAAGAGACAGGAAACCAGACACAGCCACTCTTAGCAAGAAAGACAAGGGACTGAAGATTGGGCAGGCTGGTGGCAGGAGGGGTGTGACCTTCCCAGCTGTGCTCAGTTCAGGCTCATGAGGGACAGGATGCCTCCCCACCCACCGCCACATCCTCCCCAAACAGAAACCAAACAAAACGCACAACCAAAAGCAGGCTGTTTGCAAGTTGGACCTCTGACAAAAATGAAAACCATGACTAGTAGGTGGAAATAAATGTCAATGATGCCACTCATGGGTGTGGCAGGAGCTGGAAGAAATAAAGGCCTCTATAGGCGGCTGGATTCGTTTTGTTGGTGGCATTACAGAGCGGGGTTCAGAGGACTGTGGTGTCTGAGCTTCTGACAGGAGAACTTTATTTCCTATGTGATTCAGAAAGAGACGCTATGGCTTGGGAGTGGGGCGAATGGAGACCCAGGTTCCCTTTCGTGGGAGGCCCTCCTACCGTTTTTCTTCCCTTCGGCTGGCATGGCCCACTCATACATGTGCTTTAAGGAGTTGTAGAAGGAGAACTGGAAGCCGGCGTAGGGGAAGATGGCGATCAAGGTGGGGTTCAAGCCTTTGTAGAAGACCAAGGGGCCTTCGGTCCTGTACATGGTGGCCACGGCGTCCCGCAGGGTTTTATACACCTGGACAGGACACATGCAACTCAAGTGAGCGGGGTGGGCTAGTTCCAGCCCAAGAACGCAGCCCTCTACATGTACCTCCCCTCACCTACACACCAGCTACCGGGGTGTTACTTCTGCCAAGCTGGACGAAAATTCCAAGAGTGGGGTTCGCCAGCGACTCCCTTTTGAGCTATTTAAACGACTGATACATCCGTGTGAGTGCACAAAAGCATGTGTCCTGCAGAACAGCAGACAATCAGACGTCCACCCTCGGGTGACTGGTACGTAAATTACGGCACACCCGTTCAAAATAACATGGGAATATGGTGCAACTGCTCAAACAGCAGGTAGCAATCTGTATGACAGACAGGAGCTGATCCCGCAAGAGCTCAGGGAAGGAACACGGCAAAATGCAGACGAGGAGGCGCAGTGTTTGCGGAGAAAACAAACATCTGCAGAGATTATAACCTCCCCCTCCCAGGATATACAGGTAACAGTACATCTCCCTCCTGCCATGGCCCCCCATCCCCTCCTCCACAACTTCCCCCTCCACCCCCCGCCACGTGGAGGTAACAATCGCTCTTCCGCATTTCCTGTGTGTCCTGGTATCCTGGGCTGGAAGATGCATCTTGTGCTGTTCCACAGTGTATGTGTAAGATACACTTCAATAAACCTGACTAAAATAAACAAACCAAAAAAGAGCTCTTGGGAACTAACATACGCTAGCCGACATTTTAGAAATTCAATGGAGGGCCCAAAAGATAAAGGTCAGGCAACCGCCCAGACAGGAGGACAGGAAGACAGAGAGATGAACAATGGCAGGGAAAAGCTCCCTAGAGGACCAATCGGGATGCCCAACTGACACAAATTCGAAAAGAAAAAAAAAAAAAAAGCAGCAGGCAGGCCATCGTGACTGGGTAATTCACGACCATTTTCCAGGCATGAAGAACGTGAGTGTCTGGCCTAAGGGATCCAGGAAGTGCCCAGCACAGTGAATGAAAGAGACACGCAACGGTGCACATCGCTGGTACATTTCTAGAATGCCAGGGATCAAGAAAAGATCTGGAAAGCTCCCCACTGGGGGAGGGGGCTGGTTTCATATAAAGGATGAGCAATCGGAATGGTTCTGGACTTTTCTCCGACAACTCTGGGAGCAGCCAAGAGTTCTGTTCCCAAATTGGCAGTCAAGTGTAAGAGTAAGAGCATTTTCTGTCAAGGCTTCTCTAAGGAAACCACGCCTCCGGATGTGCTCCATCAGACTGAAGGCCCAACCGAGGGAGAGACCACGCGGGCTCCGGCGAGGGAATTCATCTAGGCAGCAGTCCTACAGCAAACAGTCCAGACTGAGACCAGAAGGTGAAGGGTACAGGGGCAGGTGGGGCGCGCCCTCAGGAGGGGCTCCATCATGATGCAGGACTGATGAGCACGGGCCGACCCCATCGAGAGAGGGTTTGGGGGTGAATCTGTGATAAGCACGTAGAAAGCTAAACAAATACAACACAAGGCAATCCCCAACGTCGGGAAAGACAAAGCTATAAAAGAAAATGTCGTCATAATATATTTTAAGGCTCAGAAGTCACATCATTTACGTAATCAAAATAGTAGGAACACTGAATACTGGTTTAGCCAAAATCTCCTTGTCGGTTGCACTATAACGAGGTGGGAGGAAGCTCCAGCACACACGAGGTGGGGGTGAGAGCTAAATCCTCGTCTCATAGTAGCAGCCAGTAGTTCATGTCTACGAATAGAAAGGAAGGAGGGAGTAGAAGAAGGGAGAGAAGAGAAAAGAAAAAAGAAAAAGGAAAAAGAGAGATACAGTCGTAGAAGCGCGTTACTCAGAATCGGGAAGTAAATAATGGAAGAAACAGCTACAAGTATTAAAAGCGGCTGCCTCTGCGGATCGGAATCGGGTGTGGCTGTTGTTTTCTTGTTATAATTCATGAAGAACTCCCTGTCTTTTTAATCTGTATACACTTTATATGGTGTTGATTTTTAAAAAAATGTAAAGTGAGGTTTACAATATGAATGCTATTAGTTTAAGGAAGGTGGAGATTTGCAGTTTTTAAGTGGGTCTCTTCCCCTCACTTTCACAAAGACAATTTTCTCGTCATTCCAGAACCCAGAAGCCAGTGTCTCAATCATCTTAAGCCGGAGAGGTGACCGGCTGCTCTCTCTTCTCAGTACTGCGTTCGCTTTTTCTTTTCCACAGACTCTCACTACGGGTCGGAAAGTAGCAGGAGAGGATCACGGCACGCCCACGACAGAAACTGAAGGACTGTCACCAGCCATCTTTCTTGACCCCAGCAGCTGCCATGCTGCCCAGGTCGGTCTGTGCTCCCCATCTGTAAACGCCCATCCCTTCCACTTCCCCGCTCGGCTCCTAGGGCCCCTCATCTCAATTCTCCACCAGGGCTGTCACCCCAAACCTCTATTTTCCGCCGAAGCGTCATCTAGCTCTCGTGCTACAATCATTTTCTTCCAGACTGTTCCCAGGGAACTCTGCCCTCCTCAACCAAAAAAGGCATCAGGATGTCTCCGAAAAAAAGGACTTTCCTGACCGAAGATGTCCACCCAGGGCAACTCGATGAAATCGACAGAACTGAAACCGGTTATTCCTAATTGGTCCCAGATCAAATCCTTAAGCTAAGTGTCATTCCCCACCAACGACATCCGAAAGTAGAAGGGAGACAGTAGAAAAGTTATTCTTGGTGGAAAACACACACACGCACGCACGCGCACGCACGCACACGCACGCACGCGCGATATTATTCTCATGTCTGTCCAGGAAACAGAGAGCATGGTGGGAGGTCTGCTTCAGGGGTTGATGTCTCGCTTTCACTCAGTAAGTTCTTCCCTGAGTCTGACTCAGTCACACCACTTCCTCCAATCCACTCTGTGGAAACCGAAAACATTCTCACAACAACACAGCGAAACGACCTCACGTCTCACGCCCCCCCACGCCTTCCCCGTCCACTCCGCTGTGTGGTTTTGTTCTGATTCCCACCTGGAGGTTCTGCCTCCCCCGTGAGGCCGTGAGACCACGAGACCGCGTAGGGGGCTGAGCACAGCGACAGGTTTTACAAACGGGCTGACGATGGGCTGAAAACACCAGCCTCTCCCAGGGAAAGAGCCCAGCCTCCGGGCCACCGTCCATCACTCGGGCACCCCTTCTCCGTCCCGGCCACTCACCCTGGGCTCACCCTGAGCTGCAAAGCGGGTACGCAGGACGTCCACGGGATGCACGGCGAGGGTGGCCGCACAGGCCGACAGGCCGCCACACACGAAGTGCACCGAGAAGTCGCGGGCGTCGTACACGCTGGCTCTGTGCACCAGCTCGGTCAGCATTTCGAACGACAGAAACTGCAGGAGCGCGTGACAAAGTCAGTGACAGACACCGCCATGCCCCAGGCGGGGCCCAGTGCTAGGGATGAGGAGATCGTCCTGAGCAGTGACGGAATGCAATCAACATAATTTTGTGCGGCTCGGATGCCATTTTATACGCTACGGGAGTTGAGCCAAGTAGCAAAGGGTTAAGAACATATACGAGAAAAATTTTATATCAGAAAATGCTACTCATTAACTTACTTTCCTGAGATCTGGGAAAAGGTGGCCGTTATCTGATTCTCGGCAAGGGACGGACCCCCAGCAGCGAGCAGTGTGTGCCGCTGGGGAAACGGTGTGCCCTGGAGCAGCTCTGTTGGGGAGATCCCACCGATCCCATGTGCCTTGGTGCCACCCCCCTTATGCTCAGATCTTCCTCCAGCCACCTGAAGATGGCTCGGGGTCCCAAGAGCACAAGTCACTGTGTCTGGTCATCATGCTGCAGCACCTGCGTGCCGGCTGCAGGGCGGGAGGGCAGGGGCACAGCGACACGGCGCACGCCCGCCCTGAGCGATTGCCGTGGTGTCACAGGACTTGCAGGCAGGGACGACGGTGGAGCTAGCTGCCCCGGTGAGAATCCTGGCTCTGTCGCTTTCTAGCTAGTGACTCTGGCTGGGTTAATTACTTAAGCTCTCTCTGCCTCAGTCTTCTCATCTGGAAAATAGGAGTGACCACAAGAACCTGCCTCAGAGAACTGCTGTGAGGTAGCAGGTGTAGAGTGCTTAAAACAGGACCGGCCCATGAGTCGTGCTGTGCGAGGGCTGGCTGCCACCGGTACCACTACGGCACCACCGCGTGTTATGCACCGTGAAATGAGCCGGTGTTCAGCTCGAGAATGCGTGGGCAAGAGTCAATAGCTGGTTTCCAGTGCCAGCCCCGCCCCTGGCAGGCTGTGTGGCTTCGGGCAGCTTGCTTAACCTCTCTGATCCCCATAACGCTTGCTCTAGCTTCTTCACAATGCTGTTGGCAAGTTCGAAGGAAGCAAGGATGTGAAAACGCTACTTTGAAAAGTGAAAAGCAAGCATCGTATCGCCATATGTCAAGCCCCACTGGGAGTGCGGTACCAGGACAGTCTTCTCGGTGTGAGACCAAATACGCAGTTGGTGCTAAGACCCTGGGTGGGGGGTCTGCGGGGGGAGATGCCTATGGCGCAGCTCAGTCTGACTCTGTCTTCAATTCGTCAGGCAGGTTCCCAGTTAAGACAACTGAGAAGTGTGATGACCGCCTGCTGCTGCCCCACCCCAGGCAGTGTCCCTGTGCTCCCCCACTGAGCAACTCAACCCCAGGGGCCTGGCGGGTCCCTTGCCACCTACCTGGACAGCTCCATAGCCTATGGAGAGAAGCTGGGCTGGGATGTGTCCCTTCCAGAACGCCGTTGGGCCTTCCTCCTGTAGAATCTGTCTCCCGGCCTGTAGGATCCCATGGTACTTTGCATTGGGGTCACTGCGAGACAGGCGTTCAATCTGAAGCTAGGAATCAAAATTGCAAAGGTCAGGACGATGCGGGCAGGGGTGGGTGAGAAGAAGTTTCAGAAAAGGTAACGAAGCCAGCGAAGGCGTCTCCTTGACAAAGTTTCAAACTCTTAGGAACTGCTTTGGCAAGAGCGAACTTGTCTTCCGGCCTATTACACGGAAAAAAAGTGGGGTAAGGGTACCTGGAAACGGATCTTGATGACATCCAAGGGACTGATCAGCGCTCGGGTGACAAGTCCAGATACAGACCCAGCCACTGCCACCTCGAAACTGGAGATATTCCTGCCATCTGCTCTGGGGTCATAGCCGACCATCCCTGCCTCTGGCCCATACGACGTCCATCCGTTTCAAGCTAAATGCAAGAGACATGCAGTAAACACCAGAGCAAGTTCTTAGGGTCTCTGCTCACACATCACCTGCTTGGAGCAGCATCTAAAACAGCGCCCACGTCCCGTTTCATCTCCGTAGGCTGCTTTATTCTTCTTTACAGCAGTTATATACTAGACATTTATTCCATCCATCTGTTTCTTGTCTCTCTCACCCAATAGAATTCAAGCCTATGAAAACATGGCCTTGGTCTCATCTGTTCATCCTTGTTCAGCATAGTAAGTAAGTGTTTACAATATTTGTTGATCTCATGAATGAACTTGGTCGGAAATCATTCACTTCCAGAGATCAACTGGCGTGATCTCTGGCTGCCTTAGCGTGAGAGCAGAGCAGCTCCAGCTGCGTGCCGAGGGGGGCCGTCAGACATGCGGTCTCCAGGAACGATCCCCTAACAAGCCCGCACGATCCAAAGGAAGAGCCCAGGTCCCCCCCCCGCACCCCCTACACACACTCCCAGCCCGTTTGCACTTCCCTTCCCATCCTCTGCACACACCTGAGGCGCACGCACAGCAGCGGGGCCTGCTATGCTATGAAGTGATGCTCCCGGGCCCAGCTGATCCCCGCTGATCCCCGCTGACCCCCTCAACCCCACTCTGGACCACTCTTCAGTCTCTTCAGCCGGGATGGGATCCGTGCTTCTGAGCAGTTCCCAGAAAGGCTGCTCGAGTTCCTGTCTACCCGCCTCACCTCGGCACTTGCTGTTCCCCATGTCGGAAACGCAGCCCCCGCCCCCACCTGCTCTTCTCGGCTAGCTCCTCTCACCCTCCAGGCCTCGGCTATAAAGCACCCCCTCCCGGAGTTGCACTTCTGTCCTTGCCAGCATTCATAGCACTTGCTACTGTGTGTTCTGTCCCCTCCGCCCGCAGGAGGTGGGCTCCATAAGGGCAGAGACTCAGCCTCCTTACAGCTGGATCTCCAGAGACTGGCACAGGGCCTGGCACACCCCAAAGCTCTAAAAGCAACTAATGAACAAATGATTAAAGTAACTTTTAGATTCTAGAAGTAATGTGACCTTGCAGAAAGAGAATGTGGGCGGGGGGAAATCTCACCATCTTAACACTTTTCACTTTACATATTCCTGTCTGGCTTTTCATTTTGTGTGTGTACATGGCTTTTAAAACACAAAATGTCATAAGCATGATTCCATGTTGCTACAAGACCTACGCAAACATCATTTGAAATGGCTAAATAACATTCCATGGGGTAGCTGTGTCACCATTTGAGTACTATGGTTTTTTTAAAAATATAAATTTATTTTAGAAATATCTAATTCCATTTTTAGCTATAGCAGAGTTTCTTAACCTCAGCACTATGGACATTCTAGAATGGATAATTCTTTGTAGCTGGCAGCTGTCTTGTGCATTGCAGGATATTTAGCAGCACCCTGGTTCTCTGCCCATGGACGTGAGAACCATCACACTCCCATGTGACAATCAAAAATGTCTCCAGATATTTACAAATGCCCTCTAGGGCGCAAAACTGCCCCTGGTTGAGAACCATTGTTCTAGAGAAATACTAGTATAGATGTGTAAAATGTCATGCATGGCATCACTGTTTGTAAAATTGGATATGACTCAAATGCTTATCAAGGTTGGGATGGATAAATACACTAAGTCACACCCATGCAATGGAATACTATTCAGCCATTAAAAAGAATGATACAGAGCTACATACACATTTAAAAAGATGTCCGTGATAGATTGAAACATGAAAAAAAGCAGGTTTCAGAACAGAATGTCTAGTATAACCCCATATTTGCCGGGGAGGAAAAAACTCAGCAAGACCTACATATGCTCTGCATAGCTGTGTAATGCATAGGGGAAAAGCGTGTGACGATGCACACACACCAACAAGTTGGGAAGTTACCTGTGGGGGTAGGGTTGGCAAGAGGGAAGGGAGATTTCTCCCTTTTTCTTTGTACCATTCTATATCATTTGGATTTGTTGTGGCTCCCCCAAAACCCCGACTAAAATTAAATATAAAATGATTTTAGAAGAGACCTCAGAATCGACCCAGGTCCTGCCCACACAGTGACAATCTCCCCCACAGCATCGACTCTTTTTCTCAACTCACCCACCCTGGAACTCTGCCCCTGCCACTCCCTCGGCCCCAAGTCCTCACTTTTCTGAAAGTACCAAAGTAGCGCTCCAATCCACCCTGAAAACCAACACATTTCCATGGGACTCTGCCAGCCAAGCCTTCTAAAATCACACTGTATTAAAAGTCTAACGGCATGAAACCCTGACCCCTGCCAGGAACATGCCAATTCCTTGGTACCTTCTCTGATTCCCTCAAAGGAGGAGACCTAGCCTTTCTTATCAACTTCCCTGTGACATTGACTCAAGCCGCGTCTCCCCAGGCACCTGTGAGGAGCAATTTAAACACGGGGGCAGATGACTGAGAGGCAAAGCCTCTCTGCACGTTGCCCAGGGACTGCCCGGGTCACACCGAGCCAGTTCCTTGCTGTCGCAAGGGAAGGAGGCATTTCTATAAGCAGCTCTGCATTGCTAGACACAACCTTAGACCTCAGATCAAGAAGCCTAAGTTCAGATCTGCCTCTCCCATGAATCTTGGGCAGGTTTATTTAACCTGGGCTCATTTTTCTCTTCTGGCAAACGGGCATAATGTCTGCCCTGCCCAGCGGAGATTGCTGCCAGGGTTAGGCAAGGAGCCTTATGCGACAAGTTTATAAAAAAAGTAAAAAGTAAAAGAGCTTGCTAAACAAAGTCCAATCGAGGCCCTACTTTTTCTGCTGTTCAAAATTTCCTCCTCGTACCGATGAGCCTTGATATTTATCTAAAGAAACAAAACAAAATAAAATAAAAATATATATGTAAACAGCACCCAGAAGATGCGTGGCCTCTGGCGTGAGTGGTGGGGTGGGTGGGGTGTGTGTGAGAGTTTGCCTTCGCCACCCCTGCTCTTACTGAGGAAGCCCCTGGTGTTCGGGTGTGCAGGTGCCCGCCGTGAGCTCGTGAGTTCACATGCCCACGTGTTCAGCTACGGGTCTCCGCAGATGTCCCCGCGTGTGGACGCAGGTGTCCAGGTGTGCTTCGGGGCGTGGTTTTTTTTCTCCCCGAGTCTGAGGAGGCGCCCGCGAGGTAGGCACCCGTGTGTACAGGTGCCTCGGCTGCGTGCGGGGTTTGCCTCCTGCGTCCCTGAAGATGCTTCTCAGGTCAGGCGTGACACATGTGCGTACGGTCCCCGCCCCCGCGTGAATACCTGCGCGTGTGCGCTCCCTCCGGGGAGCGAGGGTGCAAGTCCCCGGGAGGACGGCCAGGAGGGCAGAGGTGGAGGTCACTCACCAGTGCTGGAGGGCGCTGCCCAGCAGTCCTTGCCCTTCTCTCCCTCCCGCCTCTCGCAGTCTAACAGCAAAAGTCAACCGCGCTGGGCAGTAACTGACTGGCTCCTGGGCTAATCGCTGCGCAGCTTCCGACAGACGCGGGACCAATGGTTGCCCAGGCGCCCACCGGCCAACGCCTCCCGCAAGGTGTGTGTGGGTAATGTAGTCCTTCGCCACCAAGGCCGTCCCTCTGCGGGGCGCAGAGCCTCCTGGGAGATGTAGTCCCCCTGCGCTCGCGCGGATGTCGACCCTACGTCAGCGGGAAGGGGACACCTAAGCCCGGCTCCGCCTTTCGAGGGGTCGGCGCTCGGTGGCGAGTGCCTCCGATCAGCCTGCGCGAGGTTGCAAGATTAGGGAAGGCTGAACTTGACCCGCTTTCTTCAAAACAGATAACGTAAACTTGGGGAAGATGGAGGAAAGTTTAGCAAAAACCTAGAGGACATGGGGAAAAGAATAGGTGGGTTTTTAAGACCAGGAAGAGGACGGCAAAAATACAGAGATTTTATTACCCACTGGGGTTTATTATGTGTAATTTCTCATTATAAAAATATATAGACACATTACAGAAGATGTGGAAATGACTCAACGCAAGTAGCGTCAGCATTTTGCAAGACAGTATTTCTTCCTGATTTTTAATTGCGTTTTTCACATCTGTGCAATCATTTTGACGCACAGTTTAAAAACATTTGTTACCACACAACTTAAAAACATTTCATATATGTACAAAAGTAAAGATAGCCTAATGAACCGCCATAGAGTCATCACGAACCTTCGATTAACCAACTCAAGGTCAATCTTGTTTCCTCTACACTTGTATCTACGTCGCCCCGCCCTCCAGCATTATTTCGAAGTAAATACCAGACACCCTAGGATTCCAACTAGTAAACATTTCAGAATGGATCTTTAAAAGACAAGCATTCCTCCTTTTAAAACATACTATCACCCTCCTTCAGAAAAAACCCCAACAATAATTTCCTAATATCGAATATCGAGTTAATGTTTATATTTTTCTGATTAGGGTATAAATATCATTTTTAAAAAACTTTGTCTGAATTGAGATCCATACCATACATTGCAAATGGTTAATATATTTGTCTTTTTAAATCTATGGTTTCCCTCTTTCTCTCTTTTTCGCTTGCAATTTCATTTTTCTCCCCCCCCCTTTTTTTTTAAAGAAACTGGGTGGTTTGTCTTGTAGAGTTTTCCCCAGTCTGGATCTTGCTGGTGGCGTCCCCATGGCATTGTTTTAATATCTTCCTCTGCCCTCCCATCTTTTCTGCATATTGATAATTAGATCTAAAAACTGTAATCAGATGAAGTTTAATTTTTTTTTACAAGACTTACCTATGTGGTGTTGTGATCATCCATGGGGAGAACCATGATGCCTGCATGTCTCATTCTGTGATGTTTGCAGCCATGGATGATCACTGCATTGATTAGAAGTTGTAAATGTAAATTTGTTCGTGTTGTGTATATCATTAGTTGATTCCTTTTTACTGCTGAGTAGTATGCCATTGTGTGGATATACAACAATTTGTTTATATGTTCGCCCGCTGATGAACATTTAGGTCTCTTTCAGTTTTGGAAGCATACAAATAAAGCTGCTATAAACATTCATGTGTAAGTTTTTGTATGGGTACAGACCCAGGAGTGCACTATCTGGATCAGATGGTCAGTGTATACTTAACTTTTTAAGATACTGCCAAACTGTTTTCTAAAGCGATTTTACTTCTTTCCCACCAGCAGTATGACAGTTCTGGTTCCTCCACATCCTTGGTAAGGTCATTCATTATAAACTTAGCCATTTTAATAGGTATGTAGCGGTAGCTCATTGTGGTTTCAAAGTGCATTTCCCTAATGAGTATGTTGAGTATCTTTTCATGTGTTCACTTAGTATCTTTATATCTGCTCAGTGAAATATCTGTGGAAATCTTTTGCCCATTGGTAATTGAATTATTTTGTTTCTTATTGTTTTCAGAATTCTTTATATTTTCTTGACATAAGCCCCTTATTATATATGTAGCTTATCTTTTCACTCTTGTGTCTTTCAAAGAGCAGAAATTCTTAATTTTAATTAGGTCCATTTATTGATTTTTTTTTTCCTTTTATAGATCATGCTTTTGGTATCATACCTAAGAATTCCTTCCCTAGCCAAAGGCCGTAAAGATTTCTCCCCTATGTATTCTAATGGAAATTTTACAGTTTTAGGTTTTACATCTAGGTCTCCGATCCATTTGGGGTTAATTTTTGTGTATGACATGAGATATGGATTGAAGTTCTCTCTCTCTCTCTCTCTCTTTTTTTTGCATTTGGTATTTAATCGCCAGCAATTAAAAAGTCTATTCTTTTTCCACTGAATTACCTTTCGCACCTTTGTTGTTCATGTGTACACAAAATTTTGACTTATTTTCATTTAACTTAAGTGTTGACAGCATTGTCCACACAGGAAAGGTGAAAAACGTTAAGGTGGGCAGAGCCCGGTATAGAAAGTTAACTTCCTGTCCTTCTCGAAAGTGTCCCCAGCTGTGCCCTCCACTGCTACCTCTGTTCTTACTCACTTTCTCCGTCTCCCCGCGAAGGCTTGGCCTTTGTGTTGTATATCTATTTCCCATTAGTTCTGTGGAATGACCACTAACCTCTCTCCAGACAATCTCTTCAGCTATAGAAGTCTTTGGGTCTACTTGGTTCTGGACTAGAACAAGCCCACATTTTAGAATAGGCTTCCCAATGGTCATTCAGTGGATCAGCCAGCAGGACTTCAGCCTGCAGGCTAATCGTAGAGTGCGTTAGACTCAGAGAACCATAGGTCATCAGAACTGGGAGGACTCATGGTCAGGGGCCAGGGCCCAGAGGGACTAGTTGATTGTGCCCAAGGTTCCCCGAGGTCAGATGGCAAACTGGCGGCCATGCTGGGGGGAGATTAGTGGCAGGTGCCGATTTTCCTGGGTTTACACTGTGGCTCTAGTTTCTGCATATCTGAAATGTGGTCATTTCATTTGAAGTTAAATATTCTAAGTAAATCATAGTATGAAGAGAGAAACAGGAAAAAAACGGTTCCCGTCAGGTTGGGGAAGTGAATCCTTCTGTGACCTCATCAACATTTACCCTAAACAGATTTATTAAAAGCTCCTTTGGACTTCCCCCGCCTCCTCTGCGGGAGTAAATACCTCCCTGGCCTTGACCAAATAGAGTTGGTATTTATCAGTTGCCTAAGCCAATAATCTTTTTCAGCAGAGGCAAAAGACTCTACCGCCTGAGTGGGCTGTCCAGCCATGCCATCCGGACGAGGTCTGAGACCCAGGAGGTGACTTCCTGTGGCTCTTCGGCAAGGAGCCGTTTCTCTGGGCTGCGGTTTCTCTGTCTATAAAGACGAAAAGGTTGAATTACATGATGTCTAAGCCTTGCCGCCTCTGTACCTCCACACGTCTAAAAAAAATCTGCATTTTCAGTAAGCATCACACGGGTTTCAGCTTCGGCAGATACAAGAATCCTGCAGGATGCTAATTTAAAAATGCAGATTGCCCCTCCCTAGGGACATTCATCCTGATCAAGTGGGTCTGGCACATGGCCTGAGAATGAGCATTTTGGTTGGTGGCCCACATTTGGAGAGACAGTGAATTGGGGATACACATCGCAACTGGTCGTCCTGGGCCTTCCTTGTTTCTGCTTTCTCATGAAGGACCTCTGTCTGCGTGGCCAGACGCTGTTTTAGATGCTGGGGATACGGCAATGAGAAAACCGGAACTTCTTTCCTGTTGGAGCTGACTTTCTTTCACTTAGTAACGGGTATCTAAGTTTCCTCCGTGTCTTTCCGTGTCTTCATAGCTCATTTCTTTTTAGTGCTGAGTAATGGTCCACTGTCTGGATGTATCACACAGATCGTTTATCCGTCCAACTATTGAAGGGCATCTTGGTTGCGTTCACATTTGAACAATTATGAATAAAGTTGCTATCAATGTAACTTTAATGCATGTAAGTTTCCACAATTCTTTTTCTTTCACATACAAGTGCTTTATTGAATTCGATGGTAGACACAGGTGTATAACACACAGCCGTGAAAAGGGTGACAGCCTCAGGCTATGGGCAGCTCCCAGAGGCCTCCATCACTTTTTACGATGTCTAAAATTTCTTAGAAAACGATCAGTGAGCCAGTGTAGTGACAAATGATGAAAGCGATGGTCAGAAAGAGGCCCTAGACCAGGGCCCAGATGCTCAGGCGCGTGGCGGTGGGCTCATAGCCCTGGACCCCAGTCACGTCGCCCAGCATCTTCTGGTCCCTTCCCGGGGTAGGCGAGTGCCACGAAGCCCAGCAGCAGGGGTTCACAGAACAGGGACAGACGATGCGGTCGGGCACTGCGGCCTCACTGCGGGCGTTGGTCACGGTGGGCAGCATGGGCACCGAGGTCGGAGGCGCCCCCAGCATGCCCACCTCGTGCTCCTTCTTGAGCATCTTGTAGGCTGGGGGACTCTGGTGTGGGGGGCAGTAAAGAAGGGCTGGGAACTGAGGTTCCTGGTGCAGAGACAGAGCAGCCGTCCATCCATCATTCTTGTTTACTTATTTTTCAAACTTTAGGGGTTTAAGTTTGAGAAAATCACGAAAACCCAACAACCGCTAGAGGATTCTAGAGGAAGTTCTGACAGGTCAAAGACATGGGCCTTTCTGGTCCAGTTCCCTTTTTTCTGTTCTTTCGGATTCAGTCAGCAAATGACTCAAACAGCAATAAATTAACCAAGAAAAAAAAAGAAGGAAAGAGGATTTACCGTCCAGTAACTTTCAAGAGCTGATTTCTCATGCATTTTAACTGTCTTTTGTTGCTTTTCTCAGCAGAGCCGAATGTCAAGAGGGGACAGGGAGGGTCGATGTCACCCCAAAGAGAAAAGTCTCCCTGATTGCTGGAGGGGTTTCCAGGCTTCCAGAGCTCTGGTTTTCAGTACTGGGTTCTCTCTGACCAGAACAGCCTTTGGGGTGACAACACCTCACCCGTCACCCGCTTCTGAGCTTCCCCGAGAAGGTGTTTTCTGCTGTGTGCGGAGGAAGCCGGTCTCCACTCACCACCAGGTGCGCTGAGGGAGAGTGAGGACGTGCAGCTCTGTCACAAAGGAGGGGCTGGCATGCCCCATGTCAACAGCAGACTGTGTCTTCTTCCCCCGCAATTTCTGGTGCCACCAGACTCAAAGATGACTACTTCTGGGAACCTCAGATCTGGATGTTGACAATAAAAAGATGAACCATCCAGTAAGACAATTAGGCAAGAGGTTTGAGCAGACATTTCACAAAGAAAGATATGGAGGAGCAATAAGCAAGCGAACATTGTTAATCAAAAGGAAGTGCGAGTTAAAACCACAATGAGATGCCAGCACACATCCACCAGAGTGGCTAAAATTAAAGACCGATAACACCAAATGCCAGCAAAGCTATAGAGCAGCTGGAACTCTCACACGGTGCCAGCGGGAGTGTAAAATGGGATGAACGTGGGAAGAGGCCAGGCAGCTTCATCTGCAGTTCAACAGGTGTATATCTATGGCCCGACAATCCCGCCTCTGAGTGTTTATCCCAGAGAAATGGAAACAGGCTTACAGAAAGATTTGAATAAGAATGTTCATTGCAGCCCAAACCGGAAAGAGCTTAGATGCCCATCGAGAGAGCACAGTGCAGAATAATAGATCCATACGATGGACTACTGCTCGGTGACAAGAAGGAGGGCCTTACTGGCACATGCCACAACACGGATAACGCCCAAACATGCATGTCTTTTGCCATGCTGTGCCCTGCGCTATGCATCCAGCCCTTCTGAGGGCAGAACTAAGTCATTCAGTGCTTGGCCTGGAAGAAGATAAAAGGGTCGGACAGACCCACAATGGAAACACATATGGGACTGACCTTATGGGAGAACACTCCTGCACTCCCGGACCCCGGGCCCTCCGGCTGCAGCAGCAGCCCTTCCCCTAACGTGCCCGGACCTCGGCCCTGTGGTCATGTGTGCTGCTTCCAGAATTCATCACGTGCTGTGTGTGTAATAACACGTGCCCATGTGCTGTGTGTGTAACAACCATAATATACTTTGCCATTTCAACCATTTTAAAGTGTACGATTCACAGGCATTAATTCCATTTACAATATTGTACGACCATCGCCACTTTCTGTTTCTGAAACTTTTTCATTACTCCAAACAGAAACTGGCCCATTAAGCAAAAATCCTCCATTCCCTCCTCTTCCTAGCCCCTGGTAACCTCTCCAGGAGACCCCAATCCCTGGGCCGCAAACTGGTACCGGTCCATGGCCTGTTAGGAATCGGGCTGCACAGCAGGAGGTGAGCGGTGGGCCAGCATGCGAAGCTTCATCTGTATCTGCAGCCAGCATCACCTCCTCGGCTCCACCTCGGATCATCAGGCATTAGATTCTCATAGGACCACCGGTCCTGGTGCCAGAAAGGTCGGGGACAGCTGCCCTAATCTACTTCCTGTCTCTATGGATTTACCTATTTTAATGATTTCACATAAGTGGAACCATACAATATCCGTCCTTTTGTTTCTGGTTTATTTCACTTAGCATAATGTTGTCAAGTTTCATCCACATCCCAGCATGTATCAGAACTTCCTTCTTTTACATGGCTGAATAATATCCACTTGCGTGTATAGACCACATTTCATTTATGCATTCCTCTGCCGATGGGCACTTGGGGCGTTTCCACCTTTTGGCTATTGTGAATAATGCTGCAACAAACAGCAGCATGTAAGTGTCTCTTTGAATTCTTATTTTCATTTTTCGGGGGTACATGCCTAGGAGTGGAATTGTTGGATTATATGGTAATTCTACGTTTAGCTTTTTGAGGTATCATCAAACTGGTTTCCATAGCAACTTTACATTCGCACCAGCAATGGATGAGCGTTCCAATGTCTTCGCTTCTCATTGGTACTTACGATTTTCTATTTATTTTATACCATGCGCTTTTGCATACACAGTGTCCTCTTCCTTGCCCAGCATCTCCCTGAAGCCTTTCCTGACCCACCCAGGTCTGTGGTCCCCCTCACCGCACCTTGCCCCGCCACTGTCCTGGGACAGATCGTTGCTCGGTGTCCTCCACATCCACACGTCTTGAGCTCCCTGAAGGATGGGGTTTGGTAGGTCTCTGATTCATCTCTGTCTCCAGCACCTGGCACAGGCCCACGCTCAGTGGACGCTGTGGCATGCAGGGATGGAAGAATCGGTACCCCACTCTAGCTCGGAGCAAAATGATTTCTCTCGTCTGCCTGAAGGTATTTATAGACAAGGGTATGGAGGAGAATTACACATCTAGGAGAGCTGAACAGAGAAAGACTGTGGGGGTGTCTTTGTTCCTCTTTGGTGGGGGGATGCACCTCTTCTGAGGCCTCTTGAATTCTGGAGAAAAAGAGATGTCAGGGAATGTGGGGGTCGGCCACGTGGTACATAGGCATCAGCAGTGGGGCAGCGGGATTCGATTCAGCCACTGCGAGCATGACAGCTCTGCCACAGTGGCTTACATTCATCGAAGTCCAGGGGAAGTTGTCCAGGGCTTGTTTGACAGCTGTCCCCACAAACTTCCCAGGGGCGCAGACTCCTTCCAGTTCACTACGCCGCCATCCTAGGGTGCGGTCCTCTCTGACCCAAACCAGCAGCTGGAATTCAGGCTGGAAGAGAAAGGGGTTCTGGGGATGTTACCTGCCACAGGAGCCTTTTGCTTATATCCTACTGGCCAGAACGTAGTCACATGGCCACACCTACATGCCAGAGTGGCTGAGATAAGGGGTCTTTATTTTGGGTAGCCAGGTATGAGCTAAAAATTGAGCACTCTATTTCTATAGAGGAAGAGGCGGAGAAAATGACAGCCAGCCAGCTCTCTGCCACCGATGGACGGACGAAGAGAAACACGTATTGAGCGGGTACCATACATCCGGCATCGTGCTTGAGATCTTAAGTGTATTGGTCACTTCTCCCTAAACCCTAAGAGGCAGACATTGCATCGCATCATGCTGATGAGGAAACAAGCTGAGAGCATTGGGTAACTCGCCCAAGGTTACACAGCCAGTAGGGTCCGGAGCTGAGATTACGAACTTTGTCATTTGGGTGTGTTCCCCCAAATCCAAATGTTGAAGGCCCAACCCCCAATGTGATGGCGTTAGGAGGGGGGCCTTTGGGAGGTGATTAGGTCTCGATGAGGTCACCGGGGTGGGGTCTCTGTGACGGGTTAGTGCTTTTATAACCAGAGTTCTCTCTCTTACCGCCTTGTGAGGACACGGTGAAGAGACAGCCATGTCAAGCCAGGCAAAACCGAATCCTCCAGCATTGTGATCTTGGACTCCCTGTGTGTGGTATTTTGTTATAGCAGCCTAAGCTGACTGAGACAGACTTCAGAGCTTTTCCCACCACACCCGGCTGCCTTGGGAGTCTAAGAGTAAAGAGTGAAAGCAGGGGAAGTTCAGCCATCTTTTTCTTGGGTTCAGAACAGCTCTTCAAGCCAGGAAAGGAAGCAAGGGTTTTAAATATGCATTTGCCCCTCATTTTCAATTCTTAGGTGCAGATGGGGAGCAGGAAGACAACATTTACCAGCGCTGAGAACAGGATGACCCCACAAGGGAGAGGTGAGGCTCTTGGGGTGTGGGCAAGACCGCCATTAATGCCTGTGGGCGTCTATTCCCCCATCTGTACTGTGAAGGGAGGAGGATGCATTAGAATTCTTGGGGAGCTTTGCAAAGAATATTTTTTCTCCTTATATGTGTATTTCCTACTTTCCCTCTTCCATGAGGTTCCAGAACCAGCTATTACAGCCAACAATGTTTCTAATACTTTTTAATACTGTATTGTGGTAAGAATGTTAGCACGTCATCTGACATCCACCCTCTTAAATTTTCATGCACACGAGACATTCTGGGGACTGTAAAGTACAACACAGACCGCTAGAACGCACACATCTTGCTTAACCGAAAGCCTATCCCTGTTGATTTAATAACTTCTCATTCCTTCTCCAGTCCTTGGTGAGGCATTGTTCCACTCTCCAATTCTATGAACTGGGTCACTTTAGATACCTCATAAAAGTGGAATTGTGCGGTGTTTGTCCTTCTGTGCCTGGCTTATTTCACTGAGCATAATGTCTTCAAGGTTTGTCCATGTCATCCCATATTGCAAAATTTCCTTCTCTTTCTAAGTGCTGAATAGTATTCCTAATTCGTGTGTGTGTGTGTGTGTGTGTGTGTGTGTGTGTGTGTGTGTGTGAGACATCTTCTTTATGCATTCATCTGTTGATGGACATTTAGGTTGCCATATCTTGACTACTGTGAATAATGCTGCAATAAACACAAGAATGTTAATACTTCTTCAGGATGCTGATTTTAATTATTTTGGATAAATACCCAGAAGTGGGATCATTGGATCATATGGAGGTTCTATTTTTTAATTTAACAGTATGGAAAACCATACTGTTTTCCATAGCGGCTGAACCAATTTCAATTCCCACCGACAGTGTGCGAGCGTTCCGATTTCTTCACATCCTCTCCGACCCTTGTTGCTTTTGCCTTTCTTTTGGGAATAGCCGTCCTGACAGATGTGACATTTTGTTTTGAGAAGAGTAACCTCTCTCCACGGGTTACTTTTCTCAGGCTATAAAAGTGTCTGAAAGAGCAACTTTATGGCCAGAAAGCGTTTATGAAAGAACTTCTGTTACTCAGAACGAAATGTTTTGAATTTTGTCCAAATAAGAGTTTCGAACAGATTTCATTATAGGAGTCATCAAGCGTCTCGTGTAAGACGGCACCTCCCTCCCTCGGCTTCGGTCACTTGCTCATCACAGTGGGTCTGCCCAGCTCCAGCACAGAGAGCTCTAGAGGCAGTGGAAGAACCTTGGAGCTTGCCTAGTCGTGGGGTTTAAACATGAAATCTGGACACAGTTTTGTGTCCAAAATGAGATCGACCGCCAAACCACATCAAGCAGTCGGACAGGTCAGTAGGGAAGCGAGATCCCAATTTGTCGAAAGAAATCAATACCTTCCCTTATACAAACCAGCCTCCGCTATGATGGAAGAGATGACCTGATTTAAAATATCGACAAACCAGATGAAATATCCGGAAATAAGCATTACGAGAAATAGGCGAAACCTCCACGAGGAACACTTCGAAACATTTCCAAAGGCCCGGAAACTGGACAACGGGCACGTTCTTGGGTAGGAAAGCTCACCATCGCAAAGACGGCAGCTCTTCCGAAGGCAGTTTATAAATTTAATGTGATCCAAATAAAAACGCCCAGGGGCTTTTTTCCCAGAACTAGACAAGATGGTTCTAAAGTTTACACTGAAAGCATAAACAAGCAAGAAGAGCCAGGAGGACCCGCGAGAGGAGAGCGATGGGGGAGGGGGGGCCTGGTCTGACAGCAGAACCGGCTGTAAAGCCTCGGGGACTGGCCCAGCGTGCCCAGCACAGGCCCAGGACGCAGACAGAGCGACGGAACAGAAAGCCCAGAAACAGGACCTCGCCTTACGGAAACTGAGTGTACAAAATGCACCCTCTCAGATCTGAGACCTGACGACGGGGCTTTCAATCTGGACGAGTGGGTAGCCGTCTGGGAAAAAGAGAGATGGCTCCGAGTTCACACTGATCGCCACGGTAGCCTTCAAATGGATCAAAGCTTTAAACATAAAAGAGTGAAAATAGAGATGAAGTCCTTTGTTCTCAATGATAACAAGAGCCGTGGCGGGCACGGGGCTGGCTAGGAGTGAGCTGGATTCAGAACGAATTACTAGGTGTGGGATCCAGCATCGATTAACCCACAATATCCTGGGCATGCCTATCCATCATACGCAGGTGGTATTTTTTTTTTTTTTTTTTTTAATAAATCTAAGTTTCTTGACCTGAGGTTTAGAAGGTAATTTGTTTCAGATTACCTACCTGGTCACTCTCAAAGCGTAGCAGGAGACCTAGCCAAGACCATCTGGTCTGGGATCCTACCCGCTGAGCAGTAAGATCGACCGCCAGCCACCGGCCACGGCCACGCAGCTGCTGAAGCAGGACTCAGGGCTTAGTGGAGGTGGGGGGTGGGGGCGGGGCCACAGGACAGGTCAAGGAGCAGTCCTGCCTTCAGGGAGCTGGTCCTCAGTGGGGCAAACAGGCCAGTGACACATACATGGAGGAGGGGGCAGGCATTTGGGGTTTGGGGTCTGGGGTGGAGCAGGAGTTCCTGGGAGTTGGGCAGATCAGGTTTCTCAGAGGCTGCGGTGCGGAGTCAGCTGTCCTGTCAGGTCAGGGATAAACAGGCAAGCAGGGAGGAAGAGAAACCTTGGCCTTGGGTCAGAAAGGCTAAGGCTGGGACGCCAGGAGGAACTTAAGGGGCCAAAGAGTTGGAGAACTGGACCAGGCTCAGAAGGTCAAAGGCCTCGAATACCAAGATCGTGGTGAGTACCGGTCCCATTTCACTTAATAATTCATAAAACACCTACATACGTAATCATGTTGGCTCCTCCGGCCAACCTAGTGACATTGGCTTGTTTTTTTCAACAGATGAGCAAAGAGAGCAGAGGGTAAGGGCCTCGCCCAAGGTTGCACAGCCCAGAATAAAGCCCTGGGTCTCGCGATGCTAGCCTTCCGCTCTTTCTCCTATGTCAGTCACCTCACTCCCGAGGGGCGGGAGTCTGCGCTTCGTCCTCTCAACGACCTGGCAGCTGGGCACGTTTTCTCAGTGGAGGAAGGCGTGACAGGGCAGTTTGAGGCCAATCTGGATCAGCTAGGGGAAGAGACAGGGTAGGGGACAAGGGGCCTGGCCAGGGACGGCCACAGGGAGCATGGCCTTAGAGCAGCATCCCTGGACACACAGCTAGCTGCCCGGGCAGCGAGTGGCCGTGGTTTGCCTCCCGCCTGTCCGGCCCCTCCTGCGTCTCCTTCGCTGCTCCTTCCTCTTCCCCTGTCCCATCCTCAGGGCTTGGCCTTAGCTCAGGGCTCACCCCGCATCCTGTTCCCTTTCCCCATGGACAGTGGGGAGCGTGAGGTCTCACCCAGGGTCGTGGCCTCGGGGCCACCTCTATTCTCACAACTCCTGATCCCAGGTTCCCTGCTCGGATTCATCTCCTGAGCTACAGGTGACACGTTCTGCTGCTCCTAGACGTTTGTCCACAGGCATCTCACACCCGACCTGTGTAGCCCTTTGCCCTCCCCTCCCTGCTTCCCTGACTCCAGGGGATTCTATTTCAATCAATGGCAACCCCAGGTCCCCCACTGCTCAAGCAAGGGTTAAAAGGTCACCCCTCCTTCTCTTTTACCTCCTCTGTCTTGCCACCTGTCCTACTAAATACGACCAGCATCTCTCTGCTCCTCCTGCTGCCCCTGTCTCGCCAGAACGACTACGCTGGTCTCTTACATCACCCCCTGTTCTAGCCAAACAGAGGTGTGTCTGCTGTGCTCAGAATCCTCCAGGGCCTGTCCTCGTAAAACCTGGCACGTGGATGTTCACAGCAGCATCGCTCACAACAGCCAGAGTGGAGATGACCCAGATGTCCATCGTGGGACGAACGGGTGAACAACACGCGAGCTCTCCACACCGCGGGGTGTTATTCAGCCCCGGCAGGGAGTGAAGTCCTGACACCCGCCTTCGCACGGCTGGGCCCTGAAAACATCACGCTGAGCAAAAGAAGCCAGACCCAAAAGGCCGCGTACTGTACGATTCCATTTACATGGAGTCCGGGATAGGCACTCCATCGAGACGGAAAGCAGATCGGCGGTGTCCAGGGCCTAGGAGGGGCTGGGAGAAAACGGGAAGTGGCCGGTTTATTTCTGGGGTGATGAAAATATTCCAACATTGCATAATTCTGTGAATAACACTAAACCATTGAATGGTATACGTTAAATGGGTGACTTGTATGACAAGTGAATTGTATCTCAATAAAGTTATCCTTTAAAAAACTCCCAAACCCCAAACCCCACTTCCAGCTGCTTCCTGTGACTGACGTGGGCCCAGCTTCCTCTGGCCTGTGCCCTTCCCTGTGCCAGCCCCTCCTTGGGCCCTGGTGTCCCTCCCTCGCCACTCAGCTCTTTCTGGAGCTTGCAGGGCCTCCTGCCCCAAGGTGTCCTTTCCCAGAGCACAGTCCTTCCTCTCCGCGGGGCGACCGCCCTGCTCTGTTCAGCTCTCTGTTTATGCACCACCGTCTGGCTTTCCCCAGCCGCGAGACGGGTGGGAGTCGCGAATGTCCCCCGAACTCCCCTTAATCACGCCACTCCTCTCACTGAGTCATCATTTGGCCGTCTTCCCTGCAGACAGCAAGGTCGGGCACGCCGGCACCATCCGTCACTCGTCTTCGGAGCAGCGTCTTACGTCGGATGATGATCGGGGCAGCCAGGATGTTTCGGGCACTCTCCCGGTGCGAGGGTGCCGCAGTGGCCGGGTCCCCGCCCCGAGGAGCTGACGGTCTGGCGGGGGCAGTGGACAGAGTGCACGCGCTCAGCGAGACACGGTGAGGGACGGGGAGCGTTAGACAGAAAAACAGCGTGGGAGGAACAGAAAGCCCTGGAGGCCGGTGACTGCTGACCCCTCACGGTTAGAAGGGCTTCTCTGAGCGAGGCCTGACCGAGCCACCTGACGAGCTCGACAGACAACTGCCCAGTGACTGAACCAGGACCCCAGGGTCAGGATAGTGAGAGAAGGGGCAGGACGCCCCACGGAGCAGTGCGGCCTCCGAGCAGAGCCGGGCCCCACGAGCCCGCCCGGTCTGCTGGGGGGTCGTTGGTCTCACGTCTGCTCCCCGTATTTTAGGTCACAATGAGCAATTCCGCTTCCTCCCCACAAACTTAACACTTCAGCTGGGCCTCTCAAGTTCCTCCCTTCGTCACTATCCCCAGTGTGGCCTAGGGATACTCAGGGTTGGGGGCTGTGACCAGGAGCCCTGAGGTCTGCGGGGTGGTGAGGAGAAATAACTCACTAGCCGAGCGTAGCAGGGGAGCTGGCAGAGGCGTCGCTGGTTCTCCTGCATCCGGCCAGCAGCAGGGGCAGAAGGCGGAGAACCACATGGGCCGGCCAAACCCAGAAGTGGCGCATATCGCTCAAATTCCGGGACTCGGCCACAGCAGGCCACAGGAGGCTGGCACGCAGTCCGGGTGGCTGGCCGGAGGGATGCGAACTGGCAGGGCTCTGTCACCGCTCCTTATTCCCTAAGCTAGCACGACCTCGACGGCCTCCCCCGGGCTATCCCGATTTCTTCCATGCACCACCGCACGTCGGCAATTCCTAAAACTCATCCTCCACCGTGCCACTCATCAGGCAAGGTCGGGGCGGGGGGACGTAAACGGGTCCCCTCAGCCTCTCATGGCCGGGAGAGGGGCCTCCAGTTTCAGAGCCAAAAGAGAACACCACACCCGCCAGGAACGCAGTTCACCATGGTGACCCACCGCCTGGAGAGGGTACCCAGAAAAGGGGGCGTTCCATGCCCTTTGATTCCCTAGCACAGGATGGGAAGGGGGGGGCGCGAGAGCAGGGGCCAGTCTACGCTTCACTCTACGCTTCAGATGGGAGGGCGGGCACTTGCACGGGCTGGCAACCCTCACGACGCAGTGATTCTGGAGCGAGGCAGGCCCTGTTAAAGTGTTCGGTCTCGGGGGACAGCTGCAACGGCTGCTTTCTAAACCCCGGTTCTGACGAGCGGATGGAATACAGGCAGATCTCATTTTATTGTGCTTACTTGATCGTGCTTTACAGATGCTGCATTTTTTTTTTTTAAACAAACTGAAAGCAAGACCCTCCCCCAGCAAAGATTCCAACTCTCTTTACTGTGTGGTCTGGCACCGAACCCACAATACATCCGAGGTCTGCCTGTATTAAAAAATAGGATCATCCTTGGAGACCCGAGACATATGATGCTCATTGGCTGGGCCAGAATCAAGTTCTAAAGATTGTCTCGGTAATATCTTTTTGGACGGGATACAGAACAGCTTTTAAACTAACTCCATCAGTTTTAGAGCTTGGAGTGCTTTTGAGTAGCAAGTGGGTTAATCAATACCACTAGCGTCTAGCATTTACGACGGTATTCATGGGCATCAGTGCCGCTGGTACACTGAATGGCACTTTCTTCCTTAACCGTGACGACTGACCTAAGATACAGCGGTAACTGAGGACTTTGATGCCAGCCGCCTCGGTAGGGAGCACATGACTCGTTTGCCTCGAGACTGGCTGGGGTGAGGGGCCTGTAACCCTCGGGCCCACGTTTAAGATGGCCCCGGGTATGCACACACTCCGTGTGTATGATGATAGCTCCTCGTTCTTCAGTGTACACGGGACTCAGATCGGGGGAATTCGCATTGCATATAAATAACGGCGTTTAAGGAGTCAGCAACATTTCCAAGGTGCCCGAACACAATTCCACTATCATTTTTCCTACCTATCCTGGCACCCTGGTAAAGCAAAACGTTCCAACTTGAAGACCACCTACCGTGACCCGGGCAATGGGGCAGGTCGAGGAAAGGCAGACCACTCATGCCTGTCGGCTCTCCCCAACATGCCACCTGAGCTGTCCTGGTGTTGCAGAGATCGATCGCCTTGGAACACTTGGTAGGAGCCGTCACCACTGTCCCTTCCACGATTACATTTGAAGATGAGCCTGTTAGGAACTCCGAGGCCACTGATAGGAAGCGCTCAGCGGTCACGAGGCACCCCCGCTGCAGCTGCAAAGCAGTGTCAGGGGCTTGGTGGCCGCTCGCCCAGCCGCAGCTTTCAGGCACCAAATGTGGCCGAGCTGTCCCACGGACGTCTCTACAAACTGTGCCACCCCGGTGCCTTCCCAGGAATCAGGTGTCCAGGGTTGGAGGGCGATACAATCACCAAGAAATCTGTAACCAAAGACCTCACAAAAGTAGCAATTTTCCCAATTCATTTTGACGCCATTCTGAGGCCATGAGTCAAACAGAACAAAAAAGCCTCAATGAGACAGACTGACAGTCACTGCCTTAAGTTTTCACTTAAATGGCTCATTTTGGAAACTGCTCAGCTTCAGAGAAGCTGGCCTAGGTGGACCGTGCGACCAGCGGCCCCCAGCAGGACAGTGCTGGGAGCTCCTTCTCGTACATGGTCACTGCAGAGAAGGGACCGAAAACTTCCGGAGCCGGACAGGCACAGCTGAGGTCGTACGCTGGGGCGTTTAGGACTAGACCAAGAACACAAGTGGAAACTCCTTGGGTTTCGTTTCTGTTCGCTGTCTGAACAGATCTCATTTGGTCTCCTGCAGCTGGCGGTGTGTGTGGTTAAATAAACAGACCTAGTCTCACACTAAATGCAGCCTCCCGAGCACGTGAGGATGAGTTAGTCACTCAGCACATCGATGCTGCTTCGGCACAGACCATTGGGTCCTCTGGTCCTTTACTTAAGCGGGGAAGGCGGGAGAGGGGCACAAGGGCACGAGGACCAAGCCAGCCACGTTTGTTGTCCTCAAAAGCTGTGTCTAGACCAGAGTTTCCGAAGTGTGGTCTATGATTTCTATTGGAACACCAAGCACGTCTGTTGTGTCCTCCACCCAAATCCCGGGGTACGTGAGGGTGGCACCTGGGAATGTGCATTGTGGACAAGCTCCTCCAGGATTGGGATGAACAGCCAAGTGTGGGTATCACTCCTCCAGGGGCCCCGCCGAGACCCGCATGCCCCCCAAGGGTCCCGACTCCCTGACCTAATACCTGTTTCTTTTTTTTTTTTTAAGTGAGGGCAAAAAAAGAAAAGACAGAGTGAAGAAGTCACTGTATGTTTATTATTCACAGTTAATCACTACCTACCAAATGCTATCCGCAGAGTTAAAGGATTAAGTACATAGATCTTTTTATTTAAACACTGATTTTTTTTTTAAATATATACACACAAAACTTAGTTCAGCAAGGCTTCATGATATACACCAATTCCAAAATAAAACAATCAAATGGTCCAGGTGTAGAATGCCAGATTCCTTTTACCAGCGGGGAAGGGAGAAGCTATCAAGAGAGGGAGCGAGAGGCCTCTCGCTCCGTCCAGAAGAGCAGCCGCCTCTTGGGCCTCCAAGGGCCCTGGGCCCAGTCCGGCTCCACAACCAGAGTCCAGGGCAGACGCCCAAGACCGCGTTAGAGCCCAAAGCCATCAATGACTCTGCGGCCCCCTTGGTGTGGTCAGAAGGGGACTGGGTGAAGAGAGAAAGGTCACAGGCACATCACTCCGAGGGGCAAGAAGCTGACAGGAGACAGAGCGCTCTGCAGTGGGCTTGGCCTTCCTGCATTTCCAGCCTTCCTTCCCAGCTATCCCTGCTTCCCGGAAATCTTTCCGTTTCGGGGTTGGGGTGGAGCAGCTATAAACACAGCCCGCTGTGAATGAGACCGAAAACCACCCAGCTGCTTCTTGGATGCTGCCCTAAGGCTCATCTGGGCAGGTCAGGTGGGGACACAAAAAGTAAAAGGCATGAACAGATACCCCTGGCTTTCAGAGCAAGAAAAATGAAGACTCATTTTCTACCCCCACATAGGAATACGGTATATCCCGATATAGTCAAAGTGACAGCTTAAATTCCTCGGGCTTTCCTGTGTTTGAAATTTGCTGGCTGGAGGGATTTGCAGCTTAGGGGTCTCTAGGATTAAGGAGGGGGTAGACACCTGAGACCGCAAGGTCAAGGTCACTGAGCCCCCTTTCAGCCAGATCCAGTCCAACGTGGGAAGAGCCGTCGCCTCTCCTTCCCTGGCAGCTGGTCACACCGCAGCCCGGGCAGCGACTCCAGATACCCTGGGCTCCCGGCCTTTTAAACTCCGGAGGGCTCACAGGTATCAAAGCTGAACCTTAACCTCTCCTGCCTTAGGACGCAGAATGCCCGCAGCCCGCACTTCTACCTGCCTCTTCTTCTCTACCCTGTTCTCCCCTCCCCCCGAGGGAACAATATTTACACAGAGTAGGAGACACACCAGCTGAAAAGCTCTAGACTGTCTTTAACTTATTTTAAAACAAAACAAAAAGAACACCACTCATAAGCAACCCTTGAAATAAGGAAAAAGGCACTATAAAAAACGACATGCTCAGTAATACCATTCGGAAGGGACAACTGCGGAGAGAGAGAGACACGGGTTTCAGCTTGACTTTCTCAGGAAGTCATAAGGGGCAACGCTGCCTCCTTTCACCCCCTCTCTGTTTCCAACTTTGACGGAGACACTGGGGTGGGGGCTGGAAGGCGGATTCCTACTCGCCCGCCCCTCCTTGGGCAGAAGCCGCCGCTTCTGCGTGTGTACATGAAGCGCCCAGCAACGGCTGTTCCTTCAGTCATTCTGACTAAAACAGACGTTTTGCATAGAGAAAATACCAGCCCACTTGGTTTCTTTTCTTTTATTATTGGCATCAGCTAGGACTATATGTGGCATTAAACGTCATGCACTGATGGACAGAAGGGAAAAGAGATGAAAAAAAGGACAAAGGAAGAGAAACAGGAGCAGCGGTGAAAATTTGTAATAAAAACTCTTTTTCTTAATTTATAGGTAAGTTTTGGCATTGTTATATCCAACTCCCCCTCCCACCCCCCAAAGTTCCAACCAGGTGAGAGGGTCATCGGGTGACCCGGCAAGGTGTTCCGAGCCCCTCGCAGGCTGCCGCTCGAGCAGCTCGTGGGGTGAATTCTTTTGGACGTGTTTTCCATGTTTCGCTTTCTTTAAATACTCTCCCCTCGACTCCTACACGTTCCGGTTCACAGGGGTGACGTAATTGCGGGGGAACATGCCGGTCTGCCCGTGGCACGCCCCCTTCCACCAGTTGGGGTCTGAGTTATCCATGACGTGGATAAAGTCTCCCCGGCGGAACCCCAGCTCTCCATCCTCCTGGGGGTCGAAGTCAAAGAGGCTTTCTGGACGGCGTCGGCTGCCGCGGGGAGCAGGAGAAACACTGTTACGCATCACATGCTGATGGCGGCGGGTCACCGGGGGGAGGGCACGTGCGCCAGCTTCCCGGCACCTCCTGAAACAAGCCCGTTTCTCCTGCCCGCGCCCTCCGCGTTCGCACGCTCTGAGCCACTGCACGCGGGGGCGGCGCGACCCTCCGCCACCGCGCCAGGAGTCTGGGAGCAGATCGCAGGGCGCCGGCCAGCTGCCGGGCGGAGGGCAGCACGTGCTGCTTCCAGGGAAAGGGCTTTGGAGACGGCCAGCGGGTTTTTTTGTTTAGAATCCAGGATCTGAAAATGCTTCAGTTCTTATCACTTCGTCACTTAAAAAATCCTAAGGTTTTAGAGTTGAAGGTCAAGAGCTTGACTACAATAAGGCAGTGCTAAGCAGAACCGAAGGAGGATTTCGGGAATAGAAACACGGGGTGAGTGTGAGCCTCGCTCCCTCAAAGTACAATCTGCCCCACAGTTTGTCCCCAGGGAAAGACTATTTGAGCGAGTCGAGGACCGCCCTTCCTGGGAACGCAGGCGGCAAACACACCTGTCTCAGAGGCGCAGCCTCTGGAAAAGGCAGACTATTTTACTTCAGACTTCGAATCTTTAATGAGAATCAAGGGCGACATTTTGAATAATGAGCGCTGATGCCCCAGAAGTAATCCTTTGACAAGGCACCTGCTTGTAGCTATTCATTGCTAAAAGTGATCTCTATCCCTCCGATGAGGCTTACCTGTGGCACCTGCTCTATGTCCCGGAGGAATATCTGCTGGTTTCTGGAGACGGATGTAGATCTGTGATAATCTACCAGCTCATTCAAAGAATTGAACTTCACCACCCAGAGGAAATACTTCCCGGCTCCGTCCCGGAGCACCTTGAAGTGCTGCACGTCGTTTCCAAACCTGGGGGGGCGGGGGCACAGGGAAAACACTGGCATGGGTCCGGGGGCTCCGTCCCAGCTAGCGGGGGTCACGGCCACCAAGGAGTGTTCTGGCAACACTCCTCACAGCCTGAGGAGCCAGGGCTGCCGCACGGCATGTCCCCCGGCCGGAGAGTCGGGGCGTCACTGACCGCCCCGATGCCCCTCCGCTAGGAAAGCCTGTGCATCCGTCTAATTCTGAAGACGTCTGTGAATGAGGAAAACGAGAATGTCCTAACCCGTGGCGCACCCTGCACAGCACCAAATGGGACGGAGCCTTAATTCCCTTTTCACGTAGGAAAAAAAAAGAGCAAGAACGAAAATGTCATGTGCTATTTAGACTACGCAAGGTGGGCTAAGAAATAAGGGGAGGGACTGGACACACTTTCGACAATTCTCCTGGACTGGGAACAGTTAAGTCATTTTCCATTCAGGTATTTTAGTTCTATGGATGGGGAAAAGGCCTCAGAACAAAAGAATGTGCTGGGACAATAAATAAAAGAGGCCTAGGCACCCCCCGCCCCACAGAAGGGGCTTCTCGATCACCTGTTACACTGGCCCACACAAGCAAGCAAGGGCTTGCCTAAGCGGAATGTCCGGCCAAACATCAGCTCAACGAGGCCCTGCTTGTCCCGCTCACTGCTGAGTCCTCAGTGTCCGCACCAGCGTCTGGCGCTCTGAAGGCATTCTATGACCGCTGAATGAATGATAGCTGCTCCTCCCTCACTCCTCAAGCTAAGGAAGCACGTCTTACAAACGGCCCAGCAGGTGGCAGCACTGAGCTTCTAGGAAGCCGAGCGCTTAGAAACAGTACTTAAGTCCTCGCTTGAACATCGTCCACAGGTTCTGTGACTTGAAGTCAAAGGACTTACGACAAAACCAGTTTTACCACAGGCTGACTGACAAAAGCAAGAGTTAAATTCCTACAGCATCTCATCAATCTTATCACGAAAGCATCATCTGAGGACCTGCTGTTCTATTTCACGAGAGAAAAAAGGCAGATGGGGAGAAAGCTTTAGGAGGAAAAAGGACATAGTCGAATGACACTTCTGGCCCCAGAGAAGCCCACTCCCGCCGGGCTGTGAACGGGTTTTGGAAGGGACCACAGTATTTTCCATCATGAAACTAGAGAAACATCTCGGAGACAGGGTTCTTGAACCTCCTTGGCGAAGGCCATCTGTGTTGACAAAGATGGCTAATGCTATCTGCATACACCTTTAAACCTTTTGTTGGACAGAACGGAGTGGGGTGAGCTTCCTGGTGGCCCCCATGGGAGCATGTGCGTGATCAGTGGTGCTCAGGCAAGGCCCCCACCGATCACCAGGCTCGGCGAAGCCTTGTCCATCGCCAGCGATTAACTGCCTGTATCGTCTTATGTTGTTTGCTTTACACTCGGGTCAGTATGTAATGTAAGGGAAACAGATAAAATACAAGTTAACGAGAAGCATAATGATAGTTTCACCTCAAGGTGCTCTTCACTCGATCCTCATTTGCATGTGTTTAATCGAGCATATCAAAAAACCACCATCTCTAGGCATGTGGGCGCACGGGGGTGTACGGGAAACCTCTGTACCTTCCACTCAATTTTGCTGTGAACCTAAAACTGCTCTAAAAAATAAAGTCTACTAATAAAAAGCCATTGTTAGAAGAAAAACTGATGATTAGATCCAGTTCGACGTTTTCATGTTGGGACTATGGCTGTAAGGTATTGCTAATACCACCTGAAACCACCTCCCGTATCTTCACTGAGAAAAAAAAAATACAAAAATTCTTAATTTAAATTTACATATCAAAAAACCTACACTTTACACATTTGGTCCTAAAATAAAACAAGATATTCAGTTTATTTGTGAAACTAAATAATCTTTCCAGCATTTGTAAATGGCAAATAATAAACTGTCTTATAGCCTTCGTTAAAAAAAAAAAAAAAATTTTTTTTAACCTAATCACTTATCATATAAATGATTAACTGATTTGTGAGATTCCTAGGGAAGGGGTTCCTGTGATAATATATTAACTAGAAAAGTACATATGACAATTTGATTCTTTATGTCACAGATGGGGAATCCTCTAAGAATCCTTGTTTAGAATCCTCTAAGCTCTAAATTTATATTCTCCGTGACTCCCGGGGTGGTGGAACTCCTGCCTTCCCCGGTCCCTGCTCACCAGCTCCCTTCCACATTTAAGCTTACCATGGGCGGGGAGCAGAAAGCCCAAACCCTTGTGGTTTAAAGTTACTGAGAGGCCTAGGATGGTGCTGGCAGGTTTAAGCCAGATATCTGGTGAAGGTGCGCGAAGGCCTCTGAGATGGCCATCGGCCAGTGCTTAGAGCGCCGCAGGGCTCCCACAGAGGTCAAGGTGCCCGTGAGGAGCGAGCTGGGTGTGCAGACACCAGGGCGTGGTGGGGAGTAGGGAAAACGCAAGCGCATGCAGCTGACGCACGGCTGCTGCTCAGACCCCGGCGTGGCTCGCTGCGGGAACCCAAATCCTGTGCGGCTGGGGCACTTTTTTAAGAGGAGCCAGAATTTAGGATGTTAGTGTGAAATTTTCTGATTTGTAAACACTGTTTAGGCTAAACCTCTGCCAGGTGGCAGCCTCTGGTGTGTGCGGCCAGATACCTGGCCTAGGGCTTCACAGTGTAGGTGAGCTGGAGACAGGAGTCCGGGCAACCGAGGCAGGAAATACTTACTTGACTGAGAGGGAGAAATCCCCAGGAGCACTCTCGCTCTCTCGGATAAGGAAGGCTCCATCATGCCGCTGTTTGCTAAGCATTTCTTCTGCTTTGGCTCTGGGGATTTTGCCAAAAAACCACCTAAGGAAGGAAGGCAAGCCAGTCAACATCTGCTTCCCCACAAAGAAACGGGATATGCGGCCTCCGAGACGTGAGTAACAGAGCGCTCCCTGCCAGGGGAAGGGCCTCCCTCTTCACCCTCTGGTCTCAACGTGCCCCATCACGCCGTTCGGTCCGGCCCTCCCTTAAGAGAGGGACCATCTTCCTTCAAACAACTTCACCCTACCCGCTCTCCAGAAAGTGACTCATAAGGCCACTCGCTACAGAGGAAGACACTTCAATGGGCCTCCTGTGCCAAAGCCCACTGGGCCCCCCACTGACTCAGAGCGAGGCACTGGGGGAGCCCTGGCCGATGATCTGAACCGCAGAAGGGGAGACAGGCTCCTTCTTGCAGCCATTTCATAAGGTCACAGCTTTGCTTCAGTGGGATTAGGGCAATGGGGTCAGAAAGGCCTAGAGCTGGAGACAGAGCTCCTTCCAACAGCCCAAAGGGAAGAGGTCAGGCTGGGAGAGGGCAGCCTCTGCTAGCCACGGAGGCTGGCATTCCTCTCAAGGCGTCTCTGCCATCACGGCTCGGTTTAGCTTTCGGGAACCATCAGGAACGTCATCATTGACCCTGTGCATAGGTGGCTAGTGGCAAAATTTGATTTTTCATTTGGAGCAAGTTATAGATTCTTCTGCTCCCAGTGCTGATCCACTTCAGCCACAAGAAAAAGAGGGTGAATTCATGGAAAACTGGGAGCAATTGGCCTGTGGCTCACCAGGAGAAAGAGAACACTTATAAAAAGCTTAAAGTTACAGCTACCTAACTAGTTCACATAAAAACCATTACTACTTAGGATGGATGAATAGTGAAAACAATGTTCTCTTTTCAAAGTTGTCTTTAATGTCTATTTTTAAAAAGCAACAATGTTACTTAGAGATAATAAAGACCAAGCTGCTTCACTGGACACCTTATGCAGTAACTAACATTCATTAAAGATGCAAACCATAAAAACAAAGGTACCAAAGAGTCCATTAACATTATAAATCTAAATTCTGTACTTATCTTACTGATCAACAACCGCATTGGCAAGAGGTCTCTAAAAGAATACACGATACTCAAATCAGAGAAGCGAGCTACTAGGAAGGGCACATTCAGAAGCTGCCACGCGTAACCTTTGAACGTTCTTAAATCTACCTCCTTGTGTCTTTCTCACTTTGCTTCTATATCACCAAGCTGCTGAGGCGCTGGGACAATCTACCTTCCTGCTGCTTCTACAAATAACTCAAGGGTAAGTGCTCCAATGCCTGGCAGTCAGGCCGCATAAGAAAAATCACATCTTAACACCACAGAATGATCTCCAATTACAAAAGGACAGCTAACAGTACTGGGACCATTTCAATATTTTCTATGTGAATCTCTGGTGCTTTTAGGTTTGAACGCACTCGCACGCACAGACATTTAACTGGGGGGCGGGAAGGGAGGTTACTCAACAGCCATGCTTTCCTCCAACCCCTCGAAGATCTTCCCAGCGACAGTCATTCTCCTTTCCTCCTTTTTAAAGTATAAGTAATGAATATAAAATACGCTAGATGTGCATGAAGTGAAAATAAAAAGCAAGACTCGTCCCTCATACTCCCCAGAGGCGGCAACTGCTGGCAGTTACGTGTGATTTTAGACGTTCTTTTATGGTGCCCAAATAGGTAGATATGGTTGCAGTGTCTTCTTGTCTCCAACTTAAAATTACCTCAATTTTATTTTCAATTAAAAAATGAAAACTGTAGTGAAGTAAGGCATACTAACTGGAATTTTTACAAAGTAAACACACCCCAGACTGAAAAATAAAACAATTAGTTGGAGACCACTTAAAGATTTATTTTGTATCTGTTCCCATTTTTACTAATCTGGCTCCCTCTCCTCCCCCACCCCCCACCCCCCAGGATGACCCACAACATCACGGGCCATCACTCTACACGAGGAAACAGTCACTGCCCTCTACACCTAAATAGCATCCCCTACACTGCCACCGCATTTTATACTGTTTATCCCTTGACTAGCTTCTTTTAATGGTGATATTTATGTGTAACTACATGGCTATAGTCAAAATTTTTAAATGTTCAAAAAGGTGGGTTTATACTACAATACAAACAGCAAGGGAGAAAGCTAATGGGAGGGGCGGCTTATTTTGCAATTTAATTCTTTACTACATCCCATAGGCTCCCACCCATATGCATTTAATATGAAGGCACATATTTGGATCCTCCCCCAGTATCTACAATTCATCTTGCGACACCAGTGCCAACAATCGTTTTGTAGTCTGTGTTTAATTTGTTAACTCATATGCTATAATAAGTCATACTCCGTTTTTAACTTCCCTCTTCCTAACAAAAACTAAAGGTCTGGGGAGGTGGGGACGGGAGAAGGGAGGGGAGGCCTGTGCTTCGTGTTCTCCCTCAGCCACGAGGTGACACTGACTGCGCTTCTGGATGTAGCATGAAATATGCCGGTGAGGCCGAGCGCCACGCAGGTACAGTATGGTTTCCTTTCTCAGAGTGTGGAGTGGATGGGCACTCCCGCATTTCAGCTGAGTCTGTGAACAATGCCACCACAACACCAGTGCTGGATGCTTCCCCATCAACTATTCGAGGTTCTTTACAATGGGGACAGAGGACCGGGCATGAGAGTGACTCTTCCGAAAAGGCGACTCTCAATCGGGTCCGTTACTACAGCTTTCTGAGGAAGGTGGTCTTTCCTACGTTTTAACAGTCAGATTCGAAATGCCTATGTCACCTGAAACAACCTGAAGGAAAACAAGGGTGCAGAGCCACAGGCATTTTATTTAATATAAAAATGGCAGTATGATGTTCTGCTGAATTCCCTTTCCGCCTGGAAATATGAAGATGAAAAGGAACTTAAGGTGATTTTGTTACCGCTGGATCTCGTGCTGCAGTCTGTAAACCATGGACCTCGGTTTAAATCTGCCCTGTTTTTTGTACAGCCCACAATCTAAGACCATTTTTAAGAAAAAGGGTTGTTTCGAAACATTCAAAAGAAGAACATGTGTCATGACAGATTGCATATGGCCCATAAAGCCTATCATTATATGGCCCGTTAAAGAAAAAGTTTAGCCAACCTTTCTCTGTTCTGAAGATGGACTGAAGGAACAGATATGCATACATTACCCGGCTTACACGGCGGAGGGAGGATGCACCGTGCACCAAGGCACCCCTCTTGCTGCCGCTGACCGCCACCCAACCACTCCTCCCTGTGGGGTGCGTTCCATGATGCAATCCATCAAAAGCCCCTGAAGCAAATACTGACTCCGAGTGGCTATCGGAGTGCAGAGCTGGGCTTGGTACACGTCCTGGGGCATCTGCAAAGATCTCGTTCTCATCTTTTGGAGTTTCTTGGTTATTACCACCAGTGACTACATTTCAGTAATCTGGGCATGGCTGCGTGTTAACCCCCAATTTGATGTTACGGAGACCTCGAAAGAGGAGCATTATCAACCCACTGACAGGGGTCCAGGAATCTCTTTCATGCCTTTGAAGATTTAATGCTGTTGGCTTCTATTCCATGAACAACTTAATCTAGGCCTTTGTACAAGAATTTGGGCCGAGTATCAATTCAAAAATATTTGCTGAGCTACTAAGTGCAAATGCAAGGCTCAATTATAGTGTAAAAGCAGAAAACAAATTCTCTAAGGAATCTAAAAAAAAATATTTTGGGGGGGGCAAACTTATAGTTACAATAGTTACAAAGATGCAAGACAGTACAAGTTCCAACAAACAAAAACTAGAAAAAAATACATTAAAAATTAGATGGGTTTTCACCTTGTATATCATTCAATGGAACTTTTATTGAGCCATTATAAGGTACCCGGTTCTTTTTGAAAAGAAGTTTGGGGACCTCACAGTGTCCTCACTATAGAAATGCAGCGCAGACACGCCCTCCCCCCACCACACACACACACTGCCAAACTGCAGAGTAAACCAACTTCTCTGCAGGCTGAGGCTTCCTGGATGCAATCTCAAAGCGCTTCATGTTAACCACATGGCCATTTTGTTATACAATGACTTAACTACAGAACCTAGCTTCCCAGCACCCGGCACTTTCTCTGCCACATAATAAAAACTGTGTCAGAGTTTACTGACCAAGGCGCGAACCAGCCAGCCAGCCAGCCAGCCAGCCACCAACCAACATATAGCTTTACGGTGAAGCTCCTGGATCATTAGCTTCGTTTTATAGAAAGCAAATCATCTTTTCAGAACAGATTCAGTTCAGAAAGTAGCACTGGCCCACATGTAATCACTAGTGTGGTTGCCTCGCAAAGAGGAGCGTGTATGGAGAGGAACTCACATATTGGTCCAAAGTGTTCTGCACTGAGTCTTTTATAATGAGAACTACACTCGTAAATGACCGGCATTGAAACAGAAACGCCAGAAGCGTTCCTCATCGGCAGGCTGGCGAGGAGTAAGCCAGACGACCCTGAAGGCCCCGTCGAGCTCTGACACCGAGCTCCGGGTAAGATAAGGGAAGGTCAGGATCTTTGCTCTAGTACTTGGGGGAAGAGAAGTGACAGGTTCGCATCAGGGCAGTGACAACGGGGGAGAGGGACAAATGGGCTGGAACTCAAGGTGGGTCAAGTCATCTAAAAGCCGTACTTGTCACTTTGCATTAAACCAAGTAGACGGAAAGAATCTACCGTTTCTTCATGTTTCAGTGGCACTCCAGACTGACCTCCGAAAGCCTCAGCTCCGTGGCATACGAGGTACGAAAATAACTGCCTGAGGGGCAGGACCAGGGCCAGAAAGAGGCAGTGGGAGAACAGGGGTCTGCAATGGCCCCCAATGTCCCATACCATGTCACGTCAATATAAACAGGAAGGACTCCAGAAGAAAAAAGGAAACAAGTTCATGGCTCTCAGCAGCGTGGAATGGAGGAACATTTTGTGTTCTCTGAAGTGGGGACAGTAAGTGGAGAGCAAGGGCGGTGACCATAACGAACGTTCATTCACTAAGACCCTATTATATACACCAAGCACTGTACTCTGGGGATACAAAGATTATTAAGATATGGTCCCACAGGAAAATCAAACATATCACTATAAAGTCATGTGATACACATCCTCTCTCAAACAAAAAATGTAAAATTATGAAATGTCTGGCCTCAAAGGTTTCATAGAAAAATTATGGACCTGCATAACTGCTGTTTTATTATTTGAAGATCACTGACAGTTATTATTAATCTAAAACATACACACTATTATTATGTAATAGTATATAAACTATTGTTTTAAATGAAACAATTGTTTCATTACTTAAAGATCACTAGCAACTATCAATCTAAAACATACCATTATTGACTATTATACTATCATTATATACTATTGCTAACATGCAGAATCAACATGCTTTATGAATTCCCTGCAAAGACAGAATAAAAAGTATGACAGCCAGCCCAGTGATCTCAATTTTAAAACATTATTGGAAATAGGCAGGTATGGCCCTTGGGAGATCGGCGGAGCCCAACTTACGGATGTGGTTTCATTTCTATGTAATTCTTGGGAATGAAGCCATCTTTCCCATTGAGCTCTGCCTTGTACCAGTTCTGATCACATTCTTCATTCAAAACCTGAAAAGAAATAAGAAAAAAAACAAAAACAACAATCATTTTCTTTCCACTCTTAAAAAGAGAGTCACTAAGATGATTAATCATGTTGCTGTTTAGGTTTGTTTGTAAAAGGCGTCATTTGAATTATTAACAGGTACGTGGAGGCAAGACTTCTTGAAACTTCAAACTGCCAGCATTATTTCAACTGTGATAATTAAAATTAAAAAGAAAAATAAATTGGAATGGAAGTTCAGGATCCCAAGCATTTAGCATTAAACCCTCAGTAGGAAAGCAGAAGAGAGAATGATGGAAAAAGTAAGATTAGTTTGGGAGAGGGGATTCTGGAAAACAGCGAACACTGACATTGCATTCTACAGAGTGGAAAGGAGCCTGGAAATGTGACCTGACTACCCAGGGCTAGTGAATCACACGCAGATTTTCAGATCCCAATGAGAGTTCTCGCTAAAGCTGCTCCCTTTGAGTTACACAGACAGGCTAGGCCACGATTCTGTCATCTGTAGAGCAGTATAAGAAACAGAACAGATCTAGATATATTATAAAAGTCATCCTCTGAATTCTAGAATTCTAACAAAAGGCAAAGGGCAGAGGGATTAAAAAAAGTCGGTAACTCAAGAGAGAACATAGAAATGTGAGCCCAACAAAGCAGTGAACACGGGAAAATGCGGATGGACTAGTAAGTGGGAGTCATCCACACTACACGACAGAGTTCTGAAAGGAAGTTGGTAAAATTCCTCACAAAATGGTTTATTCAAGATGCTGAACAATGCTACACTAATTGCCAAAATAGAACCTAGGCTGCTTTGGAGGGCATGATGTATAGGTACTGACATTTCTAAGTTAGGCAGGACTTTAGAAAGGGTAGAAAAGACTGACAGCCAACCGACGAACAGCCAGGCTGCATTAAATAATGCCTCTGTGAATTCACTTTTGAACAGAGGTGATGCCCTGAGTCTTACTATGCTGCTGCCTATTTGTAATGCTGGCCTATTTGTAATCGGGCCCTACCCACAGGTCACTGAACTTAAGTATGCAAAATTGGCAAATTCTGCAAGAGCTAATAAATGTGAACAGAGAGCTCTGAAAAAAAAAAAAAATCAGCTTCTGGTAAATCTCATTAACTTCAGTGATGAAAACTTGTTCTCTTTTCATCACTGGTTTTTCCTTAAAAAATTTTATTAAATACTGTGATGATACAAACTAACATATGTAAAGTACATTTGTAATTTTAAAACCTGCATTTCAAAAACACTAAACTGTGCTGTAGCCAGCAGTTATTCTGATGCAGACGACCATAAAGCACACACAGCGGGAAGGTTTGGGCGGGAGAGGGCTCTGAAGGTACTCTCTGCCATCAGGACAGTGGCATCCGTCCCGAAGCAGTAAGGCTGATCCACCGGCATCACAGTAGATGTTGTGACCTCAAGAGGGAGCCTGGCACCCCGCAGACATCACAGCAGACTCAACAGCATGACGAGCAAAGGAGCTATTTTAAAAGTTGCTTAAGGCTAGAATTCTGTTATCTATCAAAAATAAGGGCTTGAAGAAACATGTGGCCTAGGACTTATTTTATAAAACATCATCCTCTAATAATAATAACCACCACCTTAGGCTTATAAACACATTTTTCAAAATGTCTTTAAAATTTCTGAAATGCTGAGTTGTATACCAAGTCTAAAAAGTTTTTGGAAGACAGAGGAGAGTCAGGAGGTAGGCGATTATGGCCTACTTGGGCCTCAAAACAGACTAATCACTTGGAAAAGGCCACCTTTAACTTGTGACCAGTAGCCCTGCAGAAAGACCTGTTTCGTGCCAGAAGTTCAGAAGAGCAGCACACTCCTCGTGTCACCTTTCCTAAGGCAGAGGTGACCCCCCGCCCCCGAAAAATGCTCCCCCGAGTGAAAAAACTCCACGGCGACTCCAGATCCAGCACCAATTTAGGACTATGTTTTTCTGTAGAACAAAATTATTACATGGTGTTTGGTACGTTTCTCTCTGCGAGAAGGCAGGGCACATGGAAGCGGAGCGCCTGGTTTACTTTGTACCGCCTGAGTACGTGGATGGTGAAGGTTTTGGTTCTCTGGAAAGCCAGAGTGTTGCCGGACTTGCCTCTACCCCTCTTTACTTTGGAACTTACGAAAAGACTGGTTCTGCTAGAAGAAAAGCCCAGGGGAAGGAGAGCCCTTCTAAGCCCGGGTGGCCCTGGGAGTCAGCGGCCAGGTCCTGCCACCCACCCGCTCCATGGTGCGTCAGCTTTCGCAAGCCCTGGAACTAGGATGGTATATTTTAAGAGATATTTTTAAAAATTAACTTTTATTCAAATGCTTAAATGTTCAAAACTCACAAATTAACATAAGTGAGTCAAACGTGGAGCAGAGAACGGGCCAGGATCAGAACCATATTTGGATGAGTCTGTACCTACGAAGACTGCGTTTAATTTGCTATGGTTTTAGATGAAAGCTGACGCACTTCACGAGTAATTTTTAAGAGCCTGATCAGAGTTCTGAGAACGAGGAAGCTGTTCCCATCACCATTTCCTCACAGCAGAAAGCGGCTTGTTTGTTACCTTAACAAACAAGTAGTTGAGTTTCACAACCAAATTGTCATTCGGTTTTGAAAATTCCAAGGAATTCGGCTGTCTTAGCTATCACCCCACGGCTTCATGTTCTAGTCCAACCCCTACGTTCCCTCGAGTTATGACTTTGTAGCCACGCAGAACACTTTGGTTTAACGGAAGCAGATTGATCAAGAGATGAGATTACGAAAGAAGGAAGAGACCAGTTTCGGTGAAGTTCCCCCCGCTCCCCGCCTCAAAAAGAAAAAAAAAAAAAAAAAAAAAAAAAGACTGAAAATAATGTTAGAGCCTGAGTCAGGAAGAAACCTAAAAGATGAGGAATGATGTGAGGTTTACACGGAAGAGTTAAAACTATCCCAGCCAAGGGGAGGGGGCATGATGGGTACTCTCAAGGTGTCACTGCCATATTTCTCGACCTGCGTGCTGCTTACCTGGATGTGTTCGGTTTGTAAAAATACACCAAACCGTGTACTTATGATATGTGAACTTCTCTATGTGTATATCATACTTAAACTAAGAGTTAGAAATATTTCAGTCACGAGAACACAGATAAGAAAAGCATACCAGGCCTTCAGCATCATACAAACCCTTCGCAGCTCAAAAAAGACAGAGGAAGAGGAAAATAACACAGCAAGACTTCAGAAACCCCCATGACGATAGCTTGCCATCCCTATCCACGAAGAAAAGACATTCCCAGAAATAAAACTGTCTCCAAAGTTTTCTCCTTGTCTACATTAAGTGGTTCTGATAACATTGTTCACTGCTGCCCCCATCCCTCAGCCTCAATCTGAGACATCGCTAAAGGCAATGCAAATTCCCATTTACACCAACACCAATATGAAGCTTTACAAATAGTTTAAAAAAAAACAAAAACAAAAACATCAGAAAAAGCCAGCGGTCAAAGATCGAGGTCTCAGCCCCTGAGGATGCACCTGATCTGGCGGCAACAGCACAGGATTTAAGAGGCTGAACACATGGGTTCAAACTCATTTTCACCAACCATGAACTATGTGGCCTTGGGCAAATGACTATTCTCTAGATGTTGGATTCCCCATCTGCAGAGTGCTATTATCTGCACACAGCCATGGGCATAGTGCCACATTCCAGCTGTCACAGTGGCCACTGACTCCCCCCAACTCTCCCCCACCTCCCCGTCACTCTGCCACACACATGCGCAGCATGGTGACCCGGGGGCTGGGTTTTCCCTTCACTCAGGTAGCCTTGATGTGATGCTGCGTGCTGGCACCAACACCACACACAGCAGCAGAGGATGAGTACAAGACCACGGTGTCGACTTCAAAGATTTTAAATGCGGAGTTCAAGGATTACAACAGCTGCTTCCCCTCCCCATCCCTTTGCTAAACCAACACTGGGAGACAAGGACCACACCTAATTTTCTACAGAAATTGTAGGAAAAAAGGTGTCTTTTAGGAAAATGGTAAATAAGTATTTTGTTTGTAGACCGCTGTATTTGGAAATATTAGGACATTTTCTTGCCTGCACATATTCAGTTATCTGTAAATAAACAAGAAAAGGAATCATGATTAAAAAAAAAAAAAAAGCTGTACGTACGGAACGTCAGTTCCGCCAAACCTTTCAACACACAGTCTAATTCTAACAGCTTGCGGGGGGGTGGGTGGTGGGGGGTATCGACATTTCTTCTGGGAAAAATTATTCAAAGTTTTACCAATTTGTGAAGCAATTTGTATAAAAGCATTTGTGCATGACGGATAGGAACAATTACATATTTAAGTTCTTACACATAAAAAAATCCCCCAAAATACCACTTACATCTATCTGGTCCCTGCATTATAGAAATTCAACATAAGCCAGTGAGTTTTCCTCAGCTCTTCAAAGATCAATCAATCTCACAGCAGTAATACTGAAAAACTGTCACAACTGAAAAGATAGATTTCAAGAATTCTGGTGCCCCTAGCACACAATTTCAAGTTCTTACAAAAAGGAAAACGCACACGCACATGCACACACTTTTAAAAGACTTTAATGCTAAGAAAAATTCGACAGGGCCTTGGCTAGGATGATGGTTTTAAAAGCAGTTCTCTTCAGTTGCCCAGCACGTGTCAGACTGCGCTTCAACTTCTCAGACCCCCTCCGTACGGATTACTGACTCGGCCTCAAACTACACTGATTCATTACTAACACTTTAAATAAGTGCTTTATAATCACTACCTCCATCTGTTACAGTTTTTGCTCAACATGAAAAACATCTTGGTTACACTGCCTGCTCTACTGTGTGCCAAATCATGAAAAACGCCCACACCGTAGATAAGTTATTTGGAATTTTAATGATGAGATGACCAACTTAAAGGCAGTTTAATGATTAAGGTCCCTGGTCCTACCAGAAACCTTAAATTGTTTATCGGAGCACACAGAGAGCAACAGCTCTCAAGTTCACGTGGCCAGGCCAGTCTCCACGCTGAGTGAACACAATCCAAAGGATGACACGCCAACCACTGCCTGAGTCAGTCAGGACACCTGACAGGCAGCTGGCCCTTGAAGACCAGAAAGTTGAGAAAAAATGAAATGTATTTATGATGTCTTAAAACTAATAATTTGGGCGATTTATAAAATTGTGTTCAAACATCAGATTGTGCTGTTTTATTAAATGGTTTAAGAAAAACCTATTCGTTTACAAAGGTATGTAAGCAATGATATGAACCCGAGGGGATTTTACCTCACTGCAACGGCCACCTCAGCAGATGTGTAATAGCCATGTCATGAAATGCTATATTTAGTTCCCTTTGAAATGAAGAGTTCCATAAGATTCATTTCTTTTGGGATCCAGAAGTCCTCATTTTTTTTTTTTTTTTAACATCATTTTCTTTAAGAAAGGATTCCATTTACCAAAGAAATCCAAAGGGCACTTGTTGGTCACGTCTGCCTTCTGGTGGTGACAGGTGCTACATTTTGCCCTTTAAACAACTTAAACAAATTTAAAAAGGAAAAGAACGAGGGAGAGGGGATGAAAGTGGGGGTGGATCCCAAACTCGCCAAGTTCCCACTGGTAGACTCACTCACCCCCATTCTGCCACTGGAACACGACCAGCTTTCACCTCAGGAAAAGCGCCTTCTTTCCTGGCGCCAAGCCTGGTCTCTGCCCTCCCTAAGTGGCCACTGCGAACGGGGATCAGTCTGAAAGGGGAACACCGGTGGATCAAGAACGCAAGGCTCCCCAGCCGTCCAGGCATCACAGTTTAAGGCCGGGCTGGTTTGTCTGCAATCTGTTTGGTGCCCCCAATCAGTTCAAATGCCCCTGGTTTTCTGTTAAAGGGTCTTAAGCAGGCTCCTCTACATCCAAGTGATCAGCATTCCGTTTTTTGTAATTTGGCCACCACCTACTTACCTGCTTCTCTAACGAACCCTTGGGCTCGGTCCAGCCGGTCAACTCGCCAGGCTCTCGGCATCCTGTACTTCTCGCCTGTTTTCCCTCTGATGGACTGTCCTCTTCCCTATCCGTTCGGATCTTTCACGATTCAGTTCAGAGTTTATAGTCAGTCTGGTCACTTTTCTGTTGCATTTTTATAGTATTTAATGGGGGATCATGGTCAAAACAACACATAACCCCTCATGACCTCTTGTCCACCACTACTATGTACCGTGTACCGGTATGCTCAGGTCCCCCCTAAACTAAACTGCACGTGCCCCAAAGCTGGCTCCACGCCCAGTTCCCATGCGTATTCTCCATCGCTCTTAGAATGGTGTCGAGCTATCCTGAGGAACGGACTTAGTATAACTTTGTCGCCAGTGTCACAGAGCTGCCTGGGCACAGAGACAATGGAACGAGCACCACACGTTATACACTACTATCAAATTCATTGATGAAAAACACACTTTTTTACATCATCGATTTGGCCGGTGGGAACAGAGGTGTTTGCTATATTATTAACAACTTCTTAAATAGACCCTAAGTAGTAGACTGACTGCCATGAGCTTGCACCTCCAAGGAAGGAGAGGTGAAATAAAAGGCACGGAACCAGGCCATCAGTCGTCCTATAACTCAAGCACCACTGCCAAAAGACTTTCGTGTGGGGTGCCTCGAAAGGGGGTACACCAAATCTTTTCCACAAGACACCTGCTTCTACTTTCTCTAAGAAAGAAAGGAATTAGGGTGGGGTCGTGGGGTGCGTGGCTAGGGAAGGGAAATTTCAGTGGGGAACGGATGACGGGGAGAGGAGGCGTTTCCATGCACGTGTCCACACGAGCACCCCTCAGCGCGGGCACCTCCTGGAACGCTGAGATGCCCAGTTCAGTCTGCGTGTTTGACTTGTGGTTGACTTTTGCAGGGCATTAATTTTATAGCTACAACTCCTCCACCAAACTTTTTTAAAAAGACAATGGAAGACCGTTGACTTTTTATTCTAACGAATGGCAGCTAGGTGATGGAGAGAGAGAGTGTGTGTGAGTGTGTAAGGGGGATGGGGAGGGGGGAGAGAGACACATACACGTGTGAAAAAACGATTGTATATTAAGAGTTCAGGACCACTCACGCATTTTTTTTTTAATGGAAGACTTCCTTTATAATGTTCATACATGTAGGAAGATGAACAATTAAGAAGACCAACCAAATTACAGGATATTTCTCTTTTCTGGTAAATATTTCAGTTCTCAAAAAACAAACTGGATACTCTTATCGACCTCTCCAGGTTCGGCTGTCATTAAGAAAGCTACTCGTGACATTTTGACAAAACAGGAAGGTAGTTCACACTTACGTGCTATTACTCCACCCAGATAGCCCTACAGGCAGTGAAACTTAAACGCACAAGGCAATACCCCAAAATAAACTCTCTCTACCAAAGGGGTACCAAGAGTTTCCATTCAAAATAACTGTCTTCTGTGCTTTCTCACTCGTGGAAGACATACTGCTTTGGTGTAGCTGACTGCTCAACAGGAGAGGGAAATGCTCTCAGAATGCCAGAATTCCAACTGCAGGGGTTAGGAGGATGCGGGGAGCGGGGAGAGACAGAGATACACATCAGGGAGTTTCAGCAGAGAAAATTCTGTACATCTGGAACATTCGGCCATATGCTGTCCTGTGCCCGGCAAGCACTGTGCACCGAGAAGGCCGGGCCGAGCCCGAGCCGGGTGAGCCGAGGCACATGGACGCTCCTCCCCAGGAGCGCAGACTCTAGTATAAAGAGCCAGCTGCAGCACAGCGTGCTGAACGGCAGGAGAGGGGGAATCATGGGGTCCATGGCAAGTATCAATCCAACAGAAAATATCCGCGTTCCAAATACCGAAGAGAAGGACCCGACTCTCACTCAGGGGAGGCAGAGTGTGAACTGGGTTACAGTCCTCGGCTGCTGCCTCGGCTCTGCTCGGCCTGCGCAGGGCCGTGGGCGGAGCGAACACGGGAGACGTCCCAGCCTGCACTCGGGCGCATGGAGGGACGACTGTTCGCTTGGCCGCGCTAAGCCTCCTTACGTTGAAAAGTAAAACTTTTACTGATGGTATCAGAATTTCCTAACTGGAAATAACCAAAATAACCTCAAACGTGGCTAATTCCTTACCTTAATGATATATATTTAGCCACCGTCCGGTGTCCTGCTTACTGACAGAAGGCTCTCAACCTCAGGGCAGAGTCTACAGCCCTCTCCTCAGAAAACCAGGCGCAATGCAAACCGAAGCCTCCGAGGCCTGGGAAGCGACAGCCAACCGCTTCCTGACGACGGGCAGCCAGCTCACACGCACCAGCTCCATCCGCTGAGAGCGGCCCACTTCCCGCTGTTCCGGCATAATGACACAAAACAGGGGCTCCCCAAAATACCCCTCCAATTAATGACAGCAGTTTATTAAATTTCATTCAAAGCCTTATTGATTCAAGATGTGAACTAAGGGGTCTACAGGGGTCTACTGATTTACAGTCATTCTGTGACCCGAGAGCCACCTCAGAGGACATAACTGAAAGAGAAAAAGCAACGTCAGTCACTGAGCTAATCACTGGCAGCTGCATAAAGATCTATGCTGAAGAGCTCGAGGCCAGGGGTCCTTACACCTGGAAGGCTACCATTTTGAACTAAAAAAGCTTGTTCCGAATGCATTTTCCACTTCTGAAGCAGTTAATCTAGCTTCAAATCAGGACAGTTTGTAATCACACGATAGGCAGAGGGACTGGGGAGAGAGGTAAGCCCCCGCCCACCCTGCTCCCAGGGTGGAGGTGAAAGCAGGCCACTAAACAGGTAATTACAATACTAAAGTGAAAATGTGGGTTAGTGTTAAGTACAGGGTTAGGCAGCAGCAAACAGAGGGCCCTAACCTAACTGAGAGGGAGGGGGATACAGTCAGAGAGTGAATCTCAGGGGAGACTTAAAGGATCTCCTGTGGGTGGTCTAGGCAGAAGGCTTATGCAAATTAGTGAGTGTGAGTTGGGAGGCTAAGGAGGACCGTCAGCAGTCACTGCAGACTGCCCTGGAGGTTTGCATTTTTTCAAACACTCCACTGTCCATGCTGTGAGAATGAAGGGCAGGAAGACCAGGTGGGGAGGACCGCAGCCGCCCAGGTGAAAGATGACAGTGCCCAAATGGGGCGTGACAGTGCCTTGGAAGGAAGCAGAAATTTTGGGGGAGGTTGAATCAAAAAGGCCTGATGATTAGATGTGGCTCAGCGGTCTCCCCTCCTGACCACCATTTTTTTTCTAATGAAAAGCTTTAAAAAAAAAGGCCCTATAGAGCTGCTGGGCAATTTTTTCTCTTTTAAAGCCATCATGAGTAGAAAGCATAATTTTAAAAGGCAGCTGGTCCCTGGGCTGGTATTTTCCACCTGCCTCTCCAGATCCAGCTGACATCCTTCTCTGTCTTTTTGTGCCTGGATCTGCACGGACCATAAAGACAGGCTCCCTGGCTCCCAGTGGTCTCCGGCGCCGGGGGGACTGCAGAAGGCCCCCCTCGGGGGTTTTTGTGGACAGTCTTGTATCTTCAACTGAAGGTCTCAGCCCTCCTGACCCAGTCCCTTCCTCCTCCATGTTCTGGTAACTCCTCCCCTTCCTTGTGCCCACTGTCGTCTTCAGGCCTCAAGATGGTAACCCAGTTACAAGCTCCGGGCACTGCAGTGTCCCTGTGGCTTCTAGAGGAACCCTGCTCATGCCTTGTGGGCAGTCTCATTACTAAAATCTCTTCAAATGAGCCAGTTTAAGTGTGTCAGGCGTTTCCTACCAGACTCCTGATTGAAATCACCCTCAAATCAGTTCTATCTTTTGGAACCTATTAAGGAGATATTTCATTAGATAAAGTGACATTTGTTACAGGGCAAAAGCATTGCAGGAAGTATCCAAACTCTACCAACTCCTCTCTGAACTGCACTTAGTTAATGTTTAAGTGTTTACTACACAGAGCACTGCTGGGGAGCTGCAGTGGGGATTTAAAAGGAAGAAGAAAGACATGGTCTTTGTCCTCAGAAGCCTTTATGAGCTAAGGGAGCGATGTATGTAAATAGTAAAAGAATATGAAAAAAAAGTTGGATGAGGGAAACTGCTGATGGTGAGCCGAATACGGAGTTCACAGCTACGTGTTTCCAAAGTCGCTGCATGGTTGATGGAGAAAATTCGATTCTTATCTGGAGGAACTAGACAAAGGGCAACTTCAAATGGTCTAGGAATAGAGCAAGAACCTACAGGCAGAGCGATGCGGAGAGTGTTAGGGGTGTGCTAAACCCAGTCTTCTTCCCTTTTATATTTTAATTGGGGTTCAATGAAAAGGGAACCACTGTTTAATCACACTTTGCTTGCTATCCCCTGCCAGGTACACATTGCCCTCCTGGATGGAACTGTCACATGTTTAAATGACAGATGGTAATTACAGATGCTGTGGACAGTCACCTCCTGTAGGTAACCACTCTGGTGCTGCTACTCCATGGCAGGAAAACAACTGCCTAACAGATAAGATCAGCTCTGTCCCCACTGCCGCAGCCACCCTGCTCAAGTGCCACCAGGAAAGCTGAAGGGTCTTACAGCCTAGAAATCTTCAAGGACAAGGTTTCAAGTAGGCATGCCTGGACTAAGGAGACTGAGTGGCCCATTCCAGTCTTCTGTGTCTGCCACTCAGAGATATTTGACAGATCTGCCTTTCTGCCTCTTTTGGGATGATCATATTGGCAAAGATGAAAACAAACAAGGCTCAGTGATGGCGGTAAGACGGTACTCGTGGGGGTGTGGAAAGACACGTGGTTTTATGAAAAGCAATTTGATTATGTGCATTAAAGACCTGCATCTTCATACCTAGTAACGCCCTTCTTAGGTCTCCACCGTAATAGTCAAGGATGTATACTGAAACTCAGGGAGCAGACAAGTAAGTACACAGCGAGTGCCTATTGTGAGTCAGGGCTACTATAAAGAAATGATCCTTACTTGCAGGGAGCGGACAGGAAGGCAGGCAAGGTAATCACAACCGCAGGTATATTAAGTTCTATGATGTGAAAGTTCAAGGTGCTTTGTAGGACAGCACGCCTCGGGGAGACCTAATTTAATCATACGCAGAGACAGGTGTCAAGGAAAGCTCACCTGGGCAGTAATGTCAACTGAAAGCCTAGGCGTGCGTAGGTCTTAATCGAGCTTGGGGGAGGGGATGGCAGGCGCTAACGAGGACGTGGAGAAAGATTCCGAGCAGAGGGAAGTACCTGAGAAGAGGCTCACAGGTGGCAATGGTCTGGCACAGATGCCCTGTGTGCAGCAACAGGGAACACAGTGCAGTACAGGGTGAGATATCAAATTTTGTGCCACCTTATAGGCTTGTCAAGGTGACAATTAAAAAGTTATGTCAAGTTTATCCTCCACCATAAATGAACAAAAGAGAAAGAAAATGCAGAAAAGGGATAATCCCTCGGTTACGGGAACGACCTACTCTCTGAGAACACAGGGAATGTTTGAATTGCTATACAATTAAAAACAGCTACATAAAACTGACATTACTTTTTCGTACGACCGATTCAAGTACATATAATATGCAGAAAAACCTTAGAATCTATGAAAATATTCCATTTTAACCAGTATACCCTGACACATGCTTACTACTTATTACTTACACTTTTCTCTACTTTCAAAAATGACATTAGGAATCTTGAAAGACCCCCAAATATGGACACTTTCATCAAGAAAAACGGTCCTTAGAGTTCAGGACATGACGACATTTTCTAAGTACCTCTCTGATGGCACTGGAGACAAATATAGCTGTGAAGAGACAGGCTAAGTTAACCACCCCTCCTCTTGCAGTGGGAATGGAGGCCTCGCTAGCAATTAACGAGCTTTCCAGGCTTCCTTCAGGCAGCTGCACAGCTCGGAAAGAGCAGGTTTGCTGGGAGGGCTGCGGGGCGGGAGCAGCCAAGAACAACCCTGCTGCTCCAGGCAAGCACCATCAAACGACGACAAGCCCAGCCTTGCTCCGCCTCCGAGTTTTATCTCTCCAAGCACCTACACACAGTTCCCTGGAAAATCAGCACTTTCGTCCGTCCCACAGAAACATCACAACCTGCAGAGAACAGAGGGCCTAAGAGGACTAAATAATAGGATGTATTAACGCAAACAATGGGTTTGTCATGCCCTCAATTCCAGACTGCAAGAACAACTGCGTGCTTTCGCACAGCATGTAGAGTTGGAAACTGTGCCGCTTCACGGTCGGGTCAGCCCCGGAACTACTGGAGCAGCACCTGCTGCCTGGGAATGCGGGGGGCCGGGCTGCAGCCCACAAGAACAGGTAGTTCCCCAAATCACAAATACGATCAGACATAGTATGATCAACTGAGGTATATGACCTTTTGCAGCCACAGAACGGTATCGTTAGAACTTTATAATCCCCCTTCCACATGGTAGAAGGGTTCTAGTGTCGTGAATAGCTACGCATAATAGACTAGAATGATTAAGCTATCAAATCTGAACTGATTAGAGCCCAAATCCCGTTTTCTACAGCTGAATATTCATTGTCAAAGTCATAGTTTGCAGCTCGGGGAAAAAAGGTCAAGCAAGTTTAAAAAAAAAATCATAGTTCCTTTACTGGATGGCCTTCTGCTTTTCCTAGAGTTCTAACAACCTTAAAACAATTTTTTTCTGGCTTTGTTACTTTTTTTTTTTAAAGTTATTACACCTTTTCAACGATGGTATTTAATGTCTGGAATACCCATTTCCCTCTTCCATAGGTCTACTTCCTCATTCTTGGTTTTTACTATAGTGAAACCGTTAAGTACTCAAGAAAGGGTGCTTGGAAGCAAATGTTTTGAGTCGTGGAATGTCTGAAAATGCCTTGATTCTACGCATCTACCTGAATGCTAGTTTGACTGGGTATAGAATTCAACAAAATTCTGGGCTGAACAGCATTGTCCCTCAGAATTTAAAAGACATTGTTTTCTGGTATTTGTAGTTGTTCATGCAAAGTTTATTGGCAGTCTATCATTTCTTTACAGAGACCTGTTCCTTTTTTTCTAGATACTTTTAGAACTTTGTCATTTTGAAAATTAACAATAATGTACCTGAGCGTGGATCTGTTTCTGTTCATTGTGCTGGGGACTTAGTGGGCCTTTCTATCTGAAAATTCACATCCATTAGCTATAGAAATTATCTTTTTTATTTTATAAAATGTGATAGTGCCCTTCTTTCCATGTGCACCGTTCTCTTTCTGAAACTTTAAATATTAGTCAGTTATTAGACCTCATGAAAGACCGCAAGCGGGCTCTCACTGTGTCCCTGGTCCACTGCTGTCTCTCCTGGACGACTGCCGCATACCTTTCCTAGCTCCTTAAGCCTCAGTGGCTCGTCTACCATCCTTCCACAGCGGATGGCCTTACTTCCCATTTCACTGAAAAGACAGAAGGAACCGGAAGAGATCCTAAAAAGCTCCTGCCATCTCTATACGACTACTTACTTGTACCTGTATCTTTATCTTCTGCCTTCTAGTTCTTCTGTCCGCGCTTCTAACAAAATAAAATTCCGCTTCCATGGGCTAGGGCCCATCTCCTCTTGCCTGCACAAGGACATTTATCAGTAATTTTCCCTTCTCCCATGTTTTCTGTCTCTACCGGACCTTTCCTACCAGTTAATGAAAATGCTGTTATTTCTCCCATCTTTGGGACTGGGATGAAAACAGACTTCTTTCGATTCTACTGCTTCATATCTTTCCTTCCCTTTACATCAAAACTCCTCAGAACCACTGTCTATATTCCCTGTCTCCCACTCCTTCCTCCTATTCCCTCCCCGACCCCAACATTATGAAAGCTTTCACACAGCAAAGTTAAAGGAATTTTACAATGAACACACATTTAGCCACCACCTAAATTATACCATTAACAATATGTGCTTTTTCACATATCTGTCTACATATCTTTCCATCATCTATCTTTCCATTAATCTGTATTATTTTTTGATGCACTTCAAACTTAAAGACATCAGTCCACTTCTCCTAAATACTTCTGCACACATATTATTACCTATAAATATTAGTTGGCAGTGTTATCTTTTGCTGTAGAATTTATACAACCACCACTGTCCCCGCCCCCAGCAAATTTTCTCCTGCCCCTCTCCCCGTGCCCACTCATTCTCTGAACCACTCCAAACACGCTTTTGCTCTCCCCACGCCGCCGAACCTACTCGGAGGTCATTAATGCTCTCCTGTTGCTGAATCCAAGGTCCACCCCTCGCCCATATCGGCCTTGGCCTGTCAGGAGCACGTAATGGAGGTGAACAATTCCCTCGCCTTGAAACACTTTCTTGGCTTCTAGTTTCTTATCTCATTAACTTTTAAACATTAAAGTGCCTCGAGGGCTCCATCCCTTAACCTATTTTCTTTTCTGTCTACACTCATTCCGCTGATCCCCTCATCCAGTCTCATGGCTTTCGTATATCCCAATCAGAACGTTTCTCGCCGCCTCTGCTGCTAGCCCTCCCGCCCAAGCTGCCATTATCTCCCGCTTGGATTATTACACGGAGACTTCTGAACTAGTCTCGCTGCTTTCACTTTGTCCCCTTCAGAATGTTCTCAATTCTGCAAACCAGAATAACATCGTCAAAATGTAAGCAAGTTCTGTCGCAGCCAGGAGTCTAAGCAAACGTGACAACTAAGTGTAATGTGGTATCCTGGATGACATCCTGAAACAGAAAAAGTGAAAAACTAAGGAAAGCTAAAGTAGGGACTTTAGTTAATAATAATGTATCAATTACTGGTTCACCAATGTAAAAAATATACCATATTAACATAACGCTAGTAATGGGGAAACATGGTGTGAGGTATACCCAAATTCTCTGTCCAAGCGTTCTGTAAATCTGAAACTGTTCTGAAAAACAAAGGTTATTTAAAAAAACAAACAAACAAAAAGCTAGACGGTCATTCTGCTTTAAATCCTCCACGGGTTTTCCACTCCTCTAGCGTCTGGTACTCCTTGGCAGTGTGTTCATATTTAAAACTGAGGCGACACAAAAGCAAACTAAGAACTCTGCTGGAGATGGGTGAGGCCTGACAATAGACTTTTCCTGAGTCAGTGCGCAGGGGTCTGGCTGCAGTCCTTAGGAAGAGGAGCTCGATGCTATTTCCAACGCCTCAAACTTTTTTCAGACAATTTTGCAGAAGTGGTATTGTCTATTATCCTCAATGACAGCTATACCTTTGTTTACAACAAATTCTCTCATCATGTTGTTACCACCCTTTGAAGTTAAAGACCCTGTTCACTGTTCTCTGTATTTCATATTAAACACACAATACTCAACTGTCCATAGATGTACAATGGAGAGGCCATCATGCAACTTAAACTGGGATACGAAACAACAAAAACCACCCATAATGTAGGAGATACTCAGTAAAATGCATTAGATCTTAAAACTCTAATTAAAATATTAAATATGAGGATCTTTTTTTCCAACAATTTAGGTAAAATGCAATTTGGAATCAATTCATCTTAACGGGCCTAACAGCCATATTTTTAGTGTAAATATTACTCACAAAAGCTCTTTTCCTTCCTCTGCACTGCTCTGTGCGCAGTGAATCTGGTAAGTGACCTGGTTAAAGGACGGAGAGCAGTCCCACGCGCTCGCCTCGGACCACGCAGCAGACTCCGACCACCGCGTGGTGCGAGCGCCGCCTTCCAGACCGGCGTGACTGAACACGAGGCCTTCGGTTACCAGTCGCCTGGCCCCCAGTCTCACCCTCCTCCCACCTCCCGCCTGAACTTCAAGTTCCCACATAGCGAAAGCTACTGCAGGTGGCTTCCCAACTGCCGAGAGGTTTCATGATGTTCAGACTCGGTGCAGGCTGCCCCCTGCCTCCGATGACGAACTCGAGACCTAACTTCAGGCCCGCTTTCTCTCTGCTGCCACGAACTTTGTGTTATTATCACAGTTCTGTCATCATACTTGTCTCAATATATTGTAATTATTTGTCTTCTCCACTGAAACAGGCTACTTGAGGAGAGGAGCCTCATCTATTATCTCCATATCCTCAAGGGCATTCAATGTTTGACCCTTTGATTTGTCTTGCGAAGAAAAAAAACTTTGTGGGAGAAACAGCATGCTATAAAAATATTCTAGTTCTTTCTCTCTCAGAAGAAACAATAAACTGTTTCCCAAATGTAAATGAGGAAATGTGATTATTACATAATGAATTTTTATGCCTGTTTTTTTTTTTTACGCATAATAAGCAAATGCCTCAATAGCTGAAATCTCAAAAATATGGTTTCAACAGATTGCAACCACTTAGAGTGTGTCCCCCCACCCGCCCCACACACCTTAGACAATTCTGGAAGGCAGGGACAGTTTTATATGTTTGGAACAATTCCCGGTAATTGTAAACCCTTTACACATCCAACGACCAGATGGGATTTTAGGAGATTTTCCAATCCCTTTCTTATTATAAAGCCTAGTAAATGAAGTCACAAATATGGGCAAGGTAATTATCCTATTTTAGAAGACTTCCACAGAACCATCCTTAAGAATCTACATAAATGTAATCGCTACCCATGCAATTCAGGTCAAACGCAGCATTAGCTCACGCAGGACAGCGAAACACCATTACCATGTGTGTCGGCTCAGTGAGGAATGACGTGGCACAAAAGGTGCAATGGGGCGAAAAGAACACTGAGATCCAGGGGCACTCACAGCGCCCCTCCCGCTCACCGCGCTCTGGTCCCTTGGCTCGTATGGGCCTCATACGAATCCCTCCTGAACTGAGAGTGCTGGACCAGCGCCCGACGAGGCTAGCTGCTTCTTCACCTTAAAGCTGGAACTTTAGAAAGGCACGATGCATTGTGTACCTTTATATACGTGACTTTACATGTATATTAAGGGCAACCCTTCCCAGACGGGTATTTCTATTTTCCAGATGAACAAACTAGGGCTCAAAGAGGTTACAGGAGACTCGACCACCACAGAGTTAATAAACAGTGAAACTGCAATTATATTCATATTCAGGTCTGTCTTGTTCTAAAAACATTTTGCTAATCAGCCTCCTGGAAAAGAGGCAAAAAAAAAAAAAAAAAAAAAAAAAAAAAA
>NW_024355990.1:4771853-4783322 GCF_902729225.1 Pteropus medius | reverse complement strand
GTTCTCTTTCTGAAACTTTAAATATTAGTCAGTTATTAGACCTCATGAAAGACCGCAAGCGGGCTCTCACTGTGTCCCTGGTCCACTGCTGTCTCTCCTGGACGACTGCCGCATACCTTTCCTAGCTCCTTAAGCCTCAGTGGCTCGTCTACCATCCTTCCACAGCGGATGGCCTTACTTCCCATTTCACTGAAAAGACAGAAGGAACCGGAAGAGATCCTAAAAAGCTCCTGCCATCTCTATACGACTACTTACTTGTACCTGTATCTTTATCTTCTGCCTTCTAGTTCTTCTGTCCGCGCTTCTAACAAAATAAAATTCCGCTTCCATGGGCTAGGGCCCATCTCCTCTTGCCTGCACAAGGACATTTATCAGTAATTTTCCCTTCTCCCATGTTTTCTGTCTCTACCGGACCTTTCCTACCAGTTAATGAAAATGCTGTTATTTCTCCCATCTTTGGGACTGGGATGAAAACAGACTTCTTTCGATTCTACTGCTTCATATCTTTCCTTCCCTTTACATCAAAACTCCTCAGAACCACTGTCTATATTCCCTGTCTCCCACTCCTTCCTCCTATTCCCTCCCCGACCCCAACATTATGAAAGCTTTCACACAGCAAAGTTAAAGGAATTTTACAATGAACACACATTTAGCCACCACCTAAATTATACCATTAACAATATGTGCTTTTTCACATATCTGTCTACATATCTTTCCATCATCTATCTTTCCATTAATCTGTATTATTTTTTGATGCACTTCAAACTTAAAGACATCAGTCCACTTCTCCTAAATACTTCTGCACACATATTATTACCTATAAATATTAGTTGGCAGTGTTATCTTTTGCTGTAGAATTTATACAACCACCACTGTCCCCGCCCCCAGCAAATTTTCTCCTGCCCCTCTCCCCGTGCCCACTCATTCTCTGAACCACTCCAAACACGCTTTTGCTCTCCCCACGCCGCCGAACCTACTCGGAGGTCATTAATGCTCTCCTGTTGCTGAATCCAAGGTCCACCCCTCGCCCATATCGGCCTTGGCCTGTCAGGAGCACGTAATGGAGGTGAACAATTCCCTCGCCTTGAAACACTTTCTTGGCTTCTAGTTTCTTATCTCATTAACTTTTAAACATTAAAGTGCCTCGAGGGCTCCATCCCTTAACCTATTTTCTTTTCTGTCTACACTCATTCCGCTGATCCCCTCATCCAGTCTCATGGCTTTCGTATATCCCAATCAGAACGTTTCTCGCCGCCTCTGCTGCTAGCCCTCCCGCCCAAGCTGCCATTATCTCCCGCTTGGATTATTACACGGAGACTTCTGAACTAGTCTCGCTGCTTTCACTTTGTCCCCTTCAGAATGTTCTCAATTCTGCAAACCAGAATAACATCGTCAAAATGTAAGCAAGTTCTGTCGCAGCCAGGAGTCTAAGCAAACGTGACAACTAAGTGTAATGTGGTATCCTGGATGACATCCTGAAACAGAAAAAGTGAAAAACTAAGGAAAGCTAAAGTAGGGACTTTAGTTAATAATAATGTATCAATTACTGGTTCACCAATGTAAAAAATATACCATATTAACATAACGCTAGTAATGGGGAAACATGGTGTGAGGTATACCCAAATTCTCTGTCCAAGCGTTCTGTAAATCTGAAACTGTTCTGAAAAACAAAGGTTATTTAAAAAAACAAACAAACAAAAAGCTAGACGGTCATTCTGCTTTAAATCCTCCACGGGTTTTCCACTCCTCTAGCGTCTGGTACTCCTTGGCAGTGTGTTCATATTTAAAACTGAGGCGACACAAAAGCAAACTAAGAACTCTGCTGGAGATGGGTGAGGCCTGACAATAGACTTTTCCTGAGTCAGTGCGCAGGGGTCTGGCTGCAGTCCTTAGGAAGAGGAGCTCGATGCTATTTCCAACGCCTCAAACTTTTTTCAGACAATTTTGCAGAAGTGGTATTGTCTATTATCCTCAATGACAGCTATACCTTTGTTTACAACAAATTCTCTCATCATGTTGTTACCACCCTTTGAAGTTAAAGACCCTGTTCACTGTTCTCTGTATTTCATATTAAACACACAATACTCAACTGTCCATAGATGTACAATGGAGAGGCCATCATGCAACTTAAACTGGGATACGAAACAACAAAAACCACCCATAATGTAGGAGATACTCAGTAAAATGCATTAGATCTTAAAACTCTAATTAAAATATTAAATATGAGGATCTTTTTTTCCAACAATTTAGGTAAAATGCAATTTGGAATCAATTCATCTTAACGGGCCTAACAGCCATATTTTTAGTGTAAATATTACTCACAAAAGCTCTTTTCCTTCCTCTGCACTGCTCTGTGCGCAGTGAATCTGGTAAGTGACCTGGTTAAAGGACGGAGAGCAGTCCCACGCGCTCGCCTCGGACCACGCAGCAGACTCCGACCACCGCGTGGTGCGAGCGCCGCCTTCCAGACCGGCGTGACTGAACACGAGGCCTTCGGTTACCAGTCGCCTGCCCCCCAGTCTCACCCTCCTCCCACCTCCCGCCTGAACTTCAAGTTCCCACACAGCGAAAGCTACTGCAGGTGGCTTCCCAACTGCCGAGAGGTTTCATGATGTTCAGACTCGGTGCAGGCTGTCCCCTGCCTCCGATGACGAACTCGAGACCTAACTTCAGGCCCGCTTTCTCTCTGCTGCCACGAACTCTGTGTTATTATCACAGTTCTGTCATTATACTTCTTTCAATATATTGTAATTATTTGTCTTCTCCACTGAAACAGGCTACTTGAGGAGACGAGCCTCATCTATTATCTCCATATCCTCAAGGGCATTCAATGTTTGACCCTTTGATTTGTCTTGCGAAGAAAAAAAACTTTGTGGGAGAAACAGCATGCTATAAAAATATTCTAGTTCTTTCTCTCTCAGAAGAAACAATAAACTGTTTCCCAAATGTAAATGAGGAAATGTGATTATTACATAATGAATTTTTATGCCTGTTTTTTTTTTTTACGCATAATAAGCAAATGCCTCAATAGCTGAAATCTCAAAAATATGGTTTCAACAGATTGCAACCACTTAGAGTGTGTCCCCCCACCCGCCCCACACACCTTAGACAATTCTGGAAGGCAGGGACAGTTTTATATGTTTGGAACAATTCCCGGTAATTGTAAACCCTTTACACATCCAACGACCAGATGGGATTTTAGGAGATTTTCCAATCCCTTTCTTATTATAAAGCCTAGTAAATGAAGTCACAAATATGGGCAAGGTAATTATCCTATTTTAGAAGACTTCCACAGAACCATCCTTAAGAATCTACATAAATGTAATCGCTACCCATGCAATTCAGGTCAAACGCAGCATTAGCTCACGCAGGACAGCGAAACACCATTACCATGTGTGTCGGCTCAGTGAGGAATGACGTGGCACAAAAGGTGCAATGGGGCGAAAAGAACACTGAGATCCAGGGGCACTCACAGCGCCCCTCCCGCTCACCGCGCTCTGGTCCCTTGGCTCGTATGGGCCTCATACGAATCCCTCCTGAACTGAGAGTGCTGGACCAGCGCCCGACGAGGCTAGCTGCTTCTTCACCTTAAAGCTGGAACTTTAGAAAGGCACGATGCATTGTGTACCTTTATATACGTGACTTTACACGTATATTAAGGGCAACCCTTCCCAGACGGGTATTTCTATTTTCCAGATGAACAAACTAGGGCTCAAAGAGGTTACAGGAGACTCGACCACCACAGAGTTAATAAACAGTGAAACTGCAATTATATTCATATTCAGGTCTGTCTTGTTCTAAAAACATTTTGCTAATCAGCCTCCTGGAAAAGAGGCAAAAAAAAAAAATCCAAACAAACAAAGAAAACTACAGAGTGGCAAAGATACAAATGAGTATTTTCCCTTTAGGCAACACAAGAACAGAAAACGAGGTCAAGATAAGCTACTGTGCCATGTGAAGGGATAGAGAAACCCTAAGAAACATGGGCCCAACACTTGACTGCTTCGAAATGTCACCCAAATTCTATCACTTCCTTACCAACCGTCCAATTTATCAGGAAATACCATGATACTACTTCTCTCATGTATCTGCAGTCATGCGCGGCTTAATGATAGAAATACATTCTGAGACATGCGCAGTCAGGTGATTGGTCGTGCGACAGTCACCGGGTGCACGTACAAAGCCAGGTGGCAGAGCCTATCGTACGCCTCGGCCACGTGGTGTGCCACTGTCATGCTCGTGTCACCATAACCCTGACGTTCCCACAAGCATTCCTCCGGCACTTCAGATGAGTGACAGAGTTCGTCGCCCCAGGGCAGTTTTAGAGATGAGAAAAATCAAGAAGGCGCACTAACATCCTGACACACACGGGCTCAGGGCGCCACAGGTACTCAAGCAAGGAAAGCCAGCATTTCTCAGCGTTTTCAAACAATCACGCTCCCCTCATAGAATCTGACATACCATAGATATACAGATATACAGTACATCTATTTACGTACTGCATGCCTAAAGAGTAAGATTTTAGGATCCAGAAATATTTTTAAATGTGTTGATTATTTCCAATAAGCAACAGCTAGAGGTATCGAATAATTTTCACTTTATCCTCGTTTTTAGTATATTGTGAAGTTTACCCTCTGGCCCCATTAGGTGCATGGGCTTTGTCTTGCCTTTAAAAATTCTAAAACTGTACAGGTTCCCACCCACTGTGTCATGCTTTTGAATTCAAAATCCAGCCAGCCTGCCTCTGCTCCTGTGTGGGTACCTAAGTACGATAGTGTGTGGGCCAATCTTACAAAGGGCAGAACGGCCCCCCACCTCCAGCCCAGATCACCCAATTACTAATGTGACAAATACTGAGCCAAATAAAGTACTACGAGTAAAAGCTAAAGGTTTTCTCATTTGGGGAGTAGAGGAAGGAAGAATAGGAAGTCTAGAGGAGAGACAGAAAAAAAAAACCAAACCAGAACTGTCTGTCTGAGCTGGGTGACTGAAGAAAACAGAAATGAAAACGAAGGTGCCCAGCAGTCTGTTCTGGGCATCATACTGCATGGTCCATTCCTGTCAAAACATAGGTACGTCTGTGTCGGGGAAAAGGGAGATTATTTTCCATCACATAGATCTCATGGCTTCTAATGTTAAGAATCAAGAGACCCTTCTCAAAGGTTTTGAACACCTAAATAACGTTCCTTGATCAACATATGCCCCAATACCCACCCACTACTAAGTAACTGCCAGGTCCTCTACTTCTTGAGGCTACTCTCATTTCCACTCACAGCAGCACCTTCTGCTTCTAGGCTTTCTCTCTGGAATATCTTTTCCACTTTGGAAAATTATGTGGATTGTGCAGAGGACAATATACCGTTGGATCATTATTTCAGGAATCCAAAAGTACACTGAATGTAAAGCATGTTATATCTGCAAAATGCTTTACTGAGCTCATTCTTGAATTTTTATTAAGCCTGAACTTTTGTTAAGCTTGTTCTCAGAGCAAATCAGCTAAACAACACAAAGACCCAGCTGACCTGGTGTGTATACCAGAAAGTCAACACAACGATTGCGTACCAGAAAGTCAACCTAAGATATTCCTGGTAAAGTTTTACGACGGCCTCTTCCGGTTCCAGGGACAGACAGCAGGATGCTTCCACAGCACTGGCTCACTGCTGGCTCCTCTTCAAATGTTTGACGTTCAAGGTTTTCTTTTTGGCATCTGTTCTAACCCTACGGTTTCACTTCAGAAGAAGTTCATCTCTAAACAAACTTCCATTCCTGCCCGTATTCTACTCGGATATACGCAAATCTCTCCAGCCCAAATCAACCCATTCGACTGCCTGATATCTCTCTTTTCCTGGATGTCTCACAATTACCTCAAACTTAACCATAACTGAATGGAACTCATGACGTTTCAAAAAAAGTCTATATCCCATGCTACCGTTCTTGGTTAACAGTTCCCACAGCCACCAAGGTGCCTCGGTCAGACTTCTTCCTCGCCCATCCCAGGTCCAGTCCCTCTCATCTACGTGTCCTCTTTAGAATGTCTCTAGTGCAGTGTCTTACCTCATTTCCCTTTCTTTACCACCTGCTGCAAAAACCTTTCTTGAAATGCAACTCTGATGTATTTCCATGCTTAACATCCCCCAATTACTTCTTACCTTTCAAGAATCAAGCCCAGCACTTAACCCAGCATGTGAACTCCCTGATGGTACAGTTTCTGCCTCTCTCCCCAACTCCTTCTGTCTCTCTACAAAAAGACCCATAGTCTAGCTGCAGCAAAGCTAGACTCACCTTCCATGGCTTTGCGTGTCTCTGCTCGCTGCCTGGAATGCCCTTCCCTCCATATTTGTTCACCTAGTCCTACCTCTCACTCTTCGAAACTTAGCAGAATGACCCACCGTGTGTGAAATCTATCACCATCGCTCTCCTCTCTGGGCTCGCACCTTGCACACACCTCTACTGGTGAACTGAAGCTAACTGCATTGCCATTGGGCACATGCTCCTATATCCTTCGGAACGGTGTCTGTGATTTTATCACACACCCATATAAACACTCGGCACCTGTTTGAGAAATGACTTTAATAACTGAAATAACACAGCTTACATTTATTAAGGATTTATCATGTGCCAGAATCCAAGACATATTAGGCCATTTCATCTACACAACCTACGGTGGGTAGGTATTATTCCATTTCACAGGTGAGGACTCTTAAGGCCCATTCCAAGAGGCCAGATAATTTGCCCAGTGACACAGCTTGTAAATGGGAAGAGGGAGGATGGAACCCAGGCCTGATCAACTCCAGAGTCCATGCTTGTAACCACTACGTGCACTTCCCGCCACGTGTGATTTTACAGTCTTTAACGGACCTCCCAGAAAGTGTTGCCCACACTGGTTTTGACTAATACCTCACAGAATCGATGATCTTGCTAGGCTTCTATTCGGATTTTATACTTTCTGAAGCTGAGAGAATAGTTATATCGGATTAAGAATGCTATGACAATGAACTCAGAATAACAGGATTATTTTAAACTGCCTCACATACAATTATCTGGTACCCAATCTAATCTTTCCATCCCAGACAGGAAAATCGAGCCACCCAGAAAAGGTAGTTTTTTGAGGTCCATGTTGGAAAAAACTTCTACCAACTTCTTATTTACTCAGGTCAATTTTCAAAGGGAATAATTCTTTTCATTTTCTGAAAGGCAGGGCAATCTGAGAATATAAAAATTCTTTTAATTTGGCAGTTTTGAGCCTAATACCCAAATTTCTAATGGGAGACCGCGAAGAAAAAGAAAGATCAAACTAATCTTGTAAGCCTCTCCTCTGCTCCTGGCCATCTTTATTTTTAGGACATTCTCTGGCAGTTCTAGTATCAAATGGTTGCTATACTGAGAATATGTGAGCTTCGCAAGCTGGCAGGTGTCTGATTCCAGTCCTACTGCAGCTCCATCTGCTGCCCACCCAGATGCTTATAGTCAAACTGGGAAAAAGTCCACGAAGGAGACAGAAGCTAATGGCTCATCTTACAGCAGATCTCCTACTTTTAGCTGTCTCAAAACACAACCGAAGTAAAAAATCCTCTCAATTAGACTCATTTAAATCTTCCTGGACAGACCCTTATATCAAAGAAATTCTATATCCGACTTTAACGAATTCTACTCTGCTGTAAGTAATAGTACAGAAAATTAAGTTGTCCTTTTACTCAGAATAAATCGGTTATGCATTCTTAATAGAAGCCAAACACAGGAAACTAGAAGGCAAACAGCAGGGACATGCTATTCTGGTAAGATGCTGCCTTTACAACCGTGGCAGCGATTGACTGGTTGGACTGGAAAAGGAGCATCTGGTACCACCCATAGCAAGGTGAAGGGTTCAAATCAGAATACAATGTGACTGTGGGGGACAGAAATAAAATGATGAGTAAAAGAAAAAAGTACCATCAGTACAGTCAGAGTTTTTAAAAGATAAAATAGAAGAAATTAACTGGAAATAATGAATAACCAGTGGGTCCCCAGGGGTTGCTAGGGGCACCAAAAAGCTGAGCAGAACCACTGGAGACCTCACTCAGCATGCTGCAGCCAAAACCAACCATCCTCCTGAGTCGCCCTACTAGTTAACCCACTTTCTCCTTCTCTCATATTCACATCTAATCAGGTATTGAGTCTTATTGTTCCTTTGAAACATCTCTTAATATAATGAGGATGTTCACCTAAGCATTATTTAAAATAGGGGAAAAGGATACATTCTAAAATGCTCAACAGTAGCGAAATGCTTAAATAAATTAAGGTTATGTTCATATAATGAGATACTCTGTAACTGTTACAAAGGTTATTTACTAAAAGTTTATAAAAGCGTGGGTGGAGCGGACAATGGGTGATCTCCAACTCTCTTCGTCTCTATGCAGAGCCATGAGGCGTGGGTGGGACTGACCCCCAACCAAATCTCCAGGGCAAGTCCCTCTGCCCCAGCCCACAGTGACCGGACTGGTCTTTGGTCATCTGAACCAATCAGTTCAAATCTCAGGACTTTTGCTGGAGGTGGGAAGGAAACACTTGCTCAGAACAAAGCTAACCCATGGGACAGGGCACAGCTACCAAAACGTCACAGAGACACTGAGCTGGGGCTCTGATCGAACCACGCCTGCCGTCTAGCCTGCCTTCGAGCCTCCTGATGATACAGGCCCACAGAGCGACCGTTCATCGTTTGGACCATAGTGAGGGGCATGTTCCATTATCTGCACACAACAGTGGGTCAACACGATGGGAAAACATTTATTTTTTAAAAAGGCAATTTCATATCCGGTATGATCATGACTTAAAAAAATATCCAGATAAAATGATTATCAGGAAAGACAATAAAATATAAACAGTGCTTGTTTCTGGGCAGTGGACTAGGCTAGGTTTGGATACTGATTAGGAACCGTCATGTGTATTTTTTAATTACGAAAAAGAGACTGCCAGGTTAATCACTGTTTCTGAAACTCATATTCCATTTACATTCCAACCTTCTGCAAATACAGCCACCTGAAACGCCGCTGTCTCCTCTTCCCTCCGATCCAAGTCTCAGCCATTTAGGTTCGGCGTTGCTCTTGCTTCCTACTTAGAATCTTCAAAGACTTCCTTCTCTGAATGGCGGATGCCTTCGACAGTTAACAGCAGCGACCACTGTAATTACCACCTCGTTACCGGACACTACTACATGCCAGCGACAGTCCTGGGCCCTTTGTTACGACAGCTGAACATAACTGTTTCTTTATCGGTCATTTCTACTCAACGAAATGCTACATTTTTGGACGGCACGTATTCTTTTACATTTATGTTGAATTGCCTCCACACCTAGAACATTCTATTATAAAATAAAGGTTCTTAACATGGATCCTTTATATACATATGGAAAGGGGGAAATGACTTAATAGATTCTCAGAAGGTGTGACACTCAAAACAGGTTAAGAACTACCGCAATACAGATTCGACAAATAATTATTAAGTCAATCACTAAACAGCCAAGATTCTCAGTTAGAAGAGCTGATCATATATATATGCCAGTCAACGCAAGTGGGGAAATTTATAGTCACACTGGTGTATTTTAAGATTTTAGGAACCTCACAGAAAAAGTACTCTGATAAAATGGAGGCAAACACAGAAGTTCCCCGTGACAAGTGACGGCATGGTCAATGGTCTCTCTCCATTGGACTTGGGGAAGAGCGCCTGTGTTTTTAACCGAAAATCATTTCAATCTAGTCAAGAAGCTTTCCTAGGCCTACCATAATAAGCACAGTAGCATAATGGGGCCAATGTTGAATACACAATGAACACAAGATTTCAGTACTTGAGGGTCTTATCCTTGAGATGCGGAAATTCTCACTTGAGACTCTTTCATTTATAGGACCACACTATCCTTACTGTTAACCGCAGATAAAATTCAGAACTAAACTGTACTGTAACTAATTTAGAAAATCTACAGCAATGGAATCGAGCATTTGCCACAAAGGGTCATAATCCCACCTTGACTCTGTTTTGAGAGGGATAATGCAGTAGGACTTGCCCAGAGCAGTCGGCCTCTGGGTGACTCAGGATCCTCAAACGTTAAGGCCGTGGAAGAGGCGGAAGGAAGTTACTTTGTGAGGAGTGAGCTGAGCCCTGTTATTGTTTACTTTACTTAGCCGTGGGCAGATTCTAAACTATCCACAATATTTTTAGTTAAACCTCTTCCTGAGGTCTAGCATCCAACCTCGTATCTTCCCCAATTTGATAATTCTGAGCTTTCCCATCTCTGTTAATGGCACCAGTATCTCCCCATCCTCAAAGCCTCCGGCTCCAGCTGCCTCTCTTGCCCGATGTCATCATTTCTTCCCTTGAAACACCTTCTGGATTTTGACTCGTCATTCCTACTACCTTATTTCATCAACTTGCCTGCAACAAAATGGCTTCCTATTTGATAACTATATATTTGCAGTTTTAAGTGCTTACATATTTCCCTGATTTCGATTAATCCTCCCAATCATCTGATGAGATAAGTACTATTATTATCCCCATTTTCCCAAAGAGGAAATTTTGGCACGATGTTAATAAACTCGCCCGACGTCACACTCAGGGCAATCGGCGTGGCAGAAGTCCGCACCAGCCGGTCTGGCTCCGGCCTGGCTCCGCCTCCGAACTCCGTGTCTGGCCTCTGGCAATCTGCACTACTCATTCTTTCTACTCGACGTAAATACGGCTTTGGTAAAGTCACTGTTCCAGGACCTATTAGAAAATGCTGCTGTCTCATCAACATAAATGCCTGGCTTCTGGTCAGGCCACCGCTGGAAATCTGAACCAGGTCAAATTATGCTCAAATGTCGGCTCTCTCGTCGATCAGCTGTGCAATTTTACACAAGTTACTCAAAGTCTCGAAGTCTGTTACTGCATTTGCAAATGCTCTCTGAGGGGATTAAAGGACAAAGTGCCCGGTACGGAGCCGGCCCCAGGTGCAAGCCCAGCTCTGCCCTCGCGTTTCCTTCCACCCGAAAGGCTCTGATCACACAGGTGCTCGCTACCATTTCATGTAGCATTTCCTAATATCCTGAGTCCAAAATTATTCAGTTATAGCACATAATCACTCTATCTATCTTACTACAAATCCTCTAAATCAGTGTTTAGTCAGAAGACGTATTTCACGTAGCTGTCTTCTTTACAAATTGTGTTCCAGGCACAGAGGGCCTCCCCAGCTCAACTCTAAGTTCCTAGTAGACGGAATCTGTCTCCTGCATGCTCCAGAGCTTGCTGACTGACCGACACGTTACAGGAAAAGAGAACCTCGGAAATGTACAGCTGACCCTTAAGCAGCACAGGTCTGACGGTGTGGGTCCACTTACACGCAGATTTTAAAAAATCAACATCTGTACTGCTTTTGGTCCACAGCTGGGAGTCCGCAGACGCACAGGGCCAGCTGTATGCTTCGTAGAGGGGACTTAATGTTGTGAATTTTGGTATCTGCAG